>NC_092335.1:407315500-407937000 GCF_046630445.1 Rutidosis leptorrhynchoides
GCTATGAAAATGATATAATTAAATTTTCATGGGTTTTAAATCAAGTCTTGTATTGAATTTAGGCTCTAAGCGGCAGAAGAGTCACCAATAAATCGACGTTTTCTGTTGACTCACTTAATAAAGCCGTAAAAAAAAGATGTACCTTGAAGTGTTGTGCGTAGCTCAAAACATATCAAGAAATACTACACTAAAAGAACAATATATAAACAACCATAATTACACCTAAACCGACATATATACATACATAAACATACATGTAGAACATCCCTACGTACATAACTACATACATACATACATACATACATACATACACACACACACAGACACACATACATACATAACTGCATACACACACATACACACAATATATATACATACATCCATAAACATACATAATGTAAACATATATGCACACATACAAACAAACAAAAACATATTAACCAAAATATACATACAATACCTAAACATGCGTACCTACATACACATACATCCATACATACACCATATAAATCTACACACTCCTACATACACATTACAACGACGAGGTCCTGGTAAAAAGCAAAGTGCGAACATACATATATCACTCTACATCGAGATACATGCATACATACATACATACATACATACACACACACACACACACATACATAGATCCCTCTAAAGGAAGACACATACACAAAAACACTCATACCCACATACACCCATACATGCCAAAACCTACTCATCTATTCTAATTCTAGTTCTCTATGCATTCTTATCAGAAGTCATGTTTTCGGTCAATAAAAGCTCCTTCAAGTCGAGCTTTATTCTATTCTCTCACATACGAGTAGGTTTACCCCTTCTCCTAACGCCGGCAACCGTAAGTGTCTCGACTCTCCTAACAGGGGCAGTAAGGGGTCGCCTCCTCACATGCCTAATCCATCGAAGTCGTTCTTCTCTTAGCTTGTCGATGATACTACCAACTTTTAGGTTCTCTCTAAAAACACTATTTGGAATCATATTCAGCATGGTTTTACCACAAGTCCACCCAAGCATCTTCATCTCTGCCACCTCCATCCTTCTCTCTTGCGCCTTCGTCATTGGCCAACACTCTGATCCGTATAACATGGCAGATCTAATTGCCACTTTAAAGAATTTCCCTTTCAGCTTAAGGGGGATCTTCTTGTCGCATAAGACTCCAGTCGCTGCTCTCCACTTCACCCACCCTACCTTAATATAATGCGACACGTCTTCATCTATCCTCCCCGTTTTGTGGAGCACCGAGCCTTGGCATCAATACAAATACGAATTCGTTTAATTTCAAATCTTTTATTCTTCTCTTTATATGTCCCCTAGTTTTATAAGTAAGTATAGTTTTATAAAATTAGTTTCAAATATTAATACTATTATATATAAATTGTGGTAAATGGTGTCAACCTATGATTGGTTAACACCATTCGTTAATAGTAACTTTTTTTTTTTTTTTTTTTTCAAAACATGATTTGCCCAATACCCTCCAAACCACTGACCCAATACCATCCGGATCCCCTGACCCGCTCTACCAACCCGACCCAAACACCCGCTACTGTAGCTACAATACTTTTTTTCTTTTCGAAATCATCCCGCAGCGAAAGCGCGGGCCAAAAAACTAGTTAATACTAATTAGCTGTAATTGCGAAAAAAACCTTTTTATTATTTTTCATTAGATATGACTTTGCCGTTACACAGTACTTAAAAATTATAGTAAATATGAAATCTTTCCTAGAAAAAAAAATCATGAAATAGTACATAAATGAAATAATTCACTACGATAAATGCAATTTACTAATACAATGAAAAAACCTTTCAAATATATTTCGATTAAAAGGGTGTCTAGTTTATGAGCCCGACATTCAGGGGCGAGTCTAGTATGGTGCCCGTGGAGTCACGGGACATCACTATTTTAAAAAAATTTAGTATAAAATATTTTTTAAATTTTATAGGACACAACTAAATTTAACTGTAGAACCTCATATAGTTTTCAAATTTATATTTTTTTTAATTGTTTAGGACATCACTAAATTTAACTACTCGAACCACATACATTTTTTGAATTTGTAGTTGTTTGGAAGTAATTACCACTAAACATCTAAATTAACATTCAAATATAATTAGTACTGAAAATAAATTCGGAACTCCATTGTGTTATTGTTATTATTATTTTTTTTAAAGGAAGTTTTTTTATTAAAATCATGAGAATTATAAAAAGTAGAAGCATGCATAGAGCTCATGCCATACTATGGCTAAAACACTATACAACGAAAACTGGACTAAAACACGTGGGGAAGCGAGTGGAGGATTGTGGCTGTAACGACCCGACAAAATCGTCATTGACGGCGCCGTTAACTTAGGTCTCGTTGCGTGGTCATAGTCCCCCCTATGAGACGCGTTTGACCAAAATTATGTCGCAAGTTATTTCATTTATACTTTATCACTCTTGTAAAATTAAACTTGTTGTCGAACTGTTTGGTAACTTAAAACTTTGCAAGTCTTACACGTTTCAAATGAATGCGACATAATTTTGGTCAAACGCGTCTCATAGGGGGACTATGACCACGCAACGGGACCTAAGTTAACGGCGCCGTCAATGACGATTTTGTCGGGTCGTTACAGATGGTATCAGAGCGTTGGTTGTAGGGAACTAGGATTAGCATTAGTGTGTCTGACAGAGTCGTTAGGACGCATTAGTGAATCTAGACTACAACCGGATAGTTAGCCATTGCATTCTGACATACACTTGCTATAGATAGCACTTACTTGACTACTTGTGCATATATACTTGAATCACTCTTAGACAACCTTCTTAATGGTACCAAGCTTTCATCGTACGAATCCGTATTCTACCACTTTCTGGTAACACACGTGAATTCAGGATTCATACGCGTAAAGATGACGATGACTTCGTTAATCACACTAGTTCGGGAACTTTGTCTCTCAGGTCGTTATTCACCACCATCCCAGCTTACTATCCACGAGCGCTGTGAAGTTTCCACCACCATGGAAATCACTAACCACTACCGATGTTACACCGGTGTCCTTCACTATCTACCACTTCTTGCTACTACCATCACTACTCTAGGTGAGTATCATCCTCACCACTTATCACTACGGTTGCGTACTACTCGTTATCATAATTCGTTACTCCTTTCGTACCTAAAGACATTATTGTTTGACTCGAACCGCATTGACGTGAACAATCGTTTATACACTTCCCTCGGGAAACGCTCCTTCAGAGTTGCACTAATTCTTTCGATTCAATACGAGTCACATTAGAGACGTCGTTACACTTTGTTCATTTTAAAACTTCACGATCACACGAACTTGATTCTATGGAGTGATGTGGGAATGGAGGTATGAGTTAGCGTAATATAACGACACTCGATCAATGTGGTTATATTACGGTAAGTTATACCAAAGTTCTAATGACTCGTGATGGTGATTGGACTCGATCAACCTAATCACCACCATGTGCCATGTACATGACTTCATTTTTCTTGTTGGACATCCAAAAACTCCGAGGATATTGATAACAACCATACCAAGGACACACCTTTGATTATTGCCGAACCATATTTATGCTTCCGAATGAATTACAAATTCTTTCAACTTCAAAACATAGGTTACACGTGTATACTATCTCGTTTTCGCACGGTTTTATTGACCAACTACAATATGCTTGTCATGCTCACATCGAGGCGGAAACTTCTCTGGCATTACACTCGTACTTCCGTATAAGGAAATCTTTTATCTAAATTCTCAATGGAGAGAGAGACTCTTCACATTATGCTAGTATTCGCCTCGAGGGTGAATAGTCCTAACGAACGTTTTTCAGAAACCGATAAGAAACTTGCTCTAACAAACGTTTTCGGAAACCGATAAATCTTCCACGACGCGAAATTCTTGCGAAACGAAAACTTGTTCAAATATACCTTAAAGAAATGTACCTCGTTTCGGATCGAGATCCTCGTTTCACTTCTAGATTTCGGAGTGCCTTACAAAAAGCCTCGGGACCACGTTTAGACATGAGTACAGCACATCAACCACAAACCAACAGACCAAACAAACATACGATTCAAACCTTGGAAACCATAATACGAATTTATGTTATCGACTTCAAATTTACTTGGGAAAAGTCCTTGCATTTAACCGAATTCTCTTACAATGATAGTTATCACACGAGTATTAATGCCACACCTTTCGAAAACTCATGTAGCCGCAATTGTCGTTTTCTTAATTGTTGAACCAAAGTAGGTGACAAGCAAACCACCGGACCCGAACTCATTCATGAAATAACTGTTGTGATCGTTCAATTCCAAGAAGGACTCAAGACGGCTCGTAGTCGCCAAAAGAGCTACGCCGATGTTAGACGTAAACCTCTCGAATTCCAAGTGGGTAACCGCGTAACATTTAAAAGTCGCGCCTTGAAAAGGCGTAATCCATTTCGAGAAACACAGAACGCTAAATGTGATGCCCCGTACAAAACTATCGTGTACGAATCATCAACAACGGGATCATTACAAGGTCAAATACTATATGCGGTTTCAAAAGAAGTTTAAATTCATGAATAAAGGTGATGTCTTAACCAACATCAAATATCTTACAACAAAAGTATGCTTCAATGAACAGAAGCAATTAGTAATAGCACGTGACCCAATGGTCGTTACAAATCATTGTTTCAAAAGGTAACATAGTTTGAATGCAAATAAAACGTTTCATGCGGTGACAACTCTAACAAGCGCAGCGGGTGTCTACAAGGCATGACTAGTACAACAGCGGAAGCAAGCAACCTTAAGCACCTGAGAAAAACATGCTTAAAAATGTCAACACAAAGGTTGGTGAGCTATAGTTTAAGTATAACAGTAATGTAAGGTAGGCCACGAGATTTCAGTGCTTCAACAGCGTTTCAAAACAGTATGAAAAGTATATGTATAACCGTGGGCACTTGGTAACTAACTTAACGTTTATCACCCTCTAAAAGTACACTTGGCGAGTGCGTATGTTTACGAAGTATTAAAAACCCGTTAAATGCTAGCGCTACTAGCCCGAGTGGGGATGTCAAACCCTATGGATCCATATCTAAGATTCGCGTTCACCGGTTCAAAGACCAATGACTAAACGTTACCGAGCTAAGGGGAAAGTTTATGCCGTTGTATAACCCACACATATATAAAGTTTAAGTACTCGTTCCTAGTATGTAAAACGTAAAATGCGCATGTATTCTCAGTTCCCAAAATAGTTAAAGTAAAAAGGGATGTTATAACTCACAGTGGAAAAGTAGTAGTAAAGTTGACTCGGGAAAAGTAAGCAAGTACGTTTGTCCAAAAGGTCCTCAACCTAAGTCAAAAGTTACTAAGTCAGTAAATCGTCCCAATAGGTTTAAATGTATGTAAATTAGGTCTTAAGTATCATCATCATTCATCATCAAACAAAAAGTATAAAGTAAGTTTCATTCTAGAAAAGAGTTTAAAACAAAGGCTGACTTCGATCAGTTGCCACGGCCTCTATACAAACTGAATTGAGGTGGGACCAGTAGCCATGGCTTCGTATATGAGTCCTTTAGTTGCTTTAAAAATTCCAGAATCAAACTCGTCTTCGTTTGACCGTGGCGACGGTTTAAGTGCGAGTAGGTCAGAATTTTCAGCACAACGTTAAAAGGACATAGTGACGTTCGGAGGGCCATAGATCCTAAACCGTAACTCGGATTAAGATGAGTCTTAAATGAGAAATTATTTACTCGAACAGAGATAACTTAAAATCAACTTTACAGTAGCCCAGGTATTCTAATCAGACCCAAAAAACAGTAGGTTTAGTGTTCCGGTGGGTTCTTGGTGCTCGATGCTCATCACGGTTCTCATCCTTGATGCATATAGCTTCAAGTGTACAACTCGTTGATGTGTTTGCATCATCTTTACCAAGTTTTGACCATCATAACACAAGTGTAAGTCTAAGATAAGTAGCACAACTCAATTAAGTATTGCAAGTAGTTTGATGAACCAAAGTTACATCAACATCTTAGATCCGACACATACATGAACTCTAAAAGTAATATTAAGCTACAAACTTGAAAGTAAACTAAATAATCAAGATCTTAAGTTGTATGTGATGCCCCGTCCTAATCCATCCGGACGAAGTCCATATCGATTATAAATGATTCACAACAGTTGATTACATCGCGAGGTACTTGACCTCTATATGATACATTTTACAAACATTGCATTCGTTTTTGAAAATACAATCTTTCATTACATCGAAAGTTGACAACATGCATACCATTTCGTAATATATCTTACTATAATTGACTTAATGATAATCTTGATGAACTCAACGACTCGAATGCAACGACTTTTGAAATATGTCATGAATGACTCCAAGTAAAATCTCTAAGATAAGCAAATGTACAGCGGAAGATTTCTTTCGTACCTGAGAATAAACATGCTTTAAAGTGTCAACCAAAAGGTTGGTGAGTTCATTAGTTTAACATAAATAATCATTTCATAATTTTAATAGACCACAAGATTTCATATTTCCATTTCTCATAAACATACGTCCCATGTATAGAGACAAAAATATCATTCATATGGATTGAACACCTGGTAACCGACATTCACAATTTGTATATAAGAATATCCCCATCATTCCGGGATCCTCCTTCGGACATGATATAAATTTCGAAGTACTAAAGCATCCGGTACTTTGGATGGGGCTTGTTAGGCCCGATAGATCTATCTTTAGAGTTCGCATCAATTAGGGCGTCTGTTCCCTAATTCTTAGATTACCAGACTTAATAAAAAGGGCATATTCGATTAGATAATCCAACCATAGAATGTAGTTTCGATTACTTGTGTCTATTTAGTAAAGCATTTATAAAAGCAGCGCATGTATTCTCTGTCCCAAAAATATATATTGCAAAAGCATTTAAAAAGGGAGCAAATGAAACTCACCATACTGTATTTTGTAGTAAAAATACATAGAACGACATTGAACAAGTATAGGTTTGGCCTCGGATTCACGAACCTATATCATTTATATATATTAAAACACATAATAACAATTAACGAGTTTATATATTAATATTTTTATTATACTTCTTATATTAAGAATTTGTATGTTATATTAATAAATTAATTAATTATATCTATTTTGTATATTTTAGATGCTTAGTAGTTATATAACAGATTCTTTATAAAGTATTTTAATTAAGTTATAATATAGGTTATTTATTATAAATATTATATATTAATGCTTGAAAATAATAAATAATATATTAGAACTCATATTTATATATTTATGCTTTAATTTAAAATATATTTATATATTATTTGTAACTTAATTATAATACTTTTTATTAAACAAAATAGTATCTAATATTAATATAGATGTAAAATATATATATGCCATTTGTTTATTAAAATAATATTTGTAATACTAAAATAGTGATAATAATAATAATAATAATAATAATAATAATAATAATAATAATAATAATAATAATAATAATCATGTTGATAAAAGTGAAAATAGTAACAATACTAATAATAATAAAAATGTACAACCTTTGAAGGGAGGAGCTTTAAAAATTAAACGTCACTGCCCGGGCTTGAACCCGAGACCTCTAGCTTAAACCCAGCATCCTTAAACCATCGCTCCATATGCTTCTCTCTAATCTAGATGATACATGATTTCTTGTAATCCCGTTTTAGAATTTAATAGCCCAGTCCAATATCATTAATGAGCCCAACAGGCCCAAGCTTTCACACAGCTAGCCCAGCAGCTTTTATTGTTAAAAAAAAAATTGCAGTGGCCTAGATTCGAACACAGGACCTCCTATTTCCCAAACACTCCTCTAAACCATTACTCCATCTGTTACATTTCTGACTTAATTAGGATTTTAGTTTCTTTTAATTCATTTCCTGTTACCATGTTTTCATCATCATCAAAACCACGATTATGAATCATCATCATCCCATCTATTTCGATCAATTTCACAGGAACCCTCGACATCATCTTCGATCATCATCAATATTTATATCATCGAATACCATTATCATAATCATATCATTCTTCTAATGATCACCATGATTATCATAATCATCATACCATTTGTTTTTTTTTTTTTTTTAAAAATCATCATCATCGTTGTATATACCAAAGAAGAATACAACTATCCTCATCATCATAATCACATATATTATTTCCATAATTATCATCTTCTACATCATGTATCACTTATAATCATATTAACATCATCATTCATACATCCGCCCATCATCATCATACAATCACCATCATTCATCTTCTTATATCATATGATTACTATCATCATCACCCAATCATCTATGTCGTGACAGAAAAAAATAAACAAGGTACGGCAGCAGATGGGACAGTCGACCTAAGAGATACACGGCCTAAATAGTAAATATATGGATCGATTACTTGTGTGCAGCAGCCCACTTCGATAAGCCCAACATCAAGTAACCCATTTTTTTCCTAGAATAAAATGTCTGCGAGATATATGGGATTCAAAACAGAAACGTGGCTAAGAGTAAAGAATACGTTGGTGATGGAACAAGAATGCATGTGGAATGGTTTGGTTTGTAAAGAAAACAGGAAAAGAAAAATGCAGCTGTAGTAGCAGCATCATTGTTACATCATTATCCACTTGCATCATTTAACTCTTTGTTAAAAAGAAGCTAAAGCAGACAAATAGGAGCAGGTAGTTGTTGGTTATGGGTGTCGATTACTAACAAAAAAAAAACAAGAAAAAAAATATATTCGATCAGTTTAATAAGTGGGTTTCGTGAATCAAGTGGAAACAAAAGGTGGGGTTTTCTTGTTTATTATCTGTCGGCCAAAAAAGAAAACAAGGGTCACGCAAAAACATAGCAGCAATAAAGTAATTATTACAAGTGATAGTTGTTTATTCGGTTTTTATACACAAGAAGACATATGTATTGTTGCTGTACCAGGGATCATTAAAGGGTTGTAGCAGTTGACGATTTGAAACAAATGATTATATAACTGTGTTCGCAGAAGTTGTGAAAACAATTGCAGCCGTAATAGCTTTTTCAGGTGGGTTATTTGAATTAGAAACAGGAGAGGGAGTGAGAAGTTAGAGAGGGAGTGAGGTGGTGAGGTGGGTCTTGGACCGAACAGAATGAAATAGCAGGTTAGTAGTATTACGCACAATGATTCTTTGGTTGTTGTTTTGAATGGGTTTCTAGAGTTACTTAGTGATTTGATGGCTTGGTAATCGAAAATATCAGTTGTAGCTTGATCGATTCATTGTGGGTTTGTTCTGGGTTTAGTGGTGATGTTTGTTTGTTTGAAAGAAAAATAGAAAAGAAAGGTGTGCAGCAGCAGGAGCAGTTTATGAACGAGTTGGTGGTACTTGTAGTTGTTTGGGTGTATATCTATATACTTATGTATATCTATGTATAGAGGAAAAGTAATATGCGATGGTTTAGTTGAGGTGAGGTTGAAAATTCAATTGTAAACAGAAATATGATAATTAATATAGAAGTGATGAGGGCCTAGTGGTTGTTTGGATTGTTGTCATAAAGTAGCAGAGAATAGTATTTATGATTTGTTTGTAAATCATTAGATGTACGTACGCATATATAAAGCTAAAAGTGTACAGTAGAATTCAATTAAAATAAAGATTCTCATGTTCTTAATTCAAGAGAAAACTGTCACTTTTGTATTCACTCTGCCGACAGTTTTCACGGATTGTAAATATCGTACTATGTTGTTAATTAGGGGCGGATAAAAAGTGTTCAGAAAAATCTCATATTTTTAAATTAACTATATTTATTTATTTCAGTCATTATGATATAAAATTTAGTCATTAATTTAATAAATAAAAAGTACATCAACTGTCCCTCTCATTTATGAGTAAAATATAAAAAGTGTTAAAATTAATTAATTAGATTCTAAATATACTTTTAATAAGACTATAACTTATATAACTCATTTTCGAATCACCGTTTATTTTAAAATCATATAAGTTTGAATTAAACTTGCGAAATATCAATCGGGACATCAAACGAGTAATACAATCATTAAATATTTATTTTCAACATACTTTATTTATATATATAGATATATTTTAAATAATAATTATTATAATACCCTATTTTTATTTTATTAAATTTTAATAACAACAACATATAATACTTCAAATTATATTTCGAATTATTATTTATATAAACATACACACATATCTATTTACAATTAGTTGTCCGTGAATCGTCGAGAGTAGTCGAAGGTCAAATGAATATATGAATATTGTTCCAATGTTTTCTAGACTCAACATTACATACCTTGCTTATCGTATCTAAATCATATAAAGATTAAGTTTAAATTTGGTCAGAAATTCCCGGGTTATCACAGTACCTACCCGTTAAAGAAATTTCGTCCCGAAATTTGAGTGAGGTCGTCATGGCTAACAATAAATATGTTTTCCTGACGAATATGAGCTAATAAATAGAGTTTTATTATTATTGAATAATACAGATAAAATAATTTGATTATTCGAAGAGCACGAATGAAGCTATCACAAAAGAGTCAAATGAATAAATGAAGTTTCGTTTTAACTTTTGACGTTTTCTTGGTTGAATTCCGGAATTCAAGGGATTTTAAGAAAATTTTCGAAATCTAAAAGATTTGATTCTTCGGCTAATAAGGGAATTAAGATCTCTATAATTAAATACGGTGATCTGTCTCGATTACTCTGTCTGATATTTGCATTATAAATTTACCTTTTCCGTTCCATTAGTTTCCACCACTTCTATACCTTCTTTCTCAGTTCATATATCTAAAAGATCATAATAATGCTTAATCCGGTTCTAATCCTTGTTCTTATTCTGACTATCGCAATGATCGTTCTTCTTTTCCAACTCCCACCGGAAGAATCTGTTTATTTCTACTATGCTCTAGGGATTATTGTATTTATAATCCTCCCGTGTCTTTATATTGCTATCGCACTGATATCCACAGTTTGTAATTTCGGTGTTGTTGTTGGGCTTTATATTCTCCCTTATATTTTGGATCTCTTTGCCTTTTTATTATCCTCTCGACCTCTAGTAAAGCGAGCAACGGTCCAGAATTCATAGATATGAACTTCGAAATGAACATAGTTAACGTTCTAAGAAAGAAATGGTAATAGCACGATCTTGATTTGTCAAATTATCAGAATATCCGGAAAAGATAGAACTATCAAGAAAATATGTTCTTGATATGTTTATATATCAGATAAAATGTAAGAGTCGTGTAACATGGCACATGATGACGTTATAATCTGTGAATCATCATATCCCATTTAGAAACTCAGCATGACTTACTGTAATATAATCGCGTTGATCAAGTGTCATTATATTATACTAACTCATGCATCAGTTACCAACATCACTTCAATAACATTCATATTTTAAGCTCGAAAGTTTACATAATATAGAAACTAACAGTTTCTATATGATGTAACACTGATATCATGATGAGATTAATAATTTTAGATAAGAATAGTTATGAAAATATCTTCAGAAATATGGAGGATATTTATAATGAAAGATACGATGATATCTTGGAATTTCTAATATCGAAGGATGGTGAAGAAAATCTGTCCGCAAGAGTTTAGAGTCAGAAGCAAGGTATCCGCTAAAGATTTCAGCAGACATTGAATCATTTAGATTCTTTGAAGTCAAACTTATTCTTTGTGATTTGTCCACGGCTTCTTTCATAGTTGCGAATAATCCGCTTTTCGGTACTAAATTTTCTATCGAGCATTCCTAATACTCTATTCTTTATCTTCAACTTTCGACGATTATGGTCGTTTACGGTTTTTGTTGCTTCATTCAACTTTTCAAAATTCAGAGCATTAATTCGTAGACTGGATGCTTTTCAGAATTTCAGAATGGAAGATCATAGTTCTAAGAGATAAATGTTATATGGATACATATAATTGTTGATGTGGAAACGTTGCGAGACTTACAATACATATTTGCTGATTCCCGGTAATTGGTATGGCAATTCTTGTTACAAGATGCGGATGAGAACATGATGAGACTTCAATAGATAATTATAGTGATTTGTCAGAGATTTAAGCCAAGGAGCAACGAGGTTGCTGGTACGTCTGTTGGTAATATGATGGAATATAAAAGGGTCCCCGTAGCAATAAAAGAGCACACATATAAATCAAGGTTATATTAAGATTGTTTCGAACGGAAAGTCAAGGTTCAACGAGGATGTTGGTAAGTTTACTACTAATGTGGTGGGATATAAACGGTTTTCCGGTAACGATGACGAAAGACAAACTTATATATCAAGTTATAATAAGTTTAATCCGAACGAAAGTCAAAGTTGATTTGCTGGAGCTATGACAAAATTGGCTAATTGGGAAAGGAATTGTAAAGTTATTTTCGGTAGTAACAACGCCAAAGGCGCTAGCACAGATACGTGTTAAACGTTTACACAGGTTCTGAGAATTTTTCAGGTGCATAACTATATGCGTAATTCTTTTCTTTCGTAGCTAAAGTGCGGTTGATTCATCCTCCCGATTGAGGTGTTTTCAAGAATCACGAAAGGTTTGAACGCAGATTGTAATTGTCAGGATACAAATGAGGTTTCAGATGAAATCAAGTGGCAAACTTGAAGTATTGTTTAGTTTCATATGTTATAATCGATATTTTAATTCATTTTAATTGTCCACTGTTGGTAGTCCTCAGTTGATTAATCCACAGTTAGCTAGGAACAGTTAGCTAGGATTTTGTTAGCGTGGATTCTTAATAAAATTTCTCATAGTTAATTTGTTTGTTTCTAACAAATTTGATTCCGTCAAATGTTTTCTTCATTATGCCACTTGTTGGATTCTGATAGGTCAAAATCCAAATATGAAATTGAACTTGGATGAAAATAGTTGTTCTTTGGTGAACGGATACGTATATGTGTGAATGTTGGTAGGATAGTAAATGACTGTTGAATCAGATTCGAAGAATGTACAGTGTACTTATTAATGCGAAATCTAAATATTCCTCGGGTATTACCTACCCGTTAAAATATGTTCACCATTAACAGTTTGTACAAAAGAATTTTTAATTACAATCTTTATGAAAACATATATACATATATATTTTCTTCAGATGTAATCATGGATTTAATGAGTTAACATAATATTTAACTCATTTAGTTTTCAGTTGGAACTAGAATAAATAATCTCTAAAATTTTAGAGATTACATATTCGCCATGTCGAACGAAGATAAATGAGGTAGGACGATACGCAGAACGAAGATCATACTCGAAGTACAGATGTTGATATAAAGGCATGGATTGTTGATGGTACTGATGCTGTTATTGATGGTACTACTGGTGCCGGTGATGTTGCTGAAGCTGGTACGTTTTGCACCATATTTTCCAAGGCTACAACTCGGGCTCGAAGCTCGTTGACTTATTACTCCAGAATGATTGTCGGTAGGAACGAGCGAATAAATAAAGTTTTAGAATTTTTGATATCATATTATCATTGCGTGGTATCCTGGAAATGAGTGTGAAAATGGTGTTTCGGACAGGTTCGCCGGTAAATGCTTCAGGTTCTTCACCAAGAGGTGAATTTGGTTGATGGAAAGGATCGCCTTCTTCGCGTCTCCATGGATTAAGTCGACTATGAACCCATCAGATGAATTGAGGATGACTGATTGGTTGATTCATTCTGGTTATACTACTTTCGGAGTTCGAGTGGAAATCCATATCGGAGTAGCTGTCGGAATAACTATCGGAATAGCCATCGGAATTTGAGGGACTCGAACTGGTTGAGGGATTCATCTCGTACGATCAGATGAAGGATTTTCAATAAGGAATAGATTACAGGATGTAGATTAATACCCTGCAATACATAGTTTACATATGCATATATAGTACTAAAATCCTGTAAGTTACGGAGGAATCTACGGAAGCTATCAGGCGAAGGTAACAATAACAGATACGCTAAGATATGAATTTATGTATACACTGTTTATGTAATAGAGGCAGTAAGACGTGTCTAGAATGTAAGGATGATAAGTAAATGATTTCTGACACGAAATGATAAGCTAAACTTTTAACATGCAGACACGGTCGAAGTCCAGACTCACTAAAGCATCCAAACGACTATCAGTTAGACACACTAATGCAAGACCTGGTTCGCTAAGACCACCGCTCTGATACCAACTGTGATGCCCCGTCCTAATCCATCTGGACGAAGTCCATATCGATTATAAATGATTCACAACAGTTGATTACATCGCGAGGTACTTGACCTCTATATGATACATTTTACAAACATTGCATTCGTTTTTGAAAAGACAATCTTTCATTACATCGAAAGTTGACAACATGCATACCATTTCGTAATATATCTTACTATAATTGACTTAATGATAATCTTGATGAACTCAACGACTCGAATGCAACGTCTTTTGAAATATGTCATGAATGACTCCAAGTAAAATCTCTAAGATAAGCAAATGTACAGCGAAAGATTTCTTTCGTAGCTGAGAATAAACATGCTTTAAAGTGTCAACCAAAAGGTTGGTGAGTTCATTAGTTTAACATAAATAATAATTTCATAATTTTAATAGACCACAAGATTTCATATTTTCATTTCTCATAAACATACGTCCCATGTATAGAGACAAAAATATCATTCATATGGATTGAACACCTGGTAACCGACATTCACAATTTGTATATAAGAATATCCCCATCATTCCGGGATCCTCCTTTGGACATGATATAAATTTCGAAGTACTTAAGCATCCGGTACTTTGGATGGGGCTTGTTAGGCCCGATAGATCTATCTTTAGAGTTCGCGTCAATTAGGGTGTCTGTTAACTAATTCTTAGATTACCAGACTTAATAAAAAGGGCATATTCGATTAGATAATCCAACCATAGAATGTAGTTTCGATTACTTGTGTCTATTTAGTAAAGCATTTATAAAAGCAGCGCATGTATTCTCAGTCCCAAATATATATATTGCAAAAGCATTTAAAAAGAGAGCAAATGAAACTCACCATACTGTATTTTGTAGTAAAAATACATAGGATGACATTGAACAAGTATAGGTTTGGCCTCGGATTCACGAACCTATATCATTTATATATATTAAAACACATAATAACAATTAACGAGTTTATATATTAATATTTTTAGTATACTTCTTATATTAAGAATTTGTATGTTATATTAATAAATTAATTATATCTATTTTGTATATTTTAGATGCTTAGTAGTTATATAACAGATTCTTTATAAAGTATTTTAATTAAGTTATAATATAGGTTATTTATTATAAATATTATATATTAATGCTTAAAAATAATAAATAATATATTAGAACTCATATTTATATATTTATGCTTTAATTTAAAATATATTTATATATTATTTGTAACTTAATTATAATACTTTTTATTAAACAAAATAGTATCTAATATTAATATAGATGTAAAATATATATATATGCCATTTGTTTATTAAAATAATATTTGTAATACTAAAATAGTGATAATAATAATAATAATAATAATAATAATAATAATAATAATAATAATAATAATAATAATAATAATCATCATGTTGATAAAAGTGAAAATAGTAACAATACTAATAATAATAAAAATGTACAACCTTTGAAGGGAGGAGCTTTAAAAATTAAACGTCACTGCCCGGGCTTGAACCCGAGACCTCTAGCTTAAACCCAGCATCCTTAAACCATCGCTCCATATGCTTCTCTCTAATCTAGATGATACATGATTTCTTTTAATCCCGTTTTAGAATTTAATAGCCCAGTCCGACATCATTAATGAGCCCAACAGGCCCAAGCTTTCACACAGCTAGCCCAGCAGCTTTTATTGTTAAAAAAAAAAATTGCAGTGGCCTAGATTCGAACACAGGACCTCCTATTTCCCAAAAACTCCTCTAAACCATTACTCCATCTGTTACATTTCTGACTTAATTAGGATTTTAGTTTCTTTTAATTCATTTCCTGTTACCATCTTTTCATCATCATCAAAACCACGATTATGAATCATCATCATCCCATCTATTTCGATCAATTTCACAGGAACCCTCGACATCATCTTCGATCATCATCAATATTTATATCATCGAATACCATTATCATAATCATATCATTCTTCTAATGATCACCATGATTATCATAATCATCATACCATTTGTTTTTTTTTTTAAATCATCATCATCGTTGTATATACCAAAGAAGAATATAACTATCCTCATCATCATAATCACATATATTATTTCCATAATTATCATCTTCTACATCATGTATCACTTATAATCATATTAACATCATCATTCGTACATCCGCCCATCATCATCATACAATCACCATCATTCATCTTCTTATATCATATGATTACTATCATCATCACCCAATCATCTATGTCGTGACAGAAAAAAATAAACAAGGTACGGCAGCAGATGGGACAGTCGACCTAAGAGATACACGGCCCAAATAGTAAATATATGGATCGATTACTTGTGTGCAGCAGCCCACTTCGATAAGCCCAACATCAAGTAACCCATTTTTTTCCTAGAATAAAATGTCTGCGAGATATATGGGATTCAAAACAGAAATGTGGCTAAGAGTAAAGAATACGTTGGTGATGGAACAAGAATGCATGTGGAATGGTTTGGTTTGTAAAGAAAACAGGAAAAGAAAAATGCAGCTGTAGTAGCAGCATCATTGTTACATCATTATCCATTTGCATCATTTAACTCTTTATTAAAAAGAAGCAAAAGCAGACAAATAGGAGCAGGTAGTTGTTGGTTATGGGTGTCGATTACTAACAAAAACAAAACAAGAAAAAAAATATATTCGATTCGTTTAATAAGTGGGTTTCGTGAATCAAGTGGAAACAAAAGGTGGGGTTTTCTTGTTTATTATCTGTCGGCCAAAAAAGAAAACAAGGATCACGCAAAAACATAGCAGCAATAAAGTAATTATTACAAGTGATAGTTGTTTATTCGGTTTTTATACACAAGAAGACATATGTATTGTTACTGTACCAGGGATCATTAAAGGGTTGTAGCAGTTGACGATTTGAAACAAATGATTATATAACTGTGTTCGCAGAAGTTGTGAAAACAATTGCAGCCGTAATAGCTTTTGCAGGTGGGTTATTCGAATTAGAAACAGGAGAGGGAGTGAGAAGTTAGAGAGAGAGTGAGGTGGTGAGGTGGGTCTTGAACCGAACAGAATGAAATAGCAGGTTAGTAGTAGTACGCACAATGATTCTTTGGTTGTTGTTTTGAATGGGTTTCGAGAGTTACTTGGTGATTTGATGGCTTAGTAATCGAAAATATCAGTTGTAGCTTGATCGATTCATTGTGGGTTTGTTCTGGGTTTAGTGCTGATGTTTGTTTGTTTGAAAGAAAAATAGAAAAGGAAGGTGTGCAGCTGCAGGAGCAGTTTATGAATGAGTTGGTGGCACTTGCAGTTGTTTGGGTGTATATATATATACTTATGTATATCTATGTATAGAGGAAAAGTAATATGCGATGGTTTAGTTGAGGTGAGGTTGAAAATTCAATTGTAAACAGAAATATGATAATTAATATAGAAGTGATGAGGGCCTAGTGGTTGTTTGGATTGTTGTCATAAAGTAGCAGAGAATAGCATTTAGTGGTTGTGTGTAAATCATTAGATGTACGTACGCATATATAAAGCTAAAAGTGTACAGTAGAATTCAATTAAAATAAAGATTCTCATGTTCTTAATTCAAGAGAAAACTGTCACTTTTGTATTCACTCTGCCGACAGTTTTCACGGATTGTAAATATCGTACTATGTTGTTAATTAGGGGCGGATAAAAAGTGTTCAGAAAAATCTCATATTTTTAAACTAACTATATTTATTTATTTCAGTCATTATGATATAAAATTTAGTCATTAATTTAATAAATAAAAAGTACATCAACTGTCCCTCTCATTTATGAGTAAAATATAAAAAGTGTTAAAATTAATTAATTAGATTCTAAATATACTTTTAATAAGACTATAACTTATATAACTCATTTTCGGATCACCGTTTATTTTAAAATCATATAAGTTTGAATTAAACTTGCGAAATATCAATCGGGACATCAAACGAGTAATACAATCATTAAATATTTATTTTTAACATACTTTATTTATATATATAGATATATTTTAAATAATAATTATTATAATACCCTATTTTTATTTTATTAAATTTTAATAACAACAACATATAATACTTCAAATTATATTTCGAATTATTATTTATATAAACATACACACATATCTATTTACAATTAGTTGTCTGTGAATCGTCGAGAGTAGTCGAAGGTCAAATGAATATATGAATATTGTTCCAATGTTTTCTAGACTCAACATTACATACCTTGCTTATCGTATCGAAATCATATAAAGATTAAGTTTAAATTTGGTCAGAAATTCCCGGGTTATCACATTGTAGAACATAGTTCTTAGTTAGATCTTGAAGATCCAAGACCCAAAAGTCTAGATCTAAAGTTACTAAGTTAAATCCTAAGTCATAACACTTGAATCTTTTACTTTAATGAAACCATAAGTTATGAAACTTAGATTCTCATCTTGTAAAGTGTATGTAAGCTCATAAGCCCTTGTTTACAACAAAATTAGAAGACCATAAGTTATATAAACTTAGATCCAACATAAGTATATGAAGTTATAACTAGAAAGTTATACTTCTATGTTCTTGAACTTATAAAGTTGACTTTTAGTTCCAAGAAATATGAGATCAAGATTAACTAGTAATACTTGACCAAATTAACAACATCACAACTTTAAAGTACATAAAATAAAGAAATAAATTAAATCTATAAGTAACAAGTTCATGATTGTTCATACTTTAAAGATTCAAGCCAAGGCTTTGATCTTTAAGAAAGTAAACCTTAAGTTTACAAACATGGATTCAAGTATGATTTTAACTCATGAACTTTAAATCTTTTAAACATTAAATGTAGAACCATAAACTAGAAAGTTTAGGTGCTTGTTTGTTCTTGTAATGCAAGATAATATGAAGAATAAACTAGGAAGTTTGATTCTTACAACTACAAACAACAACAAGTAATTAAACAGCAACAAAGAACAAGTAATCAAAACAAGCAAATGATGATGATGTATAGGTATATATTTCGGTTTTTGGAAGAGAAAAAGAAGAGAGAAAAGCTCATGTTACTTACAATATTTGAGAGAGAATGAGAGAAAAATGAGAAGTAAGTTTGTGTGTGTGAAAAGTGAAGTGAAATGAGAGAATAAGTAACCAAAATTTGAAACCAAAACTCCTCCCCATGTGAGCCTAGGCTGACGACCAAATGGGTGTCCCAAAGAGGCAATGTCAAACTTTAACTTTCTAATATGGGGAGATGGTGAATGCTTGAAGTGGTATAAAAGCAAAGTAGCATGGGAACAAGGTGTAAGGATACTTTTAACTAGATTCCTTCACTAATTAATCCTTGATTAAGTTTAATAAGTCATTTACATAATGTTGGGCTCTTAATTAATCCATTAAGATAAGTAGGGTGGGCTTCTAAGTCCATTAACACAAGCCCAAGTCCAAATAAGCAATAATCTAAATAAAAGCCCAAGTAATTAACTAGTAACCTTAGTTAATTAAAATGATTAATAAAAATTAATCATGAATGTAAATAATATTTGAAAATATTATTCGTGTAATGTACGTGTGTCACAAAGACAATTCGAGCCATGCAAAGTCATGTACGGTAACAAGTAAATGCATAAAAATACATTTATTAAATCACAAGTATTAATAATAAATATTAATAAATAAACGTTGGAAAATTCCGGGTTGTTACATTACCCACCTGTTAAAGAAAATTTCGTCCCGAAATTTTAAGCTGAGGTAGATGGAGGAGTCGGGAAAAGGTGAGGATACTTCTGCATCATTTGATCCTCTCGTTCTCAGGTAAACTCAGGTCCTCGTTTGGCATTCCATCGTACTTGGACGATCGGAATCTTGTTGCGTTTCAAGGTTTTGACCTCGCGGTCCATAATTTCAACAGGCTCTTCCACGAAGTGGAGTTTGTCATCAATTATAAGTTCTTCCAGTGGTATGACAAGTTTTGGTGCAGCAAGACACTTCTTCAAATTCGATACATGAAAGGTAGGATGGATGGAGCTCAATTGAGTTGGAAGATCCAAACGGTAAGCAATGGGTCCAACACGCTCTAAGATTTCAAAAGGACCAATGTATCGCGGGTTGAGCTTCCTACGTTTTTCAAAACGGATCATACCTTTCCAAGGTGCGACCTTCAACATTACACGGTCACCCACGTTGAATTCAAAGTCTTTACGTTTGAGGTCTGCATAACTCTTTTGACGATCACGGGCTGTCTTAAGTCTTGCTTGAATCTGGGCAATCTTCTCCGTTGTTTCATGGACTACCTCGGGTCCGGTGATTTGCTTTTCGCCTACATCGGCCCAACAAATAAAAGAACGACATTTGCGACCATACAACGCTTCAAAAGGTGCGGCATTAATGCTCGAGTGATAACTGTTGTTGTACGAGAATTCAGCTAGCGGCAAATGCCTTTCCCAAGCCTTTTCGAAATCAATGACACATGCACGCAATATGTCCTCCAAAGTCTGAATTGTGCATTTGCTCTGACCATCGGTCTGTGGGTGATAAGCAGTTCCCAAGGCTTCTTGCAAAGAACGCCAAAATCTAGAAGCAAAACGGGGATCGCGATTTGAGATGATCGATAAAGGTACACCATGATGAGATACAACCTCTTTGATGTATAGTTGAGAGAGTCTCTCCATCGTATCTGTTTCCTTCATAGCTAGGAAGTGTGCATATTTGGTAAGATGGTCAACGATAACCCAGATGGTATCGAATCCACCCACCGTCTTTGGTAGCTTAGTAATGAAATCCATTGTTATCCTTTCCCACTTCCATTGTGGGATTTCTGATTGTTGAAGTAATCCAGAGGGCCTCTGATGCTCGGCCATAACTTTCGAGCAAGTTAAACACTTACCAACATAAGTTGCAACATCCTTCTTAAGATTAGGCCACCAATACCGTTCTTTAAGATCGTGGTACATTTTACCGGCTCCTGGGTGAATCGAATATCTCGACTTGTGGGCTTCATCTAGTATAAGGTTTCGTAGATCTCCATAAATAGGTACCCAAATCCTTCCGGCAAAATATCGAAGTCCAGTCTCCTTAACCTCGAATCGAGAGACGAGAATGTTCAAGTGTTCATGAGATATATTTTCCTCCTTGAGAGCCTCATCTTGGGCTACTCGGATCTGGCTGTTGAGATTTGAATGAATGGTGATGTTCAGTGCCCGAACACGAAGAGGTGTCATCCTCTCCTTTCGGCTCAAAGCGTCAGCTACAACATTGGCCTTGCCAGGATGATAACGAAGTTCACAATCATAGTCGTTCAGCGTCTCGATCCATCGACGCTGTCTTGTAGTGACCCAAACTTTACCATGTTTATATATATTAATTGAGATTGATATTTACATGACTAAATGTTTCCAACGTGTTAAGCAATTAAACTTGTTAAGACTTGATTAAATGAAATAAGTTTCATATAGACAATTGATTACCCATGTTGACCGGCGATTCACGAACGTTACAAAATTGTAAAAACTACATGTTGTGGTATATATAGACATATATATATATATATATATATATATATATATATATATATATATATATATATATATATATATATATATATATATATATATATATATATATATATATATATATATATATATATATGGTTGACATAAGATTATGATGAGTAAGTATCGCACAAAGTATATTAACAATGTGTGATATATATAAGAAATGAGATTACTAAGTTAAGAAACTCGAAATGATATATATAACGATTATCGTTATGATAACGTCTACTAAATACATATGTATCATATTAAGATATTGATACACTATATTTAACATGATAAAATGATATTTAAATATATCATTAAGTGTGTTAACAATGAACTACATATGTAAAAACAAGACTACTAACCCAAGAATTACGAAACGAGACTTATATGTAACGATTATCGTTGTAACGATATTTTAATGTATATATCATATTAAGAGATATTCATACATCATAATATCATGATAATATAATAATTTAACATCTCATTTGATATAATAAACATTGGGTTAACAACATTAATTGAGATCGTTAACTTAAAGGTTTCAAAACAACACTTACATGTAACGACTAACGAAGACTTAACGACTCCATTAGAATGTATATACATGTTGTGTTTTGATATGTATTCTTAAACTTTTGAAAGACTTCAAGACACATATCAAAGTACTTCTACTTAACAAAAATGCTTACAATTACATCCTCGTTCAGTTTCATCAACAATTCTACTCGTATGCACCCGTATTCGTACTCGTACAATACACAGCTTTTAGATGTATGTACTATTGGTATATACACTCCAATGATCAGCTCTTAGTAGCCCATGTGAGTCACCTAACACATGTGGGAACCATTATTTGGCAACTAGCATGAAATATCTCATAAAATTACAAAAAATTAGTAATCATTCATGACTTATTTACATGAAAACAAAATTACATATCCTTTATATTTAATCCATATACCAACGAACAAAAACACCTACAAACACTTTCATTCTTCAATTTTCTTCATCTAATTGATATCTCTCAAGTTCCATCTTCAAGTTCTAAGTGTTCTTCATAAATTCCATAAGTATAGTTTCATAAAAATCAAGAATACTTCCAAGTTTGCAAGTCTACTTCCAAGCTTTCTAATCCATTCCAAGTTGTAACATCCCGTTTTTCCCGTACGTATTGAAAGGTACATACTTAATCAATTGTACGTTTGTAACTCATTAGATTATGCGTAATTGTGTATATATATATATATATATATATATATATATATATATATATATATGTGTGTGTGTGTGTGTGTGTGTGTGTGTGTACTTGTTAATGTGTGCGTACATAAGTTTATAAATGAGTTCGGTTAGCGTTAAGTCTTGTGAGACTTAGATATGAGGTTTAGGCGTGTATTGGAAGCATGAACGAATTGAGAGTGTGTAAAACGATTTTTGGGTTTGAGTGTGGTCGAAATGGCCAGGTGACGGCTAACGCCGCACCGCGAGGAAAGGGGCCGCGACGCGACATATCAAGCAAACCAGGATCAGAACGTGGGTTAAAAAGGGTTAATTTTCCCTTTGTAGGTCGCGCCGCGACGAAATGTGTGATGACCCGGAAATTTCTGACCAAATTTAAACTTAATCTTTGTATGATTAACATTTTCGACACGATAAGCAAAGTCTGTAAAACTGAATCTCAAAATTTTTGAACTACTTTTATATATTTAAATACCATTCGGTTGTTTTCGACGATTCGCGAACAATTATATGTAAATAGATACATATATACTATAACTTAAAAAGGTAACAATGTATTAATTGTTTGATACCGTACATTAAACTTATTGGTTTAAATATCTATTTGAATATATATGATAAGTTGAAATATTTATTATTAAAATTTATTTAAAAATAACTTCCAATGTGTATTTAAAAACTGATTTATGTATATTAAAAAGATATATACATATATATAATTTAAAGTTATTTAGTAAACGATAGTAACATTCGTTTATTGATTCGATTGATATTTAGATAAGTTAACTAAAGTGTTTAAGATGAACCAGTAAAACACTAATTTGCTACAGTATTTTTAAATTGCTACAGTATCCAAAATGCTACAGTGTTTTCGAAAATCACTATTTGCTACAGTGAAATTGACTTTGCTACAGTAAAAATTGACTTTGCTACAGTAATTTTGCTACAGTAAAACACTATTTCAAAATGAAACTGTATGTATTTTATATATATATATATATATATATATATATATATATATATATATATATATATATATATATATATATTAACAAATAGCGAGACGATGATTTATAGAAGTAAATGACCAAAACACTCAAATGTATAAGTTATACCTCAAGTGGTATAGTTTATGGATGATTTAAGACTATATTTTGAACAAGGTACGATTCACGAAACGTAAAGTACAAGTTTTCTCAGTATACGATAGGACGTTCGAAAAACCGGAACCGGGACATAAGTCGAGTGACGACGTATGACTTATCGGAACAAAAATTACAAGTTAACTATGCACGTGAATATAATATAATATATAATTAATTATATAAATTAAATATATTATATTTATATTTATATTAAATAATCATGTCGACAAGCAAAAATACAAACGATTGTGAGCTGGCTGAGGGGCTCATGCGATCGCATGAGAATCCCATACAAACCTCATGCGATCGCATGAGGTGCTGGGACATAAATGTTCCTATAAATTGATCGATTTCTGTTTCATTTTCTAATCTATATCGATATCTTTCTCTATATATTATTATTATTATTATTAGTATTAATATTAATATTAGTATTATTATTATTATTATTATTATTATTATTATTATTATTATTATTATTATTATTATTATTATTATTAATATTATTATTAATCTTATTATTATTATTAGTATATACATAAAATACTACGACGAGGTTATGTCCAAACGATTTCAAAAATGGTTTTCAAGCGGGATAGAGCTAAGGAAATTATGGGTAATGTTCGGAGGTATATTTATGAATCAAACCTAGTGTTTATCATCTCCGTTACGTCTACGTACTTTCCTACAATATTGAATCTCAATATTGATACGTAAGCACTCATATTTTATCTTTTATATATTAATTGTGTATCCATGTCTAGTGCTCGAGTATATATATTTATACATACGTGCATGCTAAATTTCGTCGTTAAATAGTTTATAATAGATCACGAATTAAATACATATATTACTGGTAAAAGGTATATGATATACATGTTTTGGAATGCTGGCGAAAAATCAATAACTTTTCATTTAGATATCGAATAGTTTCGATGAACGGATTAAAAGATATGATCAACTAAATTATAATTGACGTTAATTGGAATTGCTTTTGAATCTGCAATTAATATTTAAACCACTTGTTTGTAAGATTGATAAATTAGATTTTTGAATATTACCAACCGAGTAAATGAATCCTTATATAAGGTACGTCTCGTTTTGTTGAACTATTGTCAAAATTGACTTTTTGAAATGAATTTGGATAACTTTTGTATGTCGATCTCGAGCATTAGGATTGTGATACACTATGACCTGACCTAGCTTGATAGATATTTATTGACC
Organism: Rutidosis leptorrhynchoides; assembly: GCF_046630445.1. Taxonomy (NCBI): domain Eukaryota; kingdom Viridiplantae; phylum Streptophyta; class Magnoliopsida; order Asterales; family Asteraceae; genus Rutidosis; species Rutidosis leptorrhynchoides. The sequence goes on from NC_092335.1 coordinate 407,340,840, forward strand.
AACATATGTTCTCTAGGTTGAGATCTACGGTTATTTGGTAATCCGTGTTTCGATCACATTTTAGTGAACGACTTTATATGCTGCTAAGGTGAGTTTCATTTGCTCCCTTTTTAATTGATTTTGCAATATATATTTTTGGGCTGAGAATACATGCAATATATTTTAAACGCAATGGATACAAGTACATACTTAATTCTACACTGAGTTTAAACCAAAAATCCCTTAGCTTTGGTAACTAGTAACTGCCGGTTATAAGAACTGGTGGGCGCGAATAGTGGTATATGGATCCATAGGGCTTGATATCCCCGTCCGAGCTAGAGCACTAGCCTTTTAACGGACGTATGCTATTTGAGAAGCGTACACGTTGGTTTGCGTGTATTATTAAGATGATTATACAAAGGGTATAATTTATATATACGTTAAGTTTAGTTACCAGGGTGCTCAATCTTGTAGAATATTTTGATAAACGTTTCTGGATGAAACAACTGAAATCTTGTGATCCACCTTCATATACAGATTATACGAAACATTAAAACTATGAACTCACCAACCTTTGTGTTGACACTTGTTAGCATGTTTATTCTCAGGTTTCCTAGAAGTCTTCCGCTGTTTGCTTAGATGTTAGACAAGCTATGTGCATGGAGTCTTACATGACATATTTTTCAAGGAAACGTTGCATTCACCAAATCATCACCATGTATCTTATTTTAACTGCATTGTCAACGGAAGTACTATTGTAAACTATTATTTATGGTGATTGTCTATATGTAGAAATAATCAGATGTCGAAAACCTTTAATTTAAATATTCATTTATGGTGTGCCTTTTCAAAAGAATGCAATGTTTACAAAACGTATCATATAGAGGTCAAATACCTCGCAATGAAAACAATGAATGACGTGTTCGTCCATATGGATTTGGAGCGATCGTCACAGTTGGTATTAGAGTGTTGGTCCTAGTGAACCAGGTCTTGCATAAGTGTGTCTAACTGATAGTTGTTAGTATGCATTAGTAAGTCTGGACTTCGACCGTGTCTGCATGTTAAAAGTTTTGCTTATCATTTCTTGTCGGAAATTACATGCTTATCATTCTTAAGTCTATACACGTTTTACTGCATTGATTGCATGAATAGTGTATAGACAAAATTCATATCTTAGCGTATCTGTTACTATAAACTTTGACTGCCATCTTCCGAAAATTTCTTCGTAATTTACGGAATTTTGGTATTATATATACATATGTAAATTATTTATTGAAGAGTACCAATCTAAATTCTATAATCTATTTCATATCAAAAATCATCTATCTAATTATACAAGATGGATCCCGTATCCAATTCAAATTCCTTAAACTCTGACAGCTATTCCGATATGGATATTCACCTGAATTCCGAAGACAGTGTAACCGGAATAGATCAACCAATTAGCCATCATCTATTCTGGATGAATTGGGGATGGGTTCGTAGCCTACTTAATTATTGGAGACAAGAAGAAGGCGATCCCTTCCATCCACCACATTGCCCTCTTGGCGAAGAACCTGAAGCACTTACCGGCGAACCTGTTCGAGACACCATTTTCTCTCTCATTTCCAGAGTATCTCGTCACGACAATATACTATCTCAAATTCTGGATCTTATTCATCCGCTAGTCCGAACCGCCAATCATCCCAGTGTAGTAGAAGAAGTCAACGAGCTTCGCGCACGGGTAGTGGCTTTGGAGAATATGGTGCAAAGGTTACAAGCACCAGCAGCAGCACCGACATCAACAGTACCACCGACAACAACACCAACAGTACCATTACCACCACCAACAACATCTGCATGGCAAACTTCAACTTCACAATCTGTTCCACGAGCATCAACGTCATACGTACCGTCGTTACCAAGAAATACCAGCAACAATAACCGATGAAGTATTAACTCATTTCCCCTGAAGAAATTTTATGTATATTTAATATATATGAATTTTGAAATCAAAATAAATCTTTTCGTACCAAGTTATTACGTGTGAATCTTAACTGGTAGGTACTACTCGGTTAATTCATATTACTAATATGCTATGATGTACATCCTTCGTTAATGACTTAACCATCGTTAACTACAATCTCTGTTTCCAACTCAATGAATTCCATTTCATAATAAACTAAGTATATTATTCAATTATATGGTTGATTTTATACTTTCATCTTCGATGTATTCGAAACTTTCTAGAAAACATCATTCGTACCTTGCGAAGTTAGCAAGAGTTCCATGAGCACCAACATGATTCACTGAGAAAATATCAATAAAACTGAGTATTGATTACATTAGTGAAATACTCCGTAAAGATTATTAAATCTTTAATGTTTTAGAGATTATCCATTTCTAATTCAAGTCAAAAATCAAATGAGCTTAATATGATATTAAATCATCAAATCTGTATTACATCTGAAGAAAATATACATACATATATTTTCATAAAGACGGTAATAAAAATTCTTTTGTACAAAATATTACTTGTGAAATCTTTAACGGGTAGGTAATTCCCGGGAAATATATAAGTTCACAATTAATATGTTATACTGTACATTCTTCAACTTTGATTCAAAAATTATTAAGTATGCTCACAGCGATATACAATCGTTTCCATACAAATTCAATTACATATTCTGATATTGACAGATCAGAATCCAAGTCGATTTAACGGGTGACATCATTCTTAGATCTCTACATCTTTCAAAGCTATACTTTGACTTCAAAAATGTGAAAGATCCTTTAGCATTGTTATTTCTGAAAATAACCTTGCAATTTCTTTTCAAAGTATCCAGTATTATCAACCGTTCAACCAGTCAACGACGACCTTTCAGACTTGTAACTTTGGCATATACGTTTTTGTTATCGGGGAATATTTCATGTTCCACCACATTAGCAGTAAATTTACCAACGACTTCATTGATCTTTGACATTCTGAAAAATCCTTATACTCATTGAAACCGTATCATGTACTCATCCACATCTTGTAACAATAATTGCCATACCAACCACCGGGAATTAGCAATCAGTATTTTGAATCTCGCAGCATTTTCTACGACAACAGTTATATATAGATAACATCTATCTTCTAGACTTACATACTTCGAATGTGAAGTTTCTGAAAAACATCCCAAATTATGAACTAGTTCTCTGAAATTGGAAAAATGCTGATGAAGCAGCAAAAACTATAAACGACCATAACAGTTAAAAGTTTGATGATAAAGAATAGTATGGTGGTAAAGCTGAGAAAAAGAGAAGGTTTGGAACTGAAAAACGGATTGAGTAAAGTATGAAAGAGGCTGTGGATAAATCACAAAGACTGAACCTGCCTTTAAAGAATCCAAATTATTCAGTATCTACTGAAGCCATTAACGAATACCTTGCTTCCGAATCTAAACCCTTGCGGACAATATTCTTCATCATCCTCTGATATTAGAAATTCTAAGATATCATCGTATCTTTCATTATAAATATCCTCCATATTTCTGGAGATAATTCTATAATCATTCTTATCGGAAATCAATTTTCTCCTTGCGATATCTGTGTAACATCATAAAAGAAACTATTTTAGTTTCTAAATTCTGAAACCTTCGAGTTTAAAATATGAATATTTTTGAAGTGGTGTTGGGAACTGAAGCATGAGTTAGTATAATATAATGACACTTGATCAACGTGATTATATTACAGTAAGTCATGCTGAGTTTCTAATGGAACGTGATAAAGGTTCACAGATCCTACCCTCATTATAAACCATGTTACATAACTCTTTCATTCTATTTAACCTCTAAACTATCAAGAAAATATTTTCTTAATGATTCAGTTTTTTTTGAGGTATTCTGCTAATTTGACAAGTCAGATTGTGCTATTACCATTTCCTTTTTAGAACATTAATTATGTTCATTTCGAAATTCATACCTACGAATTCTAGACCATTATTCGCTTGATTTAAAGTCGGGAAGATAAAACAAAAGCATGAAGCTTCAAAATATCAATGGGAGTATATATAAATCACAGTAAATTGGAGAGAGTATTAACTGTGGATGTCAATGATTATGGAAAGACAGAAGCAGAGACATCGAAATATAAGGGAAGATATAAAACCCAACAACCACCCAGAAATTACAAACCGTGTATATCAATACGTATAGCAATATAAAGACACGGGAGAATGAAAAACACTATAACCCCAAGGTAATGGTAGAAGAAAGTAATTTCCTCTGGTGGTAGATGAAAAAGAAGAATGACAGATATGAAAGTTAGGAGTATATCAAGAATCAGAACTGGATGAAGCATTTCACAATCTTTTAAAAGTATGAAATGAGGAAGAAGATGTAGGAGTAGTGAAAATAATGAAACGGAAGAGGTCAATTTATAGTAAAATATCAGACGCAGCAATAGAGGCAGATTACGCATTTAATCAAAGAAAAATCCTAATTTCAGAAAATTTCAAAAAAAAAATCAAATCTTATTTAAATTATGAAGATTTTCTATTCCTTAAAATCCGGAAATCAATCGTTACTACATCAAGAGATAAGACGCATCTCTATTCTCCATTTCACTTGATTATGATAACTTCTCTCATACGCTTCGAGTAATTGGATTATTTTATCCATATTATTCAAACATAGATAAAACTCTATTATCAACTCATATTCGTCATTAAAATATTTTTATTGTTAGCCATGACGACCTCACTCAAATTTCGGGACGAAATTTCTTTAACGGGTAGGTACTGTGATGACCCGGAAATTTCTGACCAAATTTAAACTTAATCTTTGTATGATTAACATTTCTGACACGATAAGCAAAGTCTGTAAAACTGAATCTCAAAATTTTTGAACTACTTTTATATATTTAAATACCATTCGGTTGTTTTCGACGATTCGCGAACAATTATATGTAAATAGATACATATATACTATAACTTAAAAAGGTAACAATGTATTAATTGTTTGATACCGTACATTAAACTTATTGGTTTAAATATCTATTTGAATATAAATGATAAGTTGAAATATTTATTATTAAAATTTATTTAAAAATAACTTCCAATGTGTATTTAAAAACTGATTTATGTATATTAAAAAGATATATACATATATATAATTTAAAGTTATTTAGTAACCGATAGTAACATTCGTTTATTGATTCGATTGATATTTAGATAAGTTAACTAAAGTGTTTAAGATGAACCAGTAAAACACTAATTTGCTACAGTATTTTTAAATTGCTACAGTATCCAAAATGCTACAGTGTTTTCGAAAATCACTATTTGCTACAGAGAAATTGAATTTGCTACAGTAAAAATTGACTTTGCTACAGTAATTTTGCTACAGTAAAACACTATTTCAAAATGAAGCTGTATGTATTATATATATATATATATATATATATATATATATATATATATATATATATATATATATATATATATATATATATATATTAACAAATAGCGAGACGATGATTTATAGAAGTAAATGACCAAAACACTCAAATGTATAAGTTATACCTCGAGTGGTATAGTTTATGGATGATTTAAGACTATATTTTGACAAAGGTACGATTCACGAAACGTAAAGTACAAGTTTTCTCAGTATACGATAGGACGTTCGAAAAACTGGAACCGGGACATAAGTCGAGTGACGACGTATGACTTATCGGAACAAAAATTACAAGTTAACTATGCACGTGAATATAATATAATATATAATTAATTATATAAATTAAATATATTATATTTATATTTATATTAAATAATCATGTCGACAAGCAAAAATACAAATGATTGTGAGCTGGCTGAGGGGCTCATGCGATCGCATGAGAATCCCATACAAACCTCATGCGATCGCATGAGGTGCTGGGACAGAAATGTTCCTATAAATTGATCGATTTCTGTTTCATTTTCTAATCTATATCGATATCTTTCTCTATATATATTATTATTATTATTATTATTATTATTATTATTATTATTATTATTATTATTATTATTAAGATTAATATTATTATTAATCTTATTATTATTATTAGTATATACATAAAATACTACGACGAGGTTATGTCCAAACGATTTCAAAAATGGTTTTCAAGCGGGATAGAGCTAAGGAAATTATGGGTAATGTTCGGGGGTATATTTATGAATCAAACCTAGTGTTTATCATCTCCGTTACGTCTACGTACTTTCCTACAATATTGAATCTCAATATTGATACGTAAGCACTCATATTTTATCTTTTATATATTAATTGTGTATCCATGTCTAGTGCTCGAGTATATATATTTATACATACGTGTATGCTAAATTTCGTCATTAAATAGTTTATAATAGATCACGAATTAAATACATATATTACTGGTAAAAGGTATATGATATACATGTTTTTGGAATGCTGGCGAAAAATCAATAACTTTTCATTTAGATATCGAATAGTTTCGATGAACGGATTTAAAGATATGATCATCTAAATTATAATTGACGTTAATTGGAATTGCTTTTGAATCTGCAATTAATATTTAAACAACTTGTTTGTAAGATTGATAAATTAGATTTTTGAATATTACCAACCGAGTAAATGAATCCTTATATAAGGTACGTCTCGTTTTGTTGAACTATTGTCAAAATTGACTTTTTGAAACGAATTTGGATAACTTTTGTATGTCGATCTCGAGCATCAGGATTGTGATACACTATGACCTGATGTGACGATTGCTCCAAATCCATATGGACGAACACGTCATTCATTGATTTCATTGCGAGGTATTTGACCTCTATATGATACGTTTTGTAAACATTGCATTCTTTTGAAAAGGCATACCATAAATGAATATTTAAATCAAAGGTTTTCGACATCTGATGATTTCTACATATAGACAATCACCATATATAATAGTTTACAATAGTACTTCCGTTGACAATGCAGTCAAAATAAGGTACATGATGATGAATTGGTGAATGCAACGTTTTCTTGAAAAATATGCCATATAAGACTCCATGCACATAGCTTGTCTATCATATAAGCAAACAGCAGAAGACTTCTAGGGAACCTGAGAATAAACATGCTAACAAGTGTCAACACAAAGGTTGGTGAGTTCATAGTTTGTATGTTTCGCATAATCTGTATATAAAGATGGATCACAAGATTTCAGTTGTTTCATCCATAAACGTTTATCAAAATATTCTACGAAATTGAGCACCCTGGTAACTAAACTTAACGTATATATAATTTGTACCCTTTGTATAATCATCTTAATAATACACGCAAACCAACGTGTACGCTTCTCAAATAGCATACGTCCGTTAAAAGGCTAGTGCTCTAGCTCGGACGGGGATATCAAGCCCTATGGATCCATATACAACTAGTCGCGCCCACCAGTTCTTATAACCGGCAGTTACTAGTTACCAAAGCTAAGGGATTTTCGGTTCAAACTCGGTGTAGAATTTAGTATGTACTTGTATCCATTGAGTTTAAATAAAGTGCATGTATTCTCAGCCCAAAAATATATATTGCAAAAGCAATTAAAAAGGGATCAATGAAACTCACGCATATAAATCTAGTATTTTCAGTATTTATAAACAGTCGCATGTATTCTTAGCCCAAAAATATATTGAGTAAAAGGGATCATATGAAACTCACACAAATCAGTTTTTGTATTTATATCCATTTAGTAAAACAGTTTATAAAACTGCGCATGTATTCTCAGCCCAAAAATATTTGTAAAAAGGGATCATATGAAACTCACACAAATCAGTTTTTGTATTTATATCCATTTAGTAAAACAGTTTATAAAACTGCGCATGTATTCTCAGCCCAAAAATATTTGTAAAAAGGGATCATATGAAACTCACTGTTTAACATTGATATACAATATTGTAGGAAAGCACGTAGATGCATCGGAGATGATAAACACGAGGTTTGCTTCACAAAAATACCCCCGAACATTACCCATAACCTCCTTGGTAATAACCCATATTTTCCCTAGCTCTAGCTCGCTTGGAAACTCGTTTTGAAAATTACTTGGACAGCACTCCGTCGTAATATTTTATGTACATTATTATTTTTGTATCGCAAAAATAATAACACTAATAATAAAAATAATAAGATTAATAATAATAATAATAATAATAATAATAATAATAATAATAATAATAATAATAATAATAATAATAATAATAATAATAATAATAATAATAAATATTATACGGAGTAATATATGTGAAAAAAAATGGAACGAATTCGACTGAATTTATAGATGTTTTCTGGATCCAGCCTCCATGCGATCGCATGGAGTTTCTTTGGTATGCTCATGCGATAGTATGAGCTTAAATGACAGCTCAAATTTGATTTGTTTTGTAGTTTGTCGACATAATTAAATATTAATATAATATATATAATTTATATAATTAATTATATATTATATTAAATTCACGTGCATAGTTGATTTGAAATTTTCGTTCCGATAAGTCGTACGTCATCACTCGACTTATGTCCCGGTTCCGGTTTCTCGAACGCATTTTCGTACGCTTAGAAAACTAGTACTTTTCGTTTTGTGACTCGTACCTTTGTCACAATATAAACTTAAATTATCCCTAAATTATATCACTCAAATTATAACTTATACATTTAAGTGTTTTGGTCATTTACTTCTATAAATCATCGTCTCGCTATTTGTTAAAATACATTTTAAAATAGTGTTTTACTGTAGCAAAGTCAATTTCACTGTAGCAAATAGTGATTTTCGAAAACACTGTTACATTTTGAGTAATGTGGCAATTTGAAAACACTGTAGCAAATTAGTGTTTTACTGGTTCATCTTAAACGCTTTAGTTAACTTATCTAAATATCAATCGAATCAATAAACGAATGTTACTATCGTTTACTAAATAACTTGAAATCATATATATTCAAATAGATATATAAACCAATAAGTTTAATGTATGGTATCATGCAATTAAAACTTTGTTACGTTTTCAAGTTATAGTATATATATGTATCTATTTACATATAATTGTTCGCGAATCGTTGAGAACAACCGAAGGGTAATTGAATAGTTCAAAATTTTGAGATTCAACTTCATAGGCTTTGCTTATCGTGTCGAAATCATTAATCATTTAAGATTAAGTTTAAATTTAGTCGAAATTTCTGGGTCATCACACCTGACCTAGCTTGATAGATATTTATTGACCAACATATGTTCTCTAGGTTGAGATCTACGGTTATTTGGTAATCCGTGTTTCGATCACATTTTGGTGAACGACTTTATATGCTGCTAAGGTGAGTTTCATTTGCTCCCTTTTTAATTGCTTTTCCAATATATATTTTTGGGCTGAGAATACATGCAATATATTTTAAACGCAATGAATACAAGTACATACTTAATTCTACACTGAGTTTGAACCAAAAATCCCTTAGCTTTGGTAACTAGTAACTGCCGGTTATAAGAACTGGTGGGCGCGAATAGTGGTATATGGATCCATAGGGCTTGATATCCCCGTCCGAGCTAGAGCACTAGCCTTTTAACGGACGTATGCTATTTGAGAGGCGTACACGTTGGTTTGCGTGTATTATTAAGATGATTATATAAAGGGTATAAATTATATATACGTTAAGTTTAGTTACCGGGGTGCTCAATCTTGTAGAATATTTTGATAAACGTTTCTGGATGAAACAACTGAAATCTTGTGATCCACCTTTATATACAGATTATACGAAACATTAAAACTTTGAACTCACCAACCTTTGTGTTGACACTTGTTAGCATGTTTATTCTCAGGTTTCCTAGAAGTCTTCCGCTGTTTGCTTAGATGTTAGACAAGCTATGTGCATGGAGTCTTACATGACATATTTTTCAAGGAAATGTTGCATTCACCAAATCATCACCATGTATCTTATTTTGACTGCATTGTCAACGGAAGTACTGTTGTAAACTATTATTTATGGTGATTGTCTATATGTAGAAATAATCAGATGTCGAAAACCTTTGATTTAAATATTCATTTATGGTGTGCCTTTTCAAAAGAATGCAATGTTTACAAAACGTATCATATAGAGGTCAAATACCTCGCAATGAAAACAACGAATGACGTGTTCGTCCATATGGATTTGGAGCGATCATCACAAAATGTGCCGCGCCGTGGCAGTACTGCTGGACAGGATCCGGACTTAGCTCTTTTTAAGAGATTTTGAGGGGCAATTTAGTAATTTGATGTCTAGATCAGATTGGAGCATTAAATCTGCACCACTTGTTCATTTAATTCATTTCCTTTTTCTATTTTCTTTCATTTTCTCTCCCAAAACTTAAAACCCATTTGAATTAAAAGTGAGATTTGAGAGTGAAGGATTGAGGGTTGATCTTTGGAGCAAGAATTAAAGTTGTTCCTTGTGTCTCTAGCTACACATTGATAGTTTCTGTAAGTACTAACTTTATGTTTTAAGTTTTAATTGGTTAATGGCTAGGGTTTTGGTTACTAGAGACTTGTATGACCCATTTGAGGGTAAAATGGGTGAATTTGGGTTATATTGTTGTAATGAAACCCTAATGCTCACAAACTAGGGTTTTGGTCTTGTGATTTGAGGTTGTAAGTGTCAAATGGTATTGTTAGTCACTAATACACTTTTGGATTTATGAAAGAAGTGTTAATGGGTAAGTTTGACTTGATTGTGAGGCTAAGTAATTAAAATGGGTCAAAATGTATTAGTTGACCTAGTTTGGGTGAAATGGGTATGAATTACTCTAAGTTTGTGTTAGTTGAGGTTAGAAGACTTTAATTCACTAGCTTTAGTGGTTAAAGTCGGGTCTTGGCCATTTAAGGGCGGTTTTGGTGTGGTTGAGTCATTTAATGCGAATTGAGTCATTAAATGCTCAAGTATTGTGTAATGTGGTTAATTTCACTAGTGTGTAATTGAATGTGTACTTATGTAAATAGGTACTTTGCTTTGAAGTCTTCGGAAGCATTAAATCACCACCGAGGTGTTAAGGTGAGTGGAATAAGTATACTTGTACGTATATGATGTGCTTATTTGTACGTAAGGATATGCGTTGTCCTAGTTAGTGCTATATGTGTTGTACACTAATGATTTACGAACGGATATGTGTTGCCTAATTTAGCAACATATGTGTTGTACGCTAACGGTTTATTAAATGGATATGTGTTGTCCAAGTTGGTGATATATGTGTTGTACACTAATGATCTTATGAGCGGATATGTGTTGTCCAAGGGTTGGTGATATATGTGTTGTGCACTAACGGTTGTTATGAACACCGATGGGAAGTTTGAGTACCATTCCCTTTTGCTATTGGTTAACCATGGTTGTGTGAATTTGGAGTTAGCATATTTAATATTGAACTATATGCTATTGGTGTTGCTAGCTTCTTATAAATTGTGGATAGTAGTTTATGCATGAGGTTTGCATGGTTGTCGTATTGCTAGCTTGTATGCGGTGTTGTGTAAGTGTTTGCAAATGAGTAGGTTATATATAAACATGTATAATTATTACACTCACTAAGCATTAGCTTACCCCTCTCATTGTTTATCTTTTTAGTCGCAGGTGCGGATAAGGGAAAAGGGGTTATTGGGCATTAGGTGGCCCTTGATGATGTTTTGTTGAAGCTTGGAAGTTGGCCTAACGTTTTGGGTAGTTTAGTCCCAAACCATGCTCGAGTGTCATTTGGATTATAAACTATCATTGTAGTGGGTCAAACTTGTATTAAACATTGATTAATGGACTTCGTGCCTTCTGTAAACATTTAAATTGTTGTATGTTTAAATGGAACTTGTGGAATGGTTTACATATTTAATTCGCGCGTAAATGTGTATTATTTAAAAAAAAAATTTATCGTATGGAATACGGGTTGGGTTGTTTCAAGTGGTATCAGAGTATGGTCTAAGGGATTTAGGCGACTTGAGATAGGTGCCTAGACTTAGACTTTTATGTGTATGCGCTTTAAGCGGGACTTGTAGGACTACGGGTCGGATCGGGATTTGTTAGTGCTTAGGTTTATGTGATTTAACCTTGCACCAATTGTTTTGTGTTGTAGTTGAAATCATCAAGCGAGATGGACGTTGTACTAGCAAGTTAATGCGACGTGCTCGCGTAACAATGATTAGCTACCATTGTTACGGGTGCAAATCGTATCAAACAAGTAATGTACGACGATTGTTGAGTAAGATAGAGTAGTGTGGTGTATACGTATATTCATGCATGTTATGTTCTTTTGTTTCGTCGTTTAATCCATTTCGTTTTATAGAATGAAGACGAGAAATGGACCCGATAATGGTAACGGGGATACAAGTGAGGACGCCGAGTTGACGGCCAAGATTGAGGCCATTCTTAAAAGTAAAAAGGCAGAGTATCTTGTGGAGATCAAGAAGATTTTTCTAGACTCAATCGACGATCAACTAGTCGGGGTGGTAAAGGAACAAGTTAAGGCCGTTCTTCACGAAGATAATGCGGGAAGACGAGACTTTTTCTATAAGAACTTCAAGGATTCTCAACCTCCCACTTTTGATGGCGAAAGAGATCCTCTTAAAAGTGCCCGTTGGATCTCCGATATGGAGGGGGCTTTCCGTACTTGCGAATGTCCTCTTGATAAGAAGACAAGGTACGGGTGTAGTATGTTAAGGGGCGATGCTAAGTTATGGTGGGACTCGAAAATCCAAGTATATGGCGAAGAACAATGTATGAAGTTCACATGGGATGAATTCAAGGCAGAGTTTTTTGATGAGTACCGAACTTCGGCCGATCTTACTAGGCTTAAGGATGAACTACGTTCCTTGAGGCAAGGGTCGATGGATTTGAACACTCTCAAATCCGTGTTTTTGTCCAAGACCCAATTTTGCCCGGAGTATGTCGGGAATGATAAAATGTTGAAAGAAGATTTCTATCGAATCTTGAATGATAACTATCAAGAGAAAATTAGTGTGAATGTTTTGAAGAGCTTTAATGAATTGTTCAATATGGCGAAGGGTTTTGAAGCGCTTGTGTTGAGAAAGAGTAGTTTTACTTTTGGTAAGAGGAAATTCGAGAATTCGAGTCAATCGAGCTTTTCCAACAAAAAGAACAAGAAGGGCTCCGAAAGTGTTAATAGCGTGAAGAAGGGTGGCTCCGGTGGTCATGTACCCACTTGCTATACTTGTGGGCAAAAAGGTCACATCTCTCGTGATTGCCCCAACTCACCTTCCACACCCAAATTTACTTGTTTCAATTGTGGTAAAGAAGGGCACAAGAGGGCCGAGTGCCCCGAGTTGCGCAATGATAATGCTAAGCAGTTAGAGAAGGCGGCGGGTACGGTGAGGGGTCGCAACTATTTGATGACCAATGATGAAGCCAAACAATCGAATGAAGTTGTCTCAGGTACTTTCATGGTCAATTCTAATCCGGCAAGGATTCTTTTCAATAGCGGTGCAAATTTGTCGTTTGTGTCTCCTAAATTTGTGCCTAAACTTAATAGACCGTTAGCTAAGTTAAGTCATCCAGTAGAAGTCAAATTAGCGGACGGCAAGACGGTGCTAGTGGTCGACGTGTGTAAAAATTGTGATGTTGTGTTTGGTGCCAAAAACTTTAAGATAGATCTCATTCCAATGACCTTGGGCGATTTCGATATTGTTGTGGGTATGGATTGGCTCGATCATAATAGAGCCGATATTGCATGCCATGAAAAATTAATTCGTGTGAAGACCCCAAGTGGGGGAGAGTTAATTATTCATGGCGATAAGCGAAGAAGACTTGTGCCGATATGGTCTTTTGCACGGGCACGTCGTTTCCTTGTTTGTGGTGGCATGGCTTTTCTTGCCCATGTTGTTGATACTCGTGATGAGCCACCACCCATTCGTGAAATTCTGGTGGTTAGTGAATTCAGAGACGTTTTTCCGGATGAGTTACCGGGTGTTCCGGCGGAAAGACAAGTAGAATTTCGCATTGAGTTGGTTCCGGGAGCTACTCCCATTGCTAAAACTCCTTATCATTTAGCGTCAACGGAAATGCAATAGTTGTTAAATCAAACCCAAGAGTTGCTTGAAAAGGGTTTCATTCAACCGAGTTCCTCGCCGTGGGGTGCTCCGATTTTGTTCGTGAAAAAGAAAGATGGAAGTAAGCGGATGTGCATCGACAATTGGGAGTTGAATAAAGTGACGATCAAGAATCGCTATCCATTGCCTCGGATTGACGATTTGTTTGACCAACTCTAAGGTGCGACGTATTTTTCTAAGATTGACTTACTGTCCGGCTATCATCAAGTGCGGGTCCGTGAGGAAGATATCGAGAAAACGGCTTTTCGAACGCGTTATGGGCATTTTGAGTTTGTAGTTATGCCTTTTGGTCTTACGAATGCACCGGCGGCATTCATGGTTCTTATGAACTGAGTGTGCCAACCTATGTTGGACAAGTCGGTAATTGTGTTCATTGACGACATACTAGTCTACTCGAAAAGCATGAACGAACATGAACGTCATTTATGTGAAGTACTGCAGAAGTTACGAAAGGAGAAGTTGTATGCTAAGTTCTCCAAATGTGAATTTTGGCTAAGGGAGGTTCAATTCCTTGGTCACATTGTGAACAAAGACGGTATTCAAGTAGATCCGGGGAAGATAGAGACGGTGAAGAGTTGGAGACAACCGAATACGCCTACGAAAATCCGAAGTTTTCTCGGATTGGCCGGTTATTATCATCGGTTTATCCAAGACTTTTCTAAGATCGCTTCTTCGTTGATGAAATTGACGAGGAAGAACGCGAGGTTTGTTTGGGAGAACGAACAAGAAATTGCTTTTCAATTGTTAAAGGAGAAGTTGTGTCAAGCTCTGGTGTTGGTGTTGCCGGAAGGTGTGGAAGACATGACGGTTTATTGTGATGCTTCTCTAAATGGGCTCGGGTGTGTTCTTATGCAAAGGGGTAAAGGCATCGCTTATGCCTCTCGACAATTAAAGGAACACGAGATGAGATATCCGACTCATGATCTTGAGTTGGAGGCGGTTGTACATGCGTTGAAAATTTGGCGCCATTACTTGTATGGTGTCAAAAGTACGATTTATTCGGATCATAAGAGTTTGAAACATCTCTTTAGTCAACGAGATTTGAATTATCGTCAACGTAGGTGGATGGATGTGGTAAAAGACTATGATTGTGAGATACTTTATCATCCGGGCAAGGCGAATGTGGTCGCGGATGCGTTAAGTCGAAAGAGTCATCACCCGGCGTTACGTTTGGGATTGTTACGTATGATTATTACTAATGATTTTCTTGAAAAACTTGGTGTGATTCAAATAGAGGCTTATGTTCACAACAAGCATGCGGAACGAATTGTGGGACAATCGAAATTCATTACTATGGGTTCGCGTGGGTTGTTGTCTTTTCAAGGAAGAGTGTGGGTGCCTAAGATGGGTGATTATCGACAAGTGCTACTTGATGAAGCACATAAGTCAAAGTATTCCATTCATCCGGGCGCGACGAAAATGTATCTTGACTTGAGGAAGGATTATTGGTGGCCGGGCATGAAACGCGATGTTGTAAAATATGTTGAACAATGTGTTACATGTTAGCAAGTCAAAGCCGAACACTAAAAGCCGTATGGTAAGTTGCAACCGTTAGAAATCCCGAAATGGAAATGGGAGCACATTACCATAGATTTCATCACAAAGTTACCTAAAATGGCGAGAACCCAATTTGATTCGATTTGGGTTATAGTTGATCGATTGACGAAAAGTGCTTTGTTTCTTCCCATTAAGGAAGTGATATCGTCGGAGACATTGGCTAAGTTTTTTATTAAGGAAGTCATCTCTCGACACGGGGTTCCTATATCTATTATTTAAGATCGAGATACCCGTTTTACATCTCAGTTTTGGGAAAAGTTTCACGAAGATATGGGTACACAATTGAAACTGAGCACTGCGTACCATCCCCAAACGGACGGTCAAACCGAGCGTACGAATCAAACTTTGGAAGATATGTTACGAGCATACATCATTGATTTCGGTGGTAGTTGGGATGAGCATTTGCCTTTGGTGGAATTCTCGTACAATAACAGTTATCATACTAGTATCGGGATGCTGCCATATGAGATGCTTTATGGGCGTAGGTGTCGAACCCCGATTTGTTGGGGTGAAGTGGGACAAAAGGAGATCGGGAGTACCAATTTGGTTTTAGAGACGAATAGCAAGATCGATACGATTCGAGAGCATTTGAAAAAGGTTCAAGATAGGCAAAAGTCGTATGCCGACAAACGTAGACGAACGATCGAATTTCAAGAAGGTGACATGGTGATGCTTAAGGTTTTGCCATGGAAAGGTATTATTCGATTTCGAAAACGGGGAAAGTTAGCTCCTCGGTTTATTGGACCGTTTAAGGTTTTAGCCTGTGTTGGTGAAGTGGCGTATCGTTTGGAATTACTCGAAGAGCTTGAGGGGATCCATAATACATTTCATGTTTCCCATCTCCGTAAGTGTCTTACGGATGATTCATCTTGGGTGCCTTTAGACGAGATTGAGCTAAACAATAAGTTAGAGTATATTGAGGAGCCGATCGCTATACTCGATGAGAAGGTCAAGAGGTTGAGACATAAAAAGTTAAGGACCTTTAAAGTCCAATGGCTTCGTAGTAAAGGTTCCGAATATACTTGGGAGCCTCAAGAGTTCATGTTGGTTTATCTTCCAGCTTGTCATGCAGCTTGGATCGCGAGGACGCGCTCCGATTCAAGTGGGGGAGAGTTGTAACATCCCGTTTTTCCCGTACGTATTGAAAGGTACATACTTAATCAATTGTATGTTTGTAACTCATTAGATTATGCGTAATTGTGTAGATATATATATATATATATGTATATATATATATATATATATATATATATATATATATATATATATATATATACTTGTTAATGTGTGCGTACATAAGTTTATAAATGAGTTCGGTTAGCGTTAAGTCTTGTGAGACTTAGATATGAGGTTTAGGCGTGTATTGGAAGCATGAACGAATTGAGAGTGTGTAAAACGATTTTTGGGTTTGAGTGTGGTCGAAGTGGCCAGGTGACGGCTAACGCCGCGCCGCGTGGAAAGGGGCCGCGACGCGACATATCAAGCAAACCAGGATCAGAACGTGGGTTAAAAAGGGTTAATTTTCCCTTTGTAGGTCACGCCGCGACGAAATTTGCCGTGCCGCGGCAGTACTGCAGGACAGGATCCGGACTTAGCTCTTTTTAAGAGATTTTGAGGGGCAATTTGGTAATTTGACGTCTAGATCAGATTGGAGCATTAAATCTGCACCACTTGTTCATTTAATTCATTTCCTTTTTCTATTTTCTTTCATTTTCTCTCCCAAAACTTAAAACCCATTTGAATTAAAAGTGAGATTTGAGAGTAAAGGATTGAGAGTTGATCTTTGGAGCAAGAATTAAAGTTGTTCCTTGTGTCTCTAGCAACACGTTGATAGTCTCGGTAAGTTCTAACTTTATGTTTTAAGTTTTAATTGGTTAATGGCTAGGGTTTTGGTTACTAGAGACTTGTATGACCCATTGAGGGTAAAATGGGTGAATTTGGGTTATGTTGTTGTAATGAAACCCTAATGGCCACAAACTAGGGTTTTTGTCTTGTGATTTGAGGTTGTAAGTGTCAAATGGTATTGCTAGTCACTAATACACTTTTGGATTTATGAAAGAAGTGTTAATGGGTAAGTTTGACTTGATTGTGAGGCTAAGTAATTACAATGGGTCAAAATGTACTAGTTGACCTAGTTGAGGTGAAATGGCTATGAATTACCCTAAGTTTGTGTTAGTTGAGGTTAGAAGACTTTAATTCACTAGCTTTAGTGGTTAAAGTCGGGTCTTGGCCATTTAAGGGCAGTTTTGGTGTGGTTGAGTCATTTAATGCGAATTGAGTCATTAAATGCTCAAGTATTGTGTAATGTGGTTAATTCCACTAGTGTGTAATTGAATGTGTACTTATGTAAATAGGTACTTTGCTTTGAAGTCTTCGGAAGCATTAAATCACCACCGAGGTGTTAAGGTGAGTGGAATAAGTATACTTGTACGTATATGATGTGCTTATTTGTATGTAAGGATATGCGTTGTCCTAGTTAGTGCTATATGTGTTGTACACTAACGATTTACGAACGGATATGTGTTGTCTAATTTAGCAACATATGTGTTGTACGCTAACGGTTTATTAAATGGATATGTGTTGTCCAAGTTGGTGATATATGTGTTGTACACTAATGATCTTATGAGCGGATATGTGTTGTCCAAGGGTTGGTGATATATGTGTTGTGTACTAACGGTTGTTATGAACACCGATGGGAAGTTTGAGTACCATTCCCTTTTGCTATTGGTTAACCATAGTTGTGTGAATTTGGTGTTAGCATATTTAATATTGAAATATATGCTATTGGTGTCGTATTGCTAGCTTATATGCGGTGTTGTGTAAGTGTTTACAAATGAGTAGGTTATATATGAACATGTATAATTATTACACTCACTAAACATTAGCTTACCCCTCTCGTTGTTTATCTTTTTAGTCGCAGGTGCGGATAAGGGCAAAGGGGTTATTGGGCATTAGGTGGCCCTTGATGATGTTTTGTTGAAGCTTGAAAGTTGGCCAAACGTTTTGGGTAGTTTAGTCCCAAACCATGCTCGAGTGTCGTTTGGATTATAAACTATCATTGTAGTGGGTCAAACTTGTATTAAACATTGATTAATGGACTTCGTGCCTTCTGTAAACATTTAAATTGTTGTATGTTTAAATGGAACTTGTGGAATAGTTTACATATTTAATTGGCGCGTAAATGTGTATTATTTAAAAAAAAAATTTATCGTATGGAATACGGGTTGGGTTGTTTCACAAGTAATCATCTAAGATCAAGGAACCTTTGTTATTTACAGTAGGTTATATTTCTAATTCAAGGTAATATTCATATTCAAACTTTGATTCAATTTCTACAACTATAACAATCTTATTTCGAGTGAAAATCTTACTTGAACTATTTTCGTGTCATGATTCTATTTCAAGAACTTTCAAGCCATCCAAGGATCCTTTGGAACTAGATCCATTTTTCTCATTTTCAGTGGTTTTATCCAGAAAACTTGAGGTAGTAATGATGTTCATAACATCATTCGATTCATACATATAAAGCTATCTTATTCGAAGGTTTAAACTTGTAATCACTAGAACATAGTTTAGTTAATTCTAAACTTGTTCGCAAACAAAAGTTAATCCTTCTAACTTGACTTTTAAAATCAACTAAACACATGTTCTATATCTATATGATATGCTAACTTAATGATTTAAAACCTGGAAACACGATGAACACCATAAAATCGGATATACGCCGTCGTAGTGAAACCGGGAGCTGTTTTGGTTTGGATAATTAAAAACTATGATAAAATTTGATTTAAAAGTTGTTCTTCTTTGAAAATAATTTTTCATATGAACATGAAACTATATCCAAAAATCTTGGTTAAACTCAAAGTGAAAGTATGTTTTTCAAAATGGTCATCAAGATGTCGTTCTTTCGACGGAAATGACTACCTCTTTAGTAATTGACATGTAACTTAAATTTCTGACTATAAACCTATACTTTTTCTGTTTGGATTCTTAAATTAGAGTTCAATAAGAAACCATAGCAATTTTATTCACTCAAAACGGATTAAAAATGAAGAAGTTATGGGTAAAACAAGATTGGATATTTTTGATCTTTTTAGCTACGAGAAATGTTTAACAAATCTATACAAATCATATCCTAGCTAACTTATATTTTATTATACATGTATTCTAATATATTATGTAATCTTGGGATACCATAGACATGTATGCAAATGTTTTGACATATCATATCGACCCATGTATATATATTATTTGGAACAACCATAGACACTCTGTATGCAGTAATGTTGGAGTTAGCTATACAGGGTTGAGGTTGATTCCAAAAAAAATATATATACTTTGAGTTGTGATCTAGCCTGAGACGTGTATACACTGGGTCGTGGATTGATTCAAGATAATATATATCGATTTATTTCTGTACATCTAACTGTGGACAACTAGTTGTAGGTTATTAACGAGGACATCTAACTTAATACACTTAAATCTTTAAAACATAATAAAAATGGTTGTAATTATATTTTGATCATACTTTGATATATATGTACATATTTATATAGGTTCGTGAATCGATCCGTGGCCAAGTCTTATTTTCGAGGAAGGAAATATCTGTGAAAGTGAGTTATAGTCCCACTTTTAAAATCTAATATTTTTAGGATGAGAATACATGCAGGTTTTATAAATGATTTACAAAATAGACACAAGTACATGAAACTACATTCTATGGTTGAATTATCGAAATTGAATATGCCCCTTTTTATTAAGTCTGGTAATCTAAGAATTAGGGAACATACATGATAGTTAAAGCTAAGGGGTATAAAATACTATTAAATTTTACAAGGAAATACTATTAAATACGATACAATTTTACACAAGATATTTATTTATTTATTGAATGGATATACTTAAACCTTGCTACAACACTTATAGGCAGTGTACCTAATCGTACAGTAGTGTAGTTTTTAGTAAGTCCGGTTCGTTCCACAGGGAGTCTTTTTCACAAAGCTTAACGCTATATTAGTTTAAATTAATAAAAATACAAATATATATATATATATATATATATATATATATATATATATATATATATATATATATATATATATATATATATATATATATATAAGTAATATTATTATTATAAAGGGGGGTTTTTACCGTTTAATGACCGATTTGCCGATTTTAAAAACTTTAGTTGCAGTTAAAACAAAATGTAAAATATTAAATAAATAAAAGACTTAATTTAAAGCGTAAAGTAAATAACGATAATGAAATTGCGAATAATAAAAGTGCGATAAAATAAACTTGCGATAATTAAAAAGTACGATAATTAAAAGTGCAATTAAATACAATAACAATAAATAAAAATGCGATAATTAGAAGTGAAATTAAATATAAAATAAAGGAAATTAAATATGAAATAAAAGAATTATGCTTATTTAAACTTCCGTAATCATGATGTTTGACGTGTTGATTTTAGTTTTATGCTCATGGGTTAATTGTCCTTTGTCCTGGATTATTTAATATGTCCATCTGGTTTTTGTCCATAACAGTCCATCAGTCATAAATATAAATTGCGAGTGTCCTCGTCAAATTATCCTTATACCCGAAGTCAAATATTCCAACTAATTGGGGACTTAAACTGTAACAAGGTTTTATTACTTTGTTTAATAATTACACCAGGATGTCGACTGAGTGTAGCCCAATGTTTTAATACTTTGTTATCAATTATGCCAAGTGTCGTTGTACATAATTTCACCCTTGTTTTAATAATTCTAGTGACTATTAATCCATTCCCGTGTCCGGTTAAATGAACGATTATTCGTACATATAAATACCCTGCCCATCGTATCCGATCGAGTGTATATGGTTATTTATAGGGACGTTCAATTGTAAATCTTTATATTAAAATTAACAAACTATCATTTAGTTAAACAAATATAAAGCCCATTAATAGCCCATAGTCTAATTTCCACAAGTGTCGTTCTTTTGTCCAAACCCCAATTATGGTACAAACCCCAATTACCCAATTTTAATATTTTTAGCCCAACATCATGATTACTTCGGATTAAATAAGCATAATAATAACTTAGCTACGAGACATTAATGTAAAAAGGTTGAACATAACTTACAATGATTAAAAATAGCATAGCGTTACACGGACAGAATTTCAACTTACACCCTTACAACATTCGCTAACACACCCTTATTATTATAAATTAAAATTAAAATTAAAATTATAATATAAATATAAATATTATACGTTGAATGAGGAGAAGAAAAAGATGTGTTTTGTGTTACACCAAAGCTCGATTTTTATAGGCATGTGGGCTGGAACTGTGCACCATGCGATCGCATGGAGTTTCTTCCTCCAGGCCATGCGATCGCATGGCCAGCTGGGGAGACTCAAAAGTCTTTGTTTTTTTATGCCGACGGTTTTTAAATATAATATAATATATATATATTAATTTTAAGAATTAATTATATATTATATTATATTCATGTGCATAGTTGACTTGTAATTTTTAGTCCGTTGCGTTGAGCGTTGAGAGTTGACTCTGGTCCCGGTTCCGGATTTTCGAACGTCCTTGCGTACAATTTAATATCTTGTACTTTGCGTTTTGAATCTTGTACTCTTGTAATTTTGAGACGTTTCTTATTAATAATTGGAACCTCATTGATTGTATTTTGTACTTTTGAGCTTTTTTGGTCGTTTGCGTCTTCAATTCGTCGAATCTGTCTTTTGTATTCACCTTTTATTATTTAAACGAATATCACTTGTAAATAGAACAGTTGCAACTAAAAGCTTGTCTTTCTTGAGGGATAATGCTATGAAATATATGTTCGTTTTTAGCATTATCAAATATTCCCATACTTGAGCTTTGCTTGTCCTCAAGCAATATTGTCTTGAAATACTAGAATCACTTCTTTATTCTTCACACTTTGTACATCAGTGATTTCAATACGGCGGTATAAACAATGGTAGTAACGATATGGTTTACAGTCCCACATGACTTATGAAAATTTAGATCCTTTAGGAAATTGGATCTTTATGAAAACATTTGATTTTTTTTTAAAATTAAATCTAGCTTTTACCCTAGATAAGTTTTCCGGAATAACCCTTCACCGGTGTTTGCAAATTCTTTTTGTGGGTTTGGTGGGTTTTAGATTTGTAAATTTTAGCTCAAAACTTATGGTTTTGTGTCACCCACTTGCTAACCTTGTATTAGGAAAGCAACACGTCCAGTATACTTGCTCCGTATATTACCTTTCGGTAAACTATCATCCGGTTGTAGAGGAAAGCGTTGAACAAGCAACTGTTAAGGCAATGTCCCCAGACATGCTTTTAATTATGGTCTATAACGTGTCGGACGCAATTACTATCCTTGGTAGGAGCAATAGTAAAGCTCACCCTTATGATTTTTCGGTCTGGCACAAGGTCCTGTCTTTGACCATGCTATGCAACCACCGTTCTTACGGTTGACACCCGATTTGGTTCAGATGACCTAATGGATTCCAGGTGAATTCTTAGGATTTTACGTTCAATGGTAATGAACGCATTGAAAATGGGTTTTCAGAAAACAAATCGGTTTGTAATTTTGATCAAAATATTTTCTCGTTCAAGCTCGAGTTTAGATATCATTGAATTCCATGAGTTTGTAATTCTCAATCTTTAAGGTCAATCTCAAGGATTGAGTAATATCAGGCCTAAAAGCTGATTTTTAATCTTTAAGGAGATTATCCTTTCTGGGGGTCTGATTTATTAGTCTTATCAAGCTAATTTGCACGGTGTCCTCCCCATTTTACAAGACAGATCCTCTCATGGTTAGGATAAGTCTGACCACTTGGCGACCCTGTTTGATGCTGAGGTCCGTGAATTTCCTGCTGATTTTAGAGATGACTTTTCTAGATTTTTCATCAACCTACAGCTGGTTTGGACGACAACTTCATGACCTAAATCAAGAAGCGCGTGTCTTTTTCGAAAGACTTTACTTCCTTTTAACGATGGAATTGATTCATCGTGTAGATCCATCTCTTGTTTTCTTTCATCGGGTAAAACAGTTTAATTTAGTCCAAAGCAAAAGTATCTTCAATTATTTGTTACAGAAATATGTGACATATGTTTAAGATAACTTGGTAATTTTTCCCACACTTGGCTTTTATTTTCCTTTTTATTGTCCTCTATTCCATTTTAAATGAATTCTAACATTTTGGTTTGTTTCTCAATTTATGTCCTTTCCGAGGTAACAATAATTTCGATGTTAACACCTAGTTTTATCGTTCATAAATATGTATAAACATGATTTTGAGTTCACTTAATTGAAAATTTTGAAAAATTTTACTAGAATTGGGTAGTCAGTATATAAGACTAGGGCTGTTCTTTATTATCAGAGAGCACTAGATTCTAATACAACTACTACTTTACTAGTATTTCTAATGGTAACCAAGTGTTTAAAGTAAAAAAAATTTAAAAATCCGAAAGAATTTAACCCCTTCCCACACTTAAGATCTTGCAATGCCCTCATTTGCAAGAAATCAGTAACAATTTAAATTATTGAGGGTGATTAGCGTAGAAATGATTAAATTTTACCAAAGTTTCCAAACATATTGGCGTTTTTTTGCTGAATGATAAATGGTGCATATCATTCATTCATTCCGTCTGTTGTTACATCACATTTATTTGTCATCTTGTCGTTAAAATTAGTAGCTTTTGCTGAACTTAATGCCAGTCTTTGAAAATGCACTGTTTTACCCTGTTTTGTACAATTTACAATATACATACATACAAATATAAACATGCATGGCAATTTGAAATGGGACTTAATATCCCACTTTCAAATCCTAAATGTGAAATATTAGTACACAATAATAATAAAAATGATAAAGATTACATAATATATTCAATAACATAAGTTTAAACATGAATAAGTAAAAAGATAAAAACATAAAAATCATATAAATAACCAAATGGAACTAAATCAGTCTGGATATGGGTTCCAGTTCATCTCGTCAGGTGGGTTCCATTGTTGGTTATAGGTGTTTTGATAGGCTTGGTTATAGTCATACCGGTTAAAGGGTGGTCGGATATCGGGGCTGTGTGGCAGAAAATGAGCAGGTCGAGTAGGTACATAGTTATTTGGTACCTGATATGATAGCTGGCTCATGATTTGGTGCTGATGAACTAACCAGCTATCGTGTTGGCATCGCCTATAATCCTCGTATACTCGCTCGGAGTTCCACTGCTCATACATACTATGTCTGGCCGCGTTCGTCATTGCTTCCTCATCTATACGAACGTGGACGTCAAGAATAGCATCTCGAAAGACATCCCTAATGTCTTCCGCCTCCTCCATTTCCTATCAAATCTTAGATTAGGATGCAGAGTGTGCTCAGGAATCGTTGGGAATTCTACTGGCGGCCTCATTGGGAATATTATGAATTCATCAACAAACTGTACCGAATCATAATAAGGTATGTGCTGATCAGGCTGTTGTTGTGGTTCTTGTTCGTGTTGCATTTCTGGTTCTGGTTCTGGTTCTGGTGCTGGTGCTGGTCGTCTAGATGATGATGCTCCTGAACCTCCAGTATCGGCTTTCTGCAAAACACATTAAACACAAAATTTGTGCATCAAAATATGCATTAGTCTTAGCAAAATAACAACTTAAAACAATCACTATAACATGTTAAATCCAAATTAAACTTATACACATTTTCACAATTTTTCACAATTCTACACTTTTCAAATAAGCACATATGAAAATGTATACAAAGTTCATAATCATTTTACTCAAATAACATGTCAAAATAGTCATTACTAATAATTAAACAAGTCTCAAATGGCAAATATATCAAATTAATCAAGTTCATGAATTTTGAACTTAAAAAGTCCACTTTAATCTCCAAAAATCATGTTTAGGATCAATGTTTGGATCATTTAACTATCTAAACATGTTACACTACTCAATTTAGCAATAATTCATGACGAACATTGGCCATAACCTGTTTATATCAAAAAGCCCCAAATTACTCAAGAACACAAACCCTAGATTTCTAAAATTTTTGAAGTTTTTGGCTTCAAATCATGTTAAATAGCATCAATCTAGGTTATACATACATAAAATACTAACAATTTAACACTAATTACACTAGAAATTAACAAAATTGCATTAGGTAAAAAATTGATAATTATCACAAAAACTAGGAATTTATAGAGTTTAGGGGTGTAATTTTTACCATTTTGCTGAAGAATGAGAATCTAGGCATGATTAGAGCAAGAAAAATGACGAATTACGGTGGAAAATTGCGAATTTTAGAGGTGATTTTGGGGTTGGTTCGTATATGTGTGTGTGTTTTGTGTTGGGACAGAACAGCTGAGCTGCTTGTATCAGGCCTAAAATACAGGTCCATGCGATCGCATGGCTTCAAAGGCCTAACTCCATGCGATCGCGTGGAGTCCCGGGTACAGTGTTCTGGGCTTTATTTTTTTTTTTTTTATATAAAACCTTATAGTTTATAAAACTTATAATTAATTAAATTTTAAAAATTTGTTTTCCTTTAGGAGCGAGGGTGTTTCGGATCGATGTCCTAGTCCGTCCCTCGACAAAATTTTAAAATTTGTCAATTCAAAGCGCGGTTTTAAAAGTAAAGATTTTTTGGGTTTTTTAATGTTTTTGGCATACTTTAATTCAATAAGATTAAAAATAATGATAATAAAAGTTCTTGTCCCTCCCTCGGGTAAAGCAATTTCGGTTCAACGAACTAGTCTTCAACTCACGACGAATTTTAAAAATCATATTTTTAACTTAGCGAAATAAAGTAAATTTTTGTTTTTAAATTCACACCAAACTTAAATTTAAAATGCATAAAATTAAAAATTCATATTAAACTTAATTAAAAATTCATATTATAAATTTACACCAAACTTATATTATATTTTTGTTTTTATACATACAAACTTATATTAAAAAGATTAATTTTTCAAAAATTTACAAACTTAAATATATTGATTTTACAAAGTTCAAAATATTAATTTAATATTTATATATTAATTTTAAAAACATGGTAAAAATAAAATTAAAAATCTTTTTGGTCTTTTATCCCACTTTAATCAATCAAATATTATCAAAAATATGCGCCCCTCTTTTCGGTAAAGTAATTTCGGTTCCATGACCTAATTTAACTCATGACGAATTTTTGAAATATTTTGGGTTGATTGATTAAAGATATTTATACCTTAAGAATAAACGTTAAATTTTGCAGTGATGTAATAAATTTTTGTATGATATCAATAATTTCGGTCGCCAAACCTAATTTTATTCAATACCAATTTAATACTTTATAGCGAACAAATTAGCGTTTATTATCAAAAGGTTAAAAATAAAAATAAAAAAAATAAAAATTGTACAGACTTACCTGTGAGATAGTATTCTTAGTTATATGATCTATCCCATTCATAAGATAGTCGGTTTAATTGGTTTTCCATAGCTACATAGGCGTAACCTCGAGCATTCAGTGTTTTTTCTTCTAAACATATGAACGATCCGTCTCTGCATAAAGTAACAAATTCGGTATTTGAATAGGTTTGATTATTTGAACATTTACCTCCATGTGACCATTTTCCGCATTTGTGACATCTTTCAAGGTGTCGTGCTCTTCTTTTCGCTGCGGATTTTGATTTTCCTTTACCAAATTGTAACTTATTATCTTCGCATCTGGATTCTTTTCTTACTCCGTCCAATCTTTTTTTGATTACTGATACTAGTTCACTCGGAAGTGTGTCATTATTACGTTTAGTGATCAAAGCATGTAGCATTAGACCATTGTTTAGTTCACAGGCAGTCTTCATTTCGTAAAAACCTAAAAAAAATAAAAATTCAGAATGGGGGGAGAAGACTAGTTCTTTAGGGTCTGCTAGGGAAAGACCATTCGGGTTCCATTTTCGAGAACTACACGAAAACAGACAATCTAACTCTAACAGAAATACATATTATCCTTTAAAGACTTGATTCTCCCCACACTTAGTTAGCTGTGGTATCGAAATTGTGATTAACTTCGTTGTCGACTTCCATCGGATTATCTATGTAATGTTTAACTCTGTGACCATTAACTTTAAATTCAATTCCATTTGAATTTATTAATTCTATCATTCCGTATGGGAAAACTCTTTTGACTATGAATGGTCCAGACCATCTTGATTTCAATTTTCCAGGAAATAGCTTGAATCATGAATTGAAAAGAAGAACTCTGTCTCCTTCTTTAAATTCTTTTGAACTTCTGATTATTTTATCATGCCATTTCTTCATTCTTTCTTTATATATTAACGAATTTTCGTATGCTTCATGTCTTAATTCTTCTAATTCGTTTAGTTGACTTAATCGTAGATGTCCAGCTTCATGTAAATCAAGATTACATGTCTTCAAAGCCCAAAATGCTTTGTGTTCAATTTCTACTGGAAGATGACATGCTTTTTCGTAGACGAGTTTAAAAGGTGTGGTTCCAATTGGAGTTTTGTAGGCTGTTCTAAAAGCCCAGAGTGCATCCTCCAATTTAATGGACCATTCCTTCGGATTTGATCCTACGGTTTTCTCTAGAATACGTTTTAAAGCTCGGTTGGTATTTTCAACTTGTCCACTTGTTTGTGGATGATATGCGGTGGAGATTTTATGAGTTACTCCATATCTTTTAAGAACTTTCTCAAGTTGATTATTACAGAAATGAGTTCCCCGATCACTTATTAAAGCTTTCGGTGTTCCAAACCTTGCAAAAAGACGTTTTAAAAAGTTGACTACAACTCGTGCATCGTTAGTTGGGAGAGCTTGTGCTTCCGCCCATTTAGATACATAATCAATGGCTACGAGAATATAGAGATTATTATGAGATTTTGGAAATGGACCCATAAAGTCAATACCCCAAATGTCAAATACTTCACATACTTGAATGACATTTTGTGGCATTTCATCACGTTGACTTATTTTTCCGGCCCTTTGACAAGCATCACAGGATTTGCAAAGAAGGTGTGCGTCTTTGTAAATTGTAGGCCAATAGAATCCAGCATCATAAACTTTTCTTGCTGTTAGTTGAGGCCCATAATGCCCTCCTGTTGGTCCTGTATGACAATGGTTTAAAATTTTACTAGCTTCATCTCCGAATACACATCGGCGTATTATTCCATCGGGACATCTTTTAAACAAATGTGGATCTTCCCAGAAATAGTGTTTTATATCACTGAAGAATTTCTTTCGTTTTTGGTACGATAATCCTTTTTCAAGGAATCCACATACTAAGTAGTTTGCATAGTCTGCAAACCATGAAATTTCATTATAATCTATCTTCAATAGATATTCATCAGGAAAGTTGTCTTGTATGGCCGATTCATTTAGAACTTCTAATTCGGGATTTTCAAGACGAGCAAGATGATCAGCGGCGAGATTTTCTGCTCCTCTTTTATCTCGGATTTCAATATCGAACTCTTGTAAGAGTAAGATCCAACGAATTAATCTTGGTTTGGCATCTTGTTTCGAAAATAGGTATCTAAGATCAGAATGGTCGGTATAGACCACCGTTTTTGCTAGAACGAGATATGAACGAAATTTGTCAAAAGCAAAGACAATAGAAAGGAGTTCTTTTTCAGTAGTTGTATAGTTCGTTTGTGCTCCTTGTAACGTCTTACTAGCATAATATATAGGTTGAAATCTTTTTTCAATCCTTTGTCCTAAAATGGCTCCCATTGCAAAATCACTTGCATCGCACATTAGTTCAAACGATAGATTCCAATTTGGTGTTATCATGATCGGCGCATTAGTGAGTTTCTCTTTAAGAATATTAAAAGATTTGATGCATTCATCTGAAAAGATGAATGGAGCATCCTTTTCTAGGAGTTTATTCATAGGAGTGGCAATTTTAGAAAAATCTTTTATGAAACGTCGGTAAAAACCGGCATGCCCTAGAAAACTCCTAACTCCTCTAACATTGGTGGGATGTGGAAGTTTAGCAATTACATCTACTTTAGCTCTATCCACTTCAATTCCTTCTTTTGAAATTTTATGTCCAAGAACGATGCCTTCTTTAACCATGAAATGGCATTTCTCCCAATTAAGTACTAGATTTGATTGTTCGCATCTAATAAGCATTCGTTCAAGATTAGCTAGACATGATTCAAATGTATCACTGAAGACTGAAAAGTCATCCATGAAAACTTCCATGCATTCTTCTATCATGTCGTGAAAAATCGCCATCATACACCTTTGAAAGGTTGCAGGGGCATTGCAAAGTCCAAATGGCATGCGTTTGTAAGCAAAAGTACCATAAGGGCACGCGAATGTGGTTTTCTCTTAATCTTCGGGTGCTATTAGAATTTGAAAATATCCGGAAAAACCATCAAGAAAACAATAGTAACTATTTCCGGCTAATCTTTCCAACATTTGATCAATAAAAGGTAAGGGAAAGTGATCTTTTCTGGTGGCGTCATTTAATTTTCTATAATCAATACATACACGCCATCCTGTTACAGTCCTAGTAAGAATAAGCTCATTTTTCTCATTTGTAATGACAGTCATGCCACCCTTCTTAGGCACGCATTGAACTGGGCTTACCCATGGACTATCAAAAATTGGATAAATTAAACCTGCATCTAGCAGTTTAATAATTTCTTTTTAACTACATCTTGCATATTCGGATTTAGTCTTCGTTGGCGTTGCACATACGTTTTATGACCTTCTTCCATAAGGATTTTATGTGTGCAATACGAAGGACTTATTCCTTTAATATCATGAATCTTCCATGCAATGGCTGGTTTATGAGCTTTCAACACGGAAATGAGTTGTGATTTCTCATTTTCAGTAAGAGAAGATGATATTATTACAGGTAATTCAGATTCACCATGTAAATAAACGTATTCCAAATGGTTTGGAAGTGGCTTTAACTATAATTTCGGAGGTTCTTCTATCGATGATTTGTATCGATATCTGTTTTCTTCTTTTAGCATTTGAATTTCTTCTGTTGTTGGTTCATATCCATTAGCTATTAGTGTAGCTAACATTTCAGCTTCATCAATTGGTTCAGTTCCTTCTCCTAAAGAACATTCTCCCGTTCCTTGTAATTCTGGAAATTCCTCCAACAATTCTGCATGTGAATCTATAGTTTGAATATAATAACATGTATCATCTGCAGATTGCGGTTGTTGCATTGCTCTATCAACTGAAAAGGTAACACTCTCGTCCTCTATACTTAGGGTCAATTTCTTACCGAACACGTCTATCATTGCTTTAGCCGTGTTTAAGAATGGTCTTCCTAATATGAGAGGAACTTGAGAATCTTCTTCCATGTCCAGAACAACAAAATCTACTGGAAATACTAATGTACCAACTTTAACTAGCATATTCTCCATTATCCCTTTAGGATATTTTATTGATCGATCGGCTAGTTGTATACTTATTCTGGTTGGTTTCAATTCTCCAAGGTCTAGTTTAGTGTATAGTGAATACGGCATTAAATTTATACTAGCACCTAAGTCTGCCAATGCTTCTATTGAACTAAGACTACCCAGAAAACATGAAATTGTGAAACTTCCTGGATCAGATAGTTTTTCTAGTATCTTATTCAACAACACTGCTGAACAATTAGCATTCATAGTAACAGCCGAGAGTTCTTCCATTTTCTTTCTATTTGAGATTAGATCTTTCAAGAATTTAGCATATCTAGGCATTCCTGAAATCACATCAATGAAAGGAAGATTTACATTTATCTGTTTAAACATATCCAAGAATTTGGATTGCTCGGCTTCTAGTTTCTCTTTTTTCATTTTACTCGGGTAAGGAGTGGTGGTTGGTATGGTTTAACATAAGGTTTAGTCTTAACTGTGTTATCTTCATTAACCTTTTCAACTACCGGTTCTTTTTCCTTATCTTGATCAGGTTGTGGTTCTTGTGGAGTAGGAATAGCTTCATCAGAAGTTACAGGAATTTCAGGTGGTTTAAGTGTTGTACCACTTCTTGTGGTAATGGCTTTAGCTGTTTCAATCCGGGGGTTTGCATTTGTATCACTAGGTAAACTTCCCGGTTTTCTTTCACCTATTAACCTTGCTAGGTTACTTACTTCTTGTTCCAAGTTTTGAATAGAAGCTTGTTGATTTCTAAATGCTTGAGCATTTTGTTCATTAGTTTGTTTTTGAGATGTGAAAAACTGCGTTTGAGTTTCAACTAGCTTCGTCATCATATCGTCTAAATTCGGCTTTTTATCATCGGGTTGTGGTGGTTTGTTTTGAAAATTAGGTCTTTGCTGGTTGTAAGTATTGTTAGATACTTGTTGATTGCTAGGACCTTGTTGGTTGTTGTATGGAATATTTCGGTTATAATTCTGATTTTGATTATAGATCGGTCTTGGCGGTTGATAATTATTCTGATAATTATTTCCTGGCCTTTGGTTTATGTATGAAATATTCTCTCTTTGTTCCATTGTTAATTCAATACTGAGACAATCTTTTGTCAAATGTGGTCCTCCACACTGCTCACAACTAATTCGTATTGAGTGGATATCTTTAGTCATCTTTTCCATTCGTCTCTCCACAGCATCTATCTTTGCAGAAATGGAATCTAAGTCATGGCTAGAATCGGCTCTAGCTGCTTTAGATGATCTAACGATATCTTTTTCTTGGTGCCACTCATGTGAGTGGGAAGCAGTGTTATCAATAATTTTATAAGCATCAGTTTCGGTTTTCTTCATAATGGAACCACCAGCTGCTATATCTATATCTTTTTTTGTAGTGATGTCGCATCCTTGGTAGAATATTTGTACTATTTGACAGGTGTCTAAACCATGTTGCGGACATCCTCTTAATAACTTTCCAAATCTTGTCCACGCCTCATATAGAGTTTCATTCGGTTTCTGTATGAACGTAACAATTTCTCTTGAAGTCTTATGGCTTTAGATGCCGGAAAGAATTGTTTAAGAAATTTTTCAACTAAAACGTCCCATGTATCGATCGCCCCTTTAGGTAACGATTCCAACCAATCTTTGGCTTCTCCCTTTAAAGTCCAAGGAAATAACATGAGATATATCTTTTCATCCTCCACTTCTCGGATTTTAAATAGAGTGCAGATCCTATTAAAGGTACGAAGATGTTCATTTGGATCTTCCTTCGGCGCACCACTAAATTGGCATTGATTAGTCACCATGTGTAGAATTTGTTCTTTGATTTCATAATCTGGCGCATTAATGTCTGGATGAGTAATTGCGTGACCTTGGCCAGTGCGTTTAGCTCTCATTCGGTCTTCCATACTTAAAGGTTCCAGATTCTCCATAATTGAATTTGTTGAATCGGAATCACTAGAGGATTCTAATTTAATGGTTCGTTCCTCAACAATCTCTGTTTGAATGATTGGTGGTTCCGGAGGAAAATTTAATGGTTCAGGATCTATGAATCGTCCCTGAATATTCTCCGGATTCTCAATTGTGAGGTCGGGTTCAAAAAATGGATTATCGGAAATTTGAATTGGAGTACTTGGTCGACTGGATGACGATTCTAAAGAAAAATCAACGGCGGTAATATTTGCTAGATGTCTTGATCGAGTTACAGGTGGTGAACGTACAAAAGGTGGTGAACGTCTTGCTCGGTGCATTCACTGAATATCCTATTAGTTTTTAAAAGGAAAGAAAAATTATATAAGTTATCCAATTAATAGACTTTTCTGATTTTGCCCACGTTTCGAATAGCCAAAAGATGCAGCAGAGGGGCAGGATTCGTTTGGTCTTAATATAATTGAGTACTGTTTGGCTCCAATAACCCGGTCCACATACAAATCCAACTATTACTACGAACCAGAAAATTTTGATGTCTATCAATTTAACCACTTAAAATAAATGTTCGTAATTTTAAGAAATTTAGATAAGAAGTAGAATAAAAATCTATGTCCTAAAACTAGAATGGCGAGAAATAAGAAAGAAAAAGAGCGCGTCGAAAAAGGTCGAAAAAGAAAAGATCGAAAAAATAAGAAAGAAAAAGAGTGACTTATAAAACTTAAAAATACTTGAGTAACCCAACCTTATTACTATCACTAACTTAAAATTATAATCACAAATTGAGATTACTAATTGGAATGATAATTGATACATAGGTAAAAGGCGTCTAAAAATATTAAAGCTTACAAGTAAAACTGTATCCCAAATAGCAATATCTTAAAAAGGAACTAAAACTTAAAAAGGCGTCGCAAAATTCTAAAGCACCTATATCTTAGTCTAAAGAAAAAGCACTTAAGGGATTTTACGGCAAAGCCTAAAAATCTAGAAATAAAAATAACTATGGCAAAAACTATGAATTAAAACTAAATACGAGCAAAAAATACAAATATTACGCTAAAAACAATTAAAAAAATAAAATATAAAAATATACTAACAGTTGTAAAAAGTACAATTTTTATAAAAATATTATTTTTATATCATTTATTTTATAAAACTATTAATTTTAAAATTTAATTAAACTAATTAAACTAAATATATAAATTAAATCTAAAAACTAATAACTAATTAAATAATAAAACCGAATTAGGGTTTATTAAATAATAATAATAATAATAATAATAATACCCGTAATTAATGCAGTTTTAGGATTGCAGTTGGCGTGTCAGACACTCTCATGCGATCGCATGAGTTTATGCCTTCGGGCTCATGCGATCGCATGAGCTGAGGTTTTGGGCCAGGTTACGGGCTGCTACAGTAGCAGGCCCGAGTGTTTTTATATATATATATTTTTTTCTGTTTTGAATTTTCTGTTTTATATATTTATGTAATATATTTATATAAATTAAATAAAACTTATATTTTTATAAAATAAAGATAAAGAAACTTTTATAGAACTTAAATATTTAACAAACTCTTAAAAATATTTATATTTTTGTTTTCTTTTTATATTTTCGAATATTTAAAACGTATTTTTACAAAAGCGTATTTTTTTTAAAAGTAAACTAAAAATAAAAATCTTTTTTTATATATATATTAGCGTTGCGCTTTCGGCGTTTAAGTTCCCCGGCAGCGGCGCCAAAAATACTTGATAGTTAAAGCTAAGGGGTATAAAATACTATTAAATTTTACAAGGAAATACTATTAAATACGATACAATTTTACACAAGATATTTATTTATTTATTGAATGGATATACTTAAACCTTGCTACAACACTTATAGACAGTGTACCTAATCGTACAGTAGTGTAGTTTTTAGTAAGTCCCGTTCGTTCCACAGGGAATCTTTTTCACAAAGCTTAACGCTATATTAGTTTAAATTTATAAAAATACAAATATATATATAAGTAATATTATTATTATAAAGGGGGGTTTTTACCGTTTAATGACCGGTTTGTCAATTTTAAAAACTTTAGTTGCAGTTAAAACAAAATGTAAAATATTAAATAAATAAAAGACTTAATTTAAAGCGTAAAGTAAATAACGATAATGAAATTGCGAATAATAAAAGTGCGATAAAATAAACTTGCGATAATTAAAAAGTACGATAATTAAAAGTGCAATTAAATACAATAACAATAAATAAAAATGCGATAATTAGAAGTGTAATTAAATATAAAATAAAGGAAATTAAATATGAAATAAAAGAATTATGCTTATTTAAACTTCCGTAATCATGATGTTTGACGTGTTGATTTTAGTTTTATGCCCATGGGTTAATTGTCCTTTGTCCTCGATTATTTAATATGTCCATCTGGTTTTTGTCCATAACAGTCCGTCAGTCATAAATATAAAGTGCGAGTGTCCTCGTCAAATTATCCTTATACCCGAAGTCAAATATTCCAACTAATTGGGGACTTAAACTGTAACAAGGTTTTATTACTTTGTTTAATAATTACACCAGGATGTCGACTGAGTGTAACTCAAGGTTTTAATACTTTGTTATCAATTATGCCAAGTGTCCTTGTACATAATTTCACCCCTGTTTTAATAATTCTAGTGACTATTAATCCATTCCCGTGTCCGGTTAAATGAACGATTATTCGTACATATAAATACCCTGCCCATCGTATCTGATCGAGTGTATATGGTTATTTATAGGGACGTTCAATTGTAAATCTTTATATTAAAATTAACAAACTATCATTTAGTTAAACAAATATAAAGCCCATTAATAGCCCATAGTCTAATTTCCACAAGTGTCGTTCTTTTGTCCAAACCCTAATTATAGTACAAACCCCGATTACCCAATTTTAATATTTTTAGCCCAACATCATGATTACTTCGGATTAAATAAGCATAATAATAACTTAGCTACGAGACATTAATGTAAAAAGGTTGAACATAACTTACAATGATTAAAAATAGCGTAGCGTTACACGGACAGAATTTCGACTTACACCCTTACAACATTCACTAACACACCCTTATTATTATAAATTAAAATTAAAATAAAAATGATAATATAAATATAAATATTATACGTTGAATGAGGAGAAGAAAAAGATGTGTTTTGTGTTACATCAAAGCTCGATTTTTATAGGCATGTGGGCTGGAACTGTGCACCATGTGATCGCATGGAGTTTCTTCCTCCAGGCCATGCGATCGCATGGCCAGCTGAGGAGACTCAAAAGTCTTTGTTTTTTTATGCCGACGGTTTTTAAATATAATATAATATATATATTAATTT
The DNA here is from genome assembly GCF_046630445.1 of Rutidosis leptorrhynchoides. Taxonomy (NCBI): domain Eukaryota; kingdom Viridiplantae; phylum Streptophyta; class Magnoliopsida; order Asterales; family Asteraceae; genus Rutidosis; species Rutidosis leptorrhynchoides. The sequence continues at coordinate 407,377,074 of NC_092335.1, forward strand.
TAAGAATTAATTATATATTATATTATATTCATGTGCATAGTTGACTTGTAATTTTTAGTCCGTTGCGTCAAGCGTTGAGAGTTGACTCTAGTCCCGGTTCCGGATTTTCGAACGTCCTTCCGTACAATTTAATATCTTGTACTTTGCGTTTTGAATCTTGTACTCTTGTAATTTTGAGACGTTTCTTAGCAATAATTGGAACCTCATTGATTGTATTTTGTACTTTTGAGCTTTTTTGGTCGTTTGCGTCTTCAATTCGTTGAATCTGTCTTTTGTATTCACCTTTTATTATTTAAACGAATATCACTTGTAAATAGAACAGTTGCAACTAAAAGCTTGTCTTTCTTGAGGGATAATGCTATGAAATATATGTTCGTTTTTAACATTATCAATACACCCTAATTGACGCGAATCCTAAAGATAGATCTATTGGGCCTAACAAACCCCATCCAAAGTACCGGATGCTTTAGTACTTCGAAATTTATATCATATCCGAAGGGTGTCCCGGAATGATGGGGATGTTCTTATATATGTATCTTGTTAATGTCAGTTACCAGGTGTTCACCATATGAATGATTTTTATCTCTATGTATGGGATGTGTATTAAAATATGAAATCTTGTGGTCTATTGTTACGATTTGATATATATAGGTTAAACCTATAACTCACCAACATTTTTGTTGACGTTTAAAGCATGTTTATTCTTAGGTGAATACTAAGAGCTTCCGCTGTTGCATACTAATATAAGGACAAGATTTGGAGTCCATGTTTGTATGATATTGTGTAAAAACTGCATTCAAGAAACATATGTCGATGTAATATATTTCTATTGTAAACCATTATATAATGGTCGTGTGTAAACAGTATATTTTAGATTATCATTATTTGATAATCTACGTAATGTTTTAAAACCTTTATTGATAAAATAAAGGTTATGGTTGTTTTAAAAATGAATGCAGTCTTTGAAAAACGTCTCATATAGAGGTCAAAACCTCGCAACGAAATCAATTAATATGGAACGTTTATAATCAATATGAACGGGACATTTCAGTTGGTATCAGAGTGTTGGTCTTAGAGAACCAGAAAATTTGCATTAGTGTGTCTTATCGAGTTTTTTAGGATGCATTAGTGAGTTTGGACTTCGACCGTGTTTTCTTTAAAAATTATTGCTTAACATTTTTGTTGGAAACTATATATTATTAACATGTAAATATTATGCGATATATTAATCTCTTAACATGTTTGATATTGTGTGATAGATGTCTACCTCTAGCACAAATCCCATTGACTCACCTAATAATAACGAAGAGTCGAATATATATTGGCAAGATTCACAAGTTCCCGAAGAACCGGAAGAAGAGGAAAAGGAACCGGAAGAAGACGAACCGGAAGAAGAGGAACCAGAAGAAGAGAAACCGAAAGAAGAAGAGGTTCCGGAGGGGGGAATAGTAGGAACCACAGAAAACCGGTTAAATAAAAGAAAATCCTCAACCAATGGACCAAAGTTAATAATGGTCAATGGTGTTTCCGCTAAAGAAGCAAAATATTGGGAAAATTACCAATTTTCCGATGAATCGGATCTTGATGAGGATTCTGATGATGTTATAGAAATTATCCCGACCCAATTTAATGAGGCAAAAGAAAATAATAAGGGAAAAGGCATCAAAATAGAGAAATCTGATTCCGACCCGATGAACTTTATATGTACCGTCAACACCCGTATTTTCAATATCGTGACAATAACCCGGGAACCTCTAAACCACCAGGTTTTTCTAAACCAATGTGGAAAACGACGGCTCGTATTAGAGGAACATCATATATCCCTAGAAAATTAGGAAAAAGAACCAAGTCCGAAGAAGAAGAAACCAGTGATTCAGATTAGAGGGGTGTGAGCATGTTGTGTAATAAATGTATTGTAGTGTGCTTGTACTTTTATGTTCTATGTTAAAATTTCTTGTATTGTTTGTTATTACGAATCTAATCCTTGGACGTTAAGGGTAGACAACCGAATATTTTAGAAGACTTACCAGAGGATATGATTGAGGAAATCATGTCTAGAGTCGGTCAGAATTCATCAGCACATTTAGTTATGGCGAAATTAACTTGTCAAACATTTGAAAGACTTTCCAAAAATGCCTTAGTTTATAAAAGGCTTTCCTTTAATAGGTGGGGTATATCACATTGGGGAGACTTTAAGTTACGCCGTGTTTTCTTTAAAGCATTAAATGCGGGGAACCCAAATGCAATTTTACGCTACGGGTTAAGAACCTATTTTGACTCAACATATCCCAACATAGGATTTCGTGAATTAGAAAGAGCTTCTAACATGCAACATAAAGAAGCATGTTATGCTTACGGGTTAGTGATGTTCGCTTCTTACCAAAGTGAGAAAAAGAACATCGGATTGCAGCTTTTAAATAAAACTTTCCCACAAGTGACGGATTCAGTAGTTGGGGTGAGAAACAAGGTTTTTAGATTATTACGGGGCTGTTGGACATTACGAAACCCTCGTCCTTTTGACGACATTACAACATGCTACCTAGCTAATGGTCATAACGGTTATTTTCCACAAGACCAAGGATGGGAAGTCGTCTTAGTAAAACTAGAATGCATGACTTGTTTCTGGACTTATGAATTACGTGTCTTTATTTCCTTTGCTGAACAACTTGTGTATTAACTAGATTTATCTTCAAAACTGTCTTGTATCATAGTGTACTATATTCAATGTTATATGTAATATAGCGAAGTTGTAAGTTTGAAGAATATTTGTATGTGATATATTATTATAATCAGTTTTTCATATGGAATTATAGTAGTTGAATTGTATATTAGCTACTAAGTATGAACTTAACGGGTAGGTATTATCCGAATTTAAAATTATAAAACGCTAATATGAAGAAAAAGCTTTTATAAATGAGTTCATATTATGCTACGAGATACTATTGACTACTCTTAATATTCTGTATGATTAAATTGTTTCATTTGACTATTTAAAGGAAATGCCACCGACTACTCGACACACCTTGAATATGAGCGAAGAGAAATTTCGTGCCTTTCTTGCTTCAAACATAGCCGCAGTACAGGCCGCGCTACATGTGATGACCCGAGAATTTCCGACCAAATCTAAACTTTATTCTTTATATGTTTCCGACACGATAAGCAAAGTCTGTAATGTTGAGTCTCGAAAACTTTGAAATCTAAATTCATGTCATCAATGACCCTTTGACTAATCCCGACGATTCACGAACAATTGTGTGTAAATAAAAAAAAATGTAAATAAATATATATATGAATATAGATATAAGTGTATATATTAATTTGAATTAATATAATATCATTTAATCACTTGAATTAAATATGTAGAGTAATATACAAAATAAGTAAGATGTTATCAAAATAAATATATAAATATGCATATGAATTCTGTACACAACTAATGTTGTATGTATGTTGTAATATATATATATATATATATATATATATATATATATATATATATATATATATATACTAAATATTTAAAATGTTGTTATATAATAAAAGTATCACATAATTAATGAAATGTAATATTAATATATTAAATTTAATTACAAGTTTAATTATAGATACTATATTAGCATTAACAATAATATTAGTGTTAGTAATATTATTAAAGTTATAATACCGAAATTCTACAGTTGATTTGTAAATATCAATATCATTATAACTAGAAGTAAAGTTATAATTTTGGTTATATGATTAATATTAGTAATATTATTGATTATTATTATTACCATTTTCATTAAAGAATTATTATTTTTATAAATTATTATTAATATCATTATTGTAATTGTGATTATTAACAAATAATACTTTTATTATTATGAACATCATGTAATATGATTATTATCAGTTTTATTATTATTTGTATTATCATTATCATTATTATTTATTTATTATTATTAATATAATTACTAATACATTTATTAATTATTAATATTTATTATATAATATATAAATCAAGAAAATGGTACAAATCAGTTCCTTGTTGCTATCAATTGTGTGAAATTTTTGTTCTGTCTCTAGAATCAGTACCACTCATGAAAGTAAGATCATAATACGTCTAAATTCTGTTGAAGGTCCCCATCGATTTTTTATTTATTTATTTCATTTGTATCTGATGAAGAATATTGGTCAACCGCTTAATACCATAAAACAATCGAATTGTGCAGTTGTATGGAGTACATCTTTCTCCTTTTTCATTACCATTATCAATTAATATAATTACATATGTTTTCTAATTTAATTAAAACCGAAACAGAAAAGAAACAAGCCTGTAACTCTGTTCTTGATACTTTTTTTGCAAAACCTCGAATTCAATCCCATTTCAAAATCAACAAATGCAAAGTTGTTTTAAATCCTTCGTTTAAACTTTCTGTAAAGTTTCAAATGCCAAATCATAGTATCAAATTCGAATTTTTAAGTCAAAGTTGAAATTGTAAAAAGTCAACTTTTGTTCTTCAATTAAATTCGATTTTTCTGTTATGTTCCGAGTCAAATTGATGATTTGTAGAGTTTATACGAATGATATGCAAGATATTTCATGTTTTAACAATCATCCAAAACGTTCTCTAAATGGGAATTAATTTTTTTTTAAAACCTTATGACAGCAGCAGGTGTTGATTTTTTTTATTTTTTTATTTTTTTTTCCGTTTTCGATAAGAACTGATATAGGCCGATTATTTATTGAGTGAGAGTCCTAAAACTAATTTGGAAATTCGTTGGAGCTTGCTTTGAACTAAGTTGAATCGTGTGAGTTGTTGAAGAAGATGAGAAAGGGAAACAATTGAATTACGGGATATAGAAAATTAAAAGGAGTTATAAATCAGAAAATGGGCTTCAGCCCAGATGATTTAAGGAATTTACGGGTATCGAGAGGTCTTGGATTCGAGTCCCTCTTAAGGCAGTTTCTTTTTAGGCTTTTCTTCCCTTGAAGGTAGTTCATCTAATTTTAGTTTTATTCATTTTAATTAATATTATTATTATTATTATTATTAATTATTATGATTATTATTATTATTATTATTATTATTATTATTATTATTATTATTATTATTATTATTATTATTATTATTATTATTATTATTATTACTATCATTAAGTACTAAAATTATAATTATTATTAGTAATACTACGATTATGTATTACGAACATTAGTTATTAGAATTATCATCATTACTAATACAAGTATTAGTAACATTTATAAATTTTATTATTATTATTAACAAAAGTATTATTGATTAAGATTACCACTAGTAATAAGATTGTTATAATAATTATTATTATTATCAGGTATTAGGTATTATTCTAAAAATTGTTATTTTCATTACCATTACTATTAAATTATTTATTTCATGAAAAACTGCTAATATTATCATTATTGTGAGATTCATTATAAAAACTATTGTCAATATTATCATTCTTAATATTATTATTATTATTAAATATTAGTACTATCATTATTATTATTGTTATCACTTAAAATATTATCTTAAAATACTACTTTAATGGATGAATTATATTTATATAAATATATCTAATACATATCACATAACAAAGATTTCAATATCTTTTTATGTACAAAATGAATATATGAAACATATATAAATATATATTTAATATAAAAAGGATATAACTAATAAAATTATAAATATATTTGTTCGATTACGAATATACGTTTTAATATATATACAAATAATATAGGTTCGTGAATCCGAGGCCAACCTTGCATTGTTTAGTTGCTCAATGTCGTTATATGTATTTTTACTACAAAGTACAATACGGTGAGTTTCATTTACCTTTTTACCCTTTATATTTTTGGGCTGAGAATACATGCGTAATTTTTATAAATGTTTTACGAAATAGACACAAGTAATCAAAACTACATTATATGGTTGAATTATCGAAATCGAATATGACCCTTTTTATTAAGTCTGGTAATCTAAGAATTAGGGAACAGACACCCTAATTGACGCGAATCCTAAAGATAGATCTATCGGGCCCAACAAGCCCCATCCAAAGTACCGGATGCTTTAGTACTTCGAAATTTATATCATGTCCGAAGGAGGATCCCGGAATAATGGGGATATTCTTATATGCATATTGTGAATGTCGGTTACCAGGTGTTCAATCCATATGAATGATATTTTTGTCTCTATGCATGGGACGTATATTTATGAGAACTGGAAAAGAAAATCTTGTGGTCTATTAAAATGATGGAAATGATTATTTATGTTAAACTAATGAACTCACCAACCTTTTGGTTGACACTTGAAAGCATGTTTATTCTCAGGTACGAAAGAAACCTTTCGCTGTGCCTTTGCTCATTTTATAGATTTTACTTGGAGTCATTCATGGCATATTTAAAAAGACGTTGCATTCGAGTCGTCTAGTTCATCAAGATTGTTATCAAGTAAATTATAGTTGGATATATTATGAATTGGTATGCATGTCTGTCAACTTTTGATGTAATGAAAGATTGTCTTTTCAAAAACGAATGCAATGTTTGTAAAAATGTGTCATATAGAGGTCAGGTACCTCGCGATGTAATCAACTGTTGTGAATCGTTTATAATCGATATGGACTTCGTCCGGATGGATTAGGACGGTTCTCTACACTGCATACCAACAATAACTCTGAATCTAGCAATACAGCTAACGGCGCCAGAAATCGTGTAGGATGCTCCTACAAGGAATTCACAGCCTGCAAACCTTCAGAATTTGATGGGACCGAAGGACCAATCGGATTAAAACGGTGGACCAATAAAGTTGAATCGGTGTTTGCCATAAGTAAGTGTGCTGAAGGAGACAAAGTGAAGTACGCTACACATAACTTCATAGGTATTGCGTTAACATGGTGGAATACCTATCTAGAGCAAGTGGGACAAGATGCTGCTTACGCGCTACCGTGGTTAGCATTCAAGCACTTGATGAACGAGAAGTACCGTCCCAGAACCAAGGTCAATAAGCTCAAGTCAGAACTTAGAGGGTTACGAACACAGGGATTCGATATTACTTCGTACGAAAGACGATTCACAGAATTGTGCCTATTGTGTCCGAGAACGTTCGAAGATGAGGAAGAGAAGATCGACGCGTTTGTGAAAGGGTTACCGGAGAGAATCCAAGAAGATATAAGTTCACACGAGCCTGCCTCCATACAAAAGGCATGTAGAATGGCTCACAAACTAGTGAACCAGATTGAGGGAAGAATTAAAGAACAGGCAGCCGAAGAGGCCAACGTGAAGGTAGTCAAAAGAAAGTGGGAGGAAAACGGTGCAAAGAGTCACCAAAACAACAACAACTATCCTAACAATCGCAACATCAATCGCAACTACAACAAACGGCACAACAACAACAACAACAACAACTACAACAATCATCCCAACAATAATAACAACCGCAACAACAACAGCAATCAGAAGCAGCTATGCCAAAGGTGTGAAAAGTATCACTCAGGGTTTTGCACTAAATTTTGCAACAAGTGTAAAAGAAATGGTCATAGTGCGGCGAAGTGTGAGGTCTACGGACCAGGGGTTAACAGAACGATAGGAATAAATGGTGTCGGAACGAGTAATGGCGGAGCAAGTAGTGTCGGAGCAAGTTATGCCAATGTAGTTTGTTATAAATGTGGAAAACCGGGCCACATTATTAGAAATTGCCCGAACCAGGAGAACACGAATGGACAAGGCCACGGAAGAGTTTTCAATATTAATGCGGCAGAGGCATAGGAAGACCCGGAGCTTGTTACGGGTACGTTTCTTATTGACAAAAAATATGCTTACGTTTTATTTGATTTGGGTGCGGATAGAAGCTATATAAGTAGAGATTTTTGTGCTAAATTAAGTTGTCCATTGATGCCGTTGGATAGTAAATTTTTACTCGAATTAGCAAACGGTAAATTAATTTCAGCAGTTATATATGCCGGAATCGAGAAATTAAACTGGGTAGCGAAATATTTAAGATTGATTTGATATCAGTAGAGTTAGGGAGTTTTGATGTAATAGTTGGCATGGACTGGCTGAAGGAGATGAAAGCAGAGATCGTATGTTACAAAAATGCAATTCGCATTGTACGAGAAGAAGGAGAACCCTTAATGGTGTACGGAGAAAAGGGCAACACGAAGCTACATCTTATTAGTAATTTGAAGGCACAAAAACTAATAAGAAAAGGTTGCTATGCTGTTCTAGCACACGTCGAGAAAGTACAAACTGAAGAAAAGAGCATCAATGATGTTCCCGTCACAAAAGAATTTCCCGATGTATTTCCGAAAGAATTACCGGGACTACCTCCACATCGATCTGTTGAATTTCAAATAGATCTTGTACCAGGAGCTACACCAATAGCTCGTGCTCCTTACAGACTCGCACCTAGCAAGATGAAAGAACTGCAAAGCCAACTGCAAGAACTATTAGAACGTGGTTTCATTCGACCAAGCACATCACCATGGGGAGCTCCTGTTTTGTTTGTCAAGAAGAAGGATGGTACATTTAGGTTGTGTATTGACTACAGAGAGTTGAATAAACTTACCATCAAAAACCGTTATCCACTGCGGAGAATTGACGACTTATTTGATCAACTACAAGGCTCGTCGATTTATTCGAAAATCGATTTACGTTTTGGATATCATCAAATGCGAGTAAAGGAGGATGATATTCCAAAAACTACTTTTAGGATGCGTTATGGTCATTACGAGTTTATGGTTATGCCGTTTGGATTGACTAACGCACCAGCTGTGTTCATGGACCTTATGAACCGAGTGTGTGGGCCATATCTTGACAAGTTTGTCACTGTTTTCATCGATGACATACTTATTTACTCAAAGAATGATCAAGAGCACTAAGAACATTTGAGAAAAGTGCTAGAAGTATTGAGGAAAGAAAAACTGTACGCTAAGTTTTCAAAGTGTGCATTTTGGTTGGAAGTTCAATTCCTCGGTCACATAGTGAACAAAGAAGGTATCCAGGTGGACCCGGCAAAGATCGAAACCGTTGAAAAATGGGAAACCCCAAAAACTCCGAAGCATATACATCAATTTTTAGGATTGGCTGGTTACTACAGAAGATTCATCCAAGATTTCTCCAAAATAGCAAAACCCTTGACTGCATTAACGTATAAAGGGAAGAAATTTGAATGGAAGGATGAACAAGAGAAGGCGTTTCAGTTATTGAAGAAAAAGCTAACTACGACACCTATATTGTCATTGCCTGAAGGGAATGATGATTTTATGATTTATTGTGACGCATCAAAGCAAGGTCTCGATTGTGTATTAATGCAACGAATGAAGGTGATTGCTTATGTGTCTAGACAATTGAAGATTCACGAGAAAAATTATACAACTCATGATTTGGAATTGGGTGCTGTTGTTTTTGCATTAAAGAGTTGGAGGCATTATTTATATGGGGTCAAAAGTATTATATATACCGACCACAAAAGTCTCCAACATATATTTAATCAGAAGCAACTGAATATGAGACAACGCAGGTGGATTGAGCTGTTGAATGATTATGATTTTGAGATTCGATACCACCCGGGGAAGGCGAATGTGGTAGCTGACGCTTTGAGTAGAAAGGACAGAGAACCTATACGGGTAAAAGCTATGAATATAATTATTCGTACTAACCTTACTACTCAAATAAAGGAGGCGCAACAGGGGGTTGTAAAAGAAGGAAAGTTGAAGAATGAGATACCCAAAGGATCAGAGAAACATCTTAATATTCGAGAAGACGGAACCCGATATAGGGCTGATAGAATTTGGGTACCAAGGTTTCGAGATGTGAGAGAAATGGTACTTAAGGAAGCACATAAAACCAGATATTCAATACATTCCAGAGCGGGGAAGATGTATAAAGATCTCAAGAAACACTTTTGGTGGCCGGGTATGAAAGCCGATATTGCTAAATATGTAGGAAAATGTTTGACGTGTTCTAAAATCAAAGCTGAACATCAGAAACCATCCGGTCTACTACAACAACCTGAAATCCCGGAATGGAAATGGGAAAACATTACCATGGATTTCATTACTAAATTGCCAAGGACTGCAAGTGGTTATGATACTATTTGGGTAATAGTTGATCGTCTCACCAAGTCAGTACACTTCCTGCCAATGAGAGGAGATGACAAAATGGAGAAGTTAACGCGATTGTATTTGAAGGAGGTTGTCTCTAGACATGGAATACCCGTCTCTATTATCTTTGATAGGGATGGTAGATTTGTTTCAAGGTTCTGGCAGATGTTGCAACAAGCATTGGGGACTCGTCTAGACATGAGTACTGCCTATCATCCACAAACTAATGGGTAGAGCGAAAGGAGGATACAAATGCTTGAAGACATGCTGCGAGCATATGTTATTGATTTCGGAAACAGTTGGGATCGACACCTATCGTTAGCAGATTTTTCCTACAACAACAGTTATCATTCTAGTATTGAGATGACGCCGTTTGAGGCACTTTATGGTAGCAAGTGCTGGTCTCCGATTTGTTGGAATGAAGTGGGGGATAGACAGATTACGGGTTCAGAGATAATACAAGAAACTACCGAGAAAATCATCCAAATTCAACAACGATTGAAAACCGCCCAGAGTCGACAAAAGAGCTACGCGGACAGTAAAAGAAAAGATATAGAGTTTAAAATTGGATAAATGGTCATGCTTAAGGTTTCACCTTGGAAAGGCGTTGTTCGATTTGGTAAACGGGGGAAACTAAATCCAAGGTACATTGGACCATTCAAGATTATAGATCGTGTGTAGCTTACCAACTGGAGCTACCTCAACAACTCGCGGCTGTACATAACACTTTCCACGTCTCGAATTTGAAGAAATGTTTTGCTAAAGAAGATCTCACTATTCCGTTGGACGAAATCCAAATCAATGAAAAACTTTAATTCATTGAAGAACCCGTCAAAATAATGGATCGTGAGGTTAAGAGACTTAAGCAAAACAAGATACCGATTGCTAAGGTTCGATGGAATGCTCGTAGAGGACCCGAGTTCACCTGGGAGCGTGAAGATTAGATGAAGAAGAAATACCCGCATCTATTTCCAGAAGATTCGTCAACACCTTCAACAGCTTAAAATTTCGGGACAAAATTTATTTAACGGGTAGGTACTGTAGTGACCCAAACTTTTCCATGTTTATATATATTAATTGAGATTAATATTTACATGACTAAATGTTTCCAACGTGTTAAGCAATCAAACTTGTTAAGACTTGATTAAATGAAATAAGTTTCATATAGACAATTGATCACCCATGTTGACCGGCGATTCACGAACGTTACAAAATTGTAAAAACTACATGTTGTGGTATATATAGACATATATATATATGGTTGACATAAGATTATGATGAGTAAGTATCGCACTAAGTATATTAACAATGTGTGATATATATAAGAAATGAGATTACTAAGTTAAGAAACTCGAAATGATATATATAACGATTATCGTTATGATAAAGTCTACTAAATACATATGTATCATATTAAGATATTGATACACTATATTTAACATGATAAAATGATATTTAAATATATCATTAAGTGTGTTAACAATGAACTACATATGTAAAAACAAGACTACTAACCCAAGAATTACGAAACGAGACTTATATGTAACGATTATCGTTGTAACGATATTTTAATGTATATATCATATTAAGAGATATAATAAACATTGGGTTAACAACATTAATTGAGATCGTTAACTTAAAGGTTTCAAAACAACACTTACATATAACGACTAACGAAGACTTAATGACTCCATTAGAATGTATATACATGTTGTGTTTTGATATGTATTCTTACACTTTTGAAAGACTTCAAGACACATATCAAAGTAATTATACTTAACAAAAATGGCTTAAAATTACATCCTCTTTCAGTTTCATCAATAATTCTACTCGTATTCACCCGTATTCGTACTCGTACAATACACATCTTTTAGATGTATGTACTATTGGTATATACACTCCAATGATCAGCTCTTAGCAGCCCATGTGATTCACCTAACACATGTAGGAACCATCATTTGGCAACTAGCATGAAATATCTCATAAAATTACAAAAATATTAGTAATCATTCATGACTTATTTACATGAAAACAAAATTACACATCCTTTATATCTAATCCATATACCAACGACCAAAAACACCTACAAACACTTTCATTCTTCAATTTTCTTCGTCTAATTGATCTCTCTCAAGTTCCATCTTCAAGTTCTAAGTGTTCTTCATAAATTCCATAAGTATAGTTTCATAAATATCAAGAATACTTCCAAGTTTGCAAGTCTACTTCCAAGCTTTCTAATCCATTCCAAGTAATCATCTAAGATCAAGGAACCTTTGTTATTTATAGTAGGTTATCTTTCTAATTCAAGGTAATATTCATATTCAAACTTTGATTCAATTTCTACAACTATAACAATCTTATTTCGAGTGAAAATCTTACTTGAACTGTTTTCGTGTCATGATTCTGTTTCAAGAACTTTCAAGCCATCCAAGGATCCTTTGGAAATAGATCCATTTTTCTCATTTCCAGTGGTTTTATCCAGAAAACTTGAGATAGTAATGATGTTCATAACATCATTCGATTCATACATATAAAGCTATCTTATTCGAAGGTTTAAACTTGTAATCACTAGAACATAGTTTAGTTAATTCTAAACTTGTTTGCAAACAAAAGTTAATTATTCTACTTTACTATTAAAATCAACCAAACACATGTTATATATCTATATGATATGCTAACTTAATGATTTAAAACCTGGAAACACGATGAACACCATAAAATCGGATATACGCTGTCGTAGTGAAACTGGGGGCTGTTTTGGTTTGGATAATTAAAAACTATGATAAACTTTGATTTAAAAGTTGTTCTTCTGGAAAAATGATTTTTCATATGAACATGAAACTATATCCAAAAATCTTGGTTAAACTCAAAGTGAAAGTATGTTTTTCAAAATGGTCATCAAGATGTCGTTCTTTCGACGAAAATGACTACCTCTTTAGTAATTGACATGTAACTTAAATTTCTGACTATAAACCTATACTTTTTCTATTTGGATTCTTAAATTAGAGTTCAATATGAAACCATAGCAATTTAATTCACTCAAAATGGATTTAAAATGAAGAAGTTATGGGTAAAACAAGATTGGATATTTTTGATCTTTTTAGCTACGGGAAATGTTTAAAAAATCTATACAAATCATATCCTAGCTAACTTATATTGTATTATACATGTATTCTAATATATTATGTAATCTTGGGATACCATAGACACGTATGCAAATATTTTGACATATCATATCTACCTATGTATATATATTATTTGGAACAACCATAGACATTCTATATGCAGTAATGTTGGAGTTAGCTATACATGGTTGAGGTTGATTCCAAAAATATATATATACTTTGAGTTGTGATCTAGCCTGAGACATGTATACACTGGGTTGTGGATTGATTCAAGATAATATATATCGATTTATTTCTGTACATCTAACTGTGGACAACTAGTTGTAGGTTATTAACGAGGACAGCTGACTTAATACACTCAAATCTTTAAAACATAATAAAAATGGTTGTAATTATATTTTGATCATACTTTGATATATATGTACATATTTGTATAGGTTCGTGAATCGATCCGTGGCCAAGACTTATTTTCGAGGAAGGAAATATCTGTGAAAGTGAGTTATAGTCCCACTTTTAAAATCTAATATTTTTGGGATGAGAATACATGCAGGTTTTATAAATGATTTACAAAATAGACAAAAGTACGTGAAACTACATTCTATGGTTGAATTATCAAAATCGAATATGCCCCTTTTTATTAAGTCTGGTAATCTAAGAATTAAGGAACAGACACCCTAATTGACGCGAATCCTAAAGATAGATCTATTGGGCCTAACAAACCCCATCCAAAGTACCGGATGCTTTAGTACTTCAAAATTTATATCATATCCGAAGGGTGTCCCGGAATGATGGGGATATTCTTATATATGCATCTTGTTAATGTCGGTTACCAGGTGTTCACCATATGAATGATTTTTATCTATATGTATGGGATGTGTATTGAAATATGAAATCTTGTGGTCTATTGTTACGATTTGATATATATAGGTTAAACCTATAACTCACCAACATTTTTGTTGACGTTTAAAGCAAGTTTATTCTCAGGTGAATACTAAGAGCTTCCGCTATTACATACTAAAATAAGGACAAGATTTGGAGTCCATGTTTGTATGATATTGTGTAAAAACTGCATTCAAGAAACATATGTCGATGTAATATATTTCTACTGTAAACCATTATATAATGGTCGTGTGTAAACAGTATATTTTAGATTATCATTATTTGATAATCTACGTAATGTTTTTAAAACCTTTATTGATAAAATAAAGGTTTTGGTTGTTTTAAAAATGAATGCAATCTTTGAAAAACGTCTCATATAGAGGTCAAAACCTCGCAATGAAATCAATTAATATGGAACATTTATAATCAATATGAACGGGACATTTCATGTCTCATGTTCAGTTGCTTCTGATTAAAGATGTGTTGGAGGCTTTTATGATCGGTGAAGATAGTGCTCTTAGTTCCATAAAGATAGTGTCTCCACAGTTTGAGCGCAAAGACAACGGCTCCAAGTTCGAGATCGTGCGTAGTGTAATTTCGCTCGTGAATCTTCAGTTGACAGGAGGCGTAAGCAATAACCTTTGTTCGTTGCATCAGTACACAACCAAAACCACTTTTCGAAGCATCGCAATAAACGACGAAATCGTCACTGCCTTCAGGAAGTGATAAGATAGGTGCGGTGGTTAACTTCTTTTTCAAGGTTTGAAATGCAGATTCCTGTTCGGGTTCCCAAATGAACTTCTTCCCTTTGTGAGTCAGCGCGGTCAAAGGACGCGCAATTAGAGAGAATCCTTCAATAAATCTTCGATAGTAACCGGCGAGACCTAAAAATTGGCGGATATGAGTCGGAGTAGTGGGGGTCTCCCACTTGCTGATAGCTTCAATCTTTGCGGGATCAACTTTGATACCCTGGTCACTCACAACATGACCTAGAAATTGGACTTCCTTTAACCAAAATTCACACTTGTAGAATTTTGCATAAAGTTGCTCTTGTCTCAAGAGTTCCAACACTAGACGAAGATGTTGTTCATGTTCTTTTTCGCTTTTGGAGTAGATGAGGATATCATCTATGAAGACGATAACGAACTTATCTAGGTATGGCTTGCAGACACGATTCATGAGGTCCATGAACATGGTAGGTGCATTGGTTAAACCGAATGGCATCACGAGAAACTCATAATGACCATAACGAGTTCTGAATGCAGTCTTCATCACGTCACTCTCTTTCACCCTCAACTGGTGATAACCGGATCGCAAATCAATCTTAGAGTAAATGCTTGATCCTTGCAACTGGTCGAAAAGATCGTCAATTCGGGGAAGAGGATACCGATTCTTGATAGTTAATTTGTTGAGTTCCCGGTAGTCGATACACATGCTGAATGATCCGTCCTTCTTCTTCACAAATAAAACAGGTGCGCCCCAAGGCGAGAAACTTGGTTGGATAAATCCACGGTCTAGCAGTTCTTGTAATTGGCTCTGTAACTCTTGCATTTCAGAAGGTACGAGTCGATAAGGTGCGTGAGCTACAGGTGTAGCTCCTGGCACTAAATCGATCTGAAACTCCACTGCTCTTGGTGGCAGTAATCCAGGCAATTCTTCCGGAAAGACATCGGAAAATCCGTTCACAATTCGTACGTCATCCACGCTTTTCACCTCAGTTTCTAACGTTTTCACATGTGCCAAAACAGCAAGGCGTCCTTTCTTCATGATCTTTTGCGCTTTCATGTAACTAATGAGATTCAGATTCGAGGTACATCTCTCTCCGTAAATGATCAGTGGCTCACCGTCTTCGTGTGGTATACGAAGAGCTTTATCTCCACAGATAATGTCGGCCCTTATATTGGTCAACCAGTCCATACCGACAATAACATCAAAGCTTCCCAACTTAATGGGTATCAAGTCAATCGCAAAATCCACACCAACTATGTTGATAATAGCTCCTCGGCTAATTTGGTCAACTTTCTCAAGTTTCCCATTGGCTACCTCTACAAGCATACTCTCCTTTAAAGGAACTAATGACCAATTTATCTTATCGTAAAAGTGTCTACATACATAACTTCTATCGGCACCAGTATCAAATAGGACAGAAGCTAATAGATTGTTGATAGTGAATATACATGTCACCAAGTCGGGGTTCTCACGAGCATCCCTTGCATTTACATTGAAAGCTCGTCCACGCGGTGGTCTGCCGTCTTTTCACTTGTTGGGACACTCATTTCTGAAGTGGCCTGTCAGTCCGCATTCATAACACTTTCTCGGTCCATTGGGGTTCGGCTTCCCAGTCATGGTGGTGATCTTGCAGTCCCTACCAATATGCCCGGTCTTTTTGCATTTTTCACAAACAACGTTACAGTACCCGGTATGGTGCTTGTAGCACCTCTTGCACTGTGGCAGACTGCCCTTGTAGTTGGGGTTCGAGTTGGTATTCGGATTGGGATTCCCACCGTTGTTGTTTCCTTTGAAACCCTCATGTCGATTTGCTGGGTTTTGATCATAGGCTCTACCCTTGTTGTTATCCCACTTAAGCTTATCACTACTACCCGCTTCGGATTTAGCCTTTTTCGGTTCATCGATGATGATTTGGTTCATTAAGGTATGCGCCATGCGCATTGCTTCCGGGACATTGGGTGGCTTAGACGAGGTGACATTTCCCTTAATGGACTTAGGAAGTCCCCACAAGTACCTTTCCATGCGATTAAACTCTGGGGTAACCATGGTAGGATACATCAGGGCTAATTCCAGATATCTACGGTTGTAACCATCGAGATCGTTTCCTACAACCTTCAATTGCATAAACTCAATTTCCATCTTCTGGATCTCTGTCCTAGGGCAATATTCCTCAATCAGGGCCCCTTTGAATTCCTCTCATGGGGTAGCAAACACCTCATCAATACCCTTTGCTTGAGCCAGAGTGTTCCACCAAGTTAGTGCGCCGTCTAACAGCGTACATGAAGCATACTTGGTTTTGTTCGCCTCTGAGCAGTTACTAACTCGGAACATAGATTATAATTTCTCAAACCACCTAGTGAGACCAATTGGCCCCTCAGTTCCACTAAAGTTGTGGGGCTTGCAGCTTTGAAACTCTTTGTATGTGCACCCATTACGAATGGGCTGGATAACTGGTGGCGGTGGAGCTTGGGGGTTCATTTTCGCTAAAGCTGCGGTGACTCGTTCATTGATCATGTCCTCGATTTGGGCTGCGGTGGGTGTTGATCGTCCGTTGGCCATGCGACTAAAAGCAGATAATAACATACAGTAGTGAAATCATGTAGTAGCATACAGCATATAGCAGTAAAAGTAAGCAGCAGCATGCAGCATATTCCGCAGAAACAAGTAAACTAGCAAGTTGTAGATTAGTCCTATTAGTGAATCCTACTCGGTCGGGTCTTGACTCACTAATGCAACCTAATTCCCTACAACTAATGCTCTGTACCAAATGTGATGCCCCGTACAAAACCATCGTGTACGAATCATCAACAACAGGATCATTACAAGGTTAAATACTATATGCGGTTTCAAAAGAAGCTTGTATTCATGAATAAAGGTGATGTCTTAACCAACATCAAATATCTTACAACAAAAGTATGCTTCAATGAACAGAAGCAATTAGTAATAGTACGTGACCCAATGGTCGTTACAAATCATTGTTTCAAAAGGTAACATAGTTTGAATGCAAATAAAACATTTCATGCGGTGACAACTCTAACAAGCGCAGCGGGTGTCTACAAGGCATGAATAGTACAACAGCGGAAGCAAGCAACCTTAAGCACCTGAGAAAAACATGCTTAAAAATGCCCACACAAAGGTTGGTGAGCTAGAGTTTAAGTATAACAGTAATGTAAGGTAGGCCACGAGATTTCAGTGCTTCAACAACGTTTCAAAATAGTATGAAAAGTATATGTATAAACGTGGGCACTTGGTAACTAACTTAACGTTTATCACCCCCTAAAAGTACACTTGGCGAGTGCATATGTTTACAAAGTATTAAACACCTATTAAATACTAGTGCTACTAGCCCGAGTGGGGATGTCAAACCCTATGGATCCATATCTAAGATTCGCGTTCACCGGTTCAAAGACCAACGACTAAACGTTACCGAGCTAAGGGGAAAGTTTATGCCGTTGTATAACCCACACATATATAAAGTTTAAGTACTCGTGCCTAGTATGTAAAATGTAAAATACGCATGTATTCTCAGTTCCCAAAATAGTTAAAGTAAAAAGGGATGCTATAACTCACAGTGGAAAAGTAGTAGTAAAGTTGACTCGGGAAAAGTAAGCAAGTACGTTTGTCCAAAAGGTCCTCAACCTAAGTCAAAAGTTACTAAGTCAGTAAATCGTCCCAATAGGTTTAAATGTATGTAAATTAGGTCTTAAGTATCATCATTATTCATCATCAAACAAAAAGTATAAAGTAAGTTTCATTCTAGAAAATAGTTTAAAACAAAGGCTGACTTCGATCAGTCGCCACGGCCTCTATACAAACTGAATTGAGGTGGGACCAGTAGCCATGGCTCCGTATATGAGTTCTTTAGTTGCTGTAAAAATTCCAGAACCAAACTCGTCTTTATTTGACCGTGGCGACGGTTTAAGTGCGAGTAGGTCAGAATTTTCAGCACAACGTTAAAAGGACATAGTGACGTTCGGAGGGCCATAGATCCTAAACCGTAACTCGGATTAAGACGAGTATTAAATGAGAAATTATCTACTCGAACAGAGATAACTTAAAATCAACTTTACAGTAGCCCAGGTATTCTGATCAGACCCGGAAAACAGTAGGTTTAGTGTTCTGGTGGGTTCTTGGTGCTCGATGCACATCACGGTTCTCATCCTTGATGCATATAGCTTCAAGTGTACAACTCGTTGATGTGTTTGCATCATCTTTACCAAGTTTTGACCATCATAACATAAGCGTAAGTCTAAGATAAGTAGCACAACTCAATTAAGTGTTGCAAGTAGTTTGATGAACCAAAGTTACATCAACATCTTAGATCCGACACATACATGAACTCTAAAAGTAATATTAAGCTACTGATGTTATGCGAGGTGTATATGAAATAGCTTATATTTTACTAGGAAAAACTATTAAATACGATACAATTTTACACAAGATATTTATTTATTTATAGAATGGATATACTTAAACCTTGCTACAACACTTATAGGCAGTGTACCTACTCGTACAGTAGTGTAGTTTTTAGTAAGTCCGGTTCGTTCCACAGGGAAAATCTTTAAACAAAGCTTAACGCTATATTAGTTTAATTTATAAAAATACAAATATATATATATATATATATATATATATATATATATATATATATAAGTAATATTATTATTATAAAAGGGGGGTTTTTACCGTTTAATGACCGGTTTGTCGATTTTAAAACTTTAGTCGCAGTTAAAACCTAATGTAAAATATTAAATAAATAAAAAACTTAATTTAAAGCGTAAAGTAAATAACGATAATGAAATTGTGATAAATAAAAGTGCGATAAAATAAAATTGCAATAATTAAAAAGTACGATAATTAAAAGTGCAATTAAATACAATAACAATAAATAAAATTGCGATAATTAAAAGTGCAATTAAATATAAAATAAAGGAAATTAAATATGAAATAAAAGAATTATGCTTATTTAAACTTCCGTAATCATGATGTTTAACGTGTTGATTTTAGTTTTATGCCCATGGGTTAATTGTCCTTTGTCCTGGATTATTTAATATGTCCATCTGGTTTTTGTCCATAACAGTCCATCAGTCATAAATATAAAGTGCGAGTGTCCTCGTCAAATTATCCTTATACCCGAAGATAAATATTCCAACTAATTGGGGACTTAAACTGTAACAAGGTTTTAATACTTTATTTAATAATTACACCAGGTTATCGACTGCGTGTAACCCAAGGTTTTAATACTTTGTTATCAATTATGCCAAGTTTCCTTGTACATAATTTCACCCCTGTTTAAATAATTCCATAGACTATTAATTCATTCCCGTGTCCGGTTAAATGAACGATTATTCTTAAATATAAATATCCCGCACATCGTGTCCAATCGAGTGTATATGGTTATTTATAGGGACGTCCAATTGTAAATCTTTATATTAAAAATAACAAACTATCATTTAGTTAAACAAATATAAAGCCCATTAATAGCCCATAGTCTAATTTCCACAAGTGTCGTTCTTTTGTCCAAGCCCCAATTATGGTACAAAGCCCAATTACCCAATTTTAGTAATTAGCCCAACATCATAATTACTTCGATTTAAATAAGTATAATAATAACTTAGCTACGAGACATTAAATTAAAAAGGTTGAACATAACTTACAATGATTAAAAATATCGTAGCGTTACACGGACAGAATTTCGACTTACACCCTTACAATATTCGCTAACATACCCTTATTATTGGAAATTAAAATTAAAATATAAATTATATATATATATATTTACGTATATAGAGAGATAGATAGAATTAGGATATATAAAACGTTCAGAATGCGCGAGCTTTTATAGGCATTTTTAGAATTTGGGGCTCCGCGAGTCGCGGTATTTTTGCCCTTCAAACTCCGCAAGTCGCGGAGTTTGCTTTTACAGCTCATCCCTTTTTGGATCTTCTTTGACGACAGTTTTAATATATAAATATAATATATATATATATATAATTTATATAATTTATATAATTAATTATATATTATATTATATACATAGTTAACTTGTAATTTTTAGTCCGTTGCGTCGAGCGTTGAGAGTTGACTCTGGTCCCGGTTCCGGATTTTCGAACGTCCTTGCGTACAATTTAATATCTTGTACTTTGCATTTTGAATCTTGTACTCTTGTAATTCTGAGACGTTTCTTATCAATAATTGGAACCTCTTTGATTGTACTTTGTACTTTTGAGCTTTTTGGTCATTTGTGTCTTCAATTCGTCGAATCTGTCTTTTGTCTTCACCTTTTATTATTTAAATGAATATCACTTGTAAATAGGACAATTGCAACTAAAAGCTTGTCTTTCTTGAGGGATAATGCTATGAAATACATGTTCGTTTTTAGCATTATCAAATATTCCCACACTTGAGCGTTGCTTGTCCTCAAGCAATATAGTCTTGAAATACTAGAATCACTTCTTTATTCTTCACACTTTTTACATCAGTGATTTCTATACAGCGGTATAAACAATGGTAGTAACGATGTGGTTTACAGTCCCACATGACTATAAAAATTTAGATCCATTAAGGAAATTGGATCTTTATGAAAACATTTGATCTTTTTGAAAATTCAATCTAGTTTTTTTACCCTAGATAAGTTTTTCGGAATAACCCTTCACCGGTGTTTGCAAAATATTTTTGTGGGTTTGGTGGGTTTCAGATTTGAAAATTTTAGCTCAAAACTTGTGGTTTTGTGTCACCCACTTGCTAACC
Organism: Rutidosis leptorrhynchoides; assembly: GCF_046630445.1. Lineage (NCBI taxonomy): Eukaryota > Viridiplantae > Streptophyta > Magnoliopsida > Asterales > Asteraceae > Rutidosis > Rutidosis leptorrhynchoides. The sequence continues at coordinate 407,398,658 of NC_092335.1, forward strand.
TTGTATTAGGAAAGCAACACGTCCAGTATACTTGCTCCGTATATTACCTTTCGGTAAACTACCGTCCGGTTGTAAAGGAAAGCGTTGAACAAGCAACTGTTAAGGCAATTTCCCCTGACATGCTTTTAATTATGATATATAACGTGTTTGATGCAATTACTATCATTTGTAAGAGCAATAGTAAAGCTCACCCTTATAACTTGTCGGTCTGGCACAAGGTCCTGTCTTTGACCATACTATGCAACCATCGTTCTTACGGTTGACACCCGATTTAGTTCAGGTGACCTAATGAATTCCAATTGAATTCCTAGGATTTTACGTTCAATGGTAATGAACGCATTGAAAATGGGTTTTCAGAAAACAAATCGGTTTTAATTTTTTATCAAAATATTTTCTCGTTCAAGCTCGAGTTTAGATATCATTGAATTCCATGAGTTTGTAATTCTCAATCTTTAAGGTCAATCTCTAGGATTGAGTAATATCAGTCTTAAAAGCTGATTTTTGATCTTTAAGAAGATTATCCTTTCTGGGGATCTGATTCATTAGTCTTATCCAGCTAATTTGCACGGCGTCCTCCCCATTTTACGAGACAGATCCTCTCATGGTTAGGATAAGTCTGACCACTTGGCGACCCTGTTTTATGCTGAGGTCCGTGGATTTCCTGCTGATTTTAGTGATGAATTTTCTAGATTTTTCGTCAACCTACAGCTGGTCTGGACGACAACTTCTTGACCTAAATCAAGAAGCGCGTTTCTTTTTCGGAAGACTTTACTTCCTTTTAATGATGGAATTGATTCATCGTGTAGATCCATCTTTCTTACAGAAAATCGGGTAAAACTATTTAGTTTAGTCCAAAGCAAAAGTATCTTTAATTATTTGTTACAGAAATATGTGACATATGTTTAAAATAACTTGGTAAATTTTCCCACACTTGGCTTTTATTTTCCTTTTTATTGTCCTCTATTCCATTTTAAATGAATTCTAACATTTTGATTTGTTTCTCAATTTATGTCCTTTCCGAGGTAACAATAATTTCGGTGTTAACACCTAGTTTTATCGTTCATAAATATGTATAAACATGATTTTGAGTTCATTTAATTGAAAATTTTCAAAAATTTTACTAGAATTGAGTAGTCAGTATATAAGACTAGGGCTGTTCTTTATTATCAGAGAGCACTAGATTCTAATACAACTACTGCTTTACTAGTATTTCTAATGGTAACCAAGTGTATAAAGTAAAAATTTTAAAATTCGAAAGAATTTAACCCCTTCCCACACTTAAGATCTTGCAATGCCCTCATTTGCAAGAAATCAGTAACAATTTAAATTATTGAGGGTGATTAGCGCAGAAAAAATGATTAAATTTTACCAAAGTTTCCAAACATATTGTTGTTTGTGTTGAATGATAAATGGTGCATATCATTTGTTCATTCCGTCTTGTTGTTACATCACATTTATTTTTCATCTTGTCGTCAAAATTAGTTACTTTTGCTGAACTTAATGCCAGTCTTTGAAAATGCGTTGTTTTACCCTGTTGTGTACATAAGATAAACTGCAAACATATATACATATTTTTGAAGTTTAGTATATTACCCCACATTCAAAAATTATTAAAATCTAATAATAAAAGTTAGAAAATTATAAAACTATTACAATATCAACATAAGTGCTAAATGTAGTAACATTACAAAATAAAATAAATAAAACTAAATAAACTAGGGTTGATACTGATACCAGTAGGGGTTCCATGCATAACCATATGTGTTATAGAATGCTTCAGCTGGGTTATAAGTAGGATACGGTGGTTGGATCTCTATAGACCATGGAGGAAATACGGGCTTTGGAGTAGGAATATAGTTTCTACCTATATGTTGGCAATGAGCTATGATGTGGTTTTGATGAACTTGCCAATCTTCAAATGCTCGATGTCTAGCATTTTCATACTCTTGTGAAGCTATAAACCTTTGCATTTCTGTCATTTCATTTCCCCCTCCCACATTACCTGGCTGTTGATCTCTTTCAACCTGTGGATGTCTTCCATTATATTGTACTGCGGCGTTATTTCGCCTCTTCAAAACCTTAGCACCATGATATACATTTAAACCAATTGTATCGTGGGGTTCTGGTTCTTCGATTAATAATCCCCCCGACTTATATCCACATCGAGATACTCAGCAATTAATGTAATAAATATACCACCTCCTATTATACTGTGCGGTCTCATCCCCCTAACCATAGCTGATAAATAATAACCCACACAATAAGGTATACTTACAGCGCTTTGTGGGTCTCGAATACACATGTGGTAAAATAAATCTTGCTCATTTACCTTTTCCTTATTTTTACCTCGCTGTGTAATCGAGTTTGCTAGAAACCTGTGAATTACTCTTAACTCAGCTCTATCTATATCCAAATAAGAGTAATTTTCCCCTTTAAATCAGTGATGGCTAGTCATTTGACTCCATACACCATGCGTATCAAAATTTTCATCAATCTTCCTACCATTTAATATCAACCCTCGACAATCGGCAGATGCTAGCTCCTCAGGCGTATATATACGTAAGGCCTGAGCCATGTCTAGTAGAGACATGTGGCACATCGAACCTCCTAACAAAAATCTAATAAAAGTTCGATCGGTTAAACTAGCTACCTGATCATTTATTTCTATACTACACAATAATTCTTCACACCATACTTTATATACAGGTCTACGCATGTTGAATAATCGTACCCAATCGTTAAAAGTAGAATTACCATACCTCTGTGTAAGTAATTCTCTAATCCGTTCGCCCAATCCTACGGCTTCTAACGGTTCCCATTCTATTACCCTAGGTACTTCAACAGCTTTAGAATGAAGAGTGTGCAAGCTCCTTTGGTATTTTGGATAATCTATCCAACGTCTGTCTAATCTCAACTTCGGGTGCAAATCTTCCACGTGCATATCTGAAAATGTCATAACTGGATTTGGTATATCTTGTTTGTAATAGTTATCAACATCCTGTTGTTCCGCATTCTCAGGAGGAGCAATGCGAGCTTGGGATGAAGATTCACCCCTTTCAGTCTGCAAAACACATCAAACACAATTTTTGTGCATCCAAATATGCATTAGTGTCAGCAAAATCATCAATCAAAATAATTACAATGACATGTTCAATTTATACCAAACTTATGCTTATTTTCATATTTTTATCAAATTTACACTTTTTCAAATAAGCATATACGAAATTGTTCGCCAAGTTCATAAGCATTCAACTCAAATAACATGTCAAAATAATCATTATTAGCAATTAAACAAGTTTCAAATGGCATTATCTCTTAAAAATTAAGTTCATGAATTTTAGACTTGAAAAAGTCCACTTTAATTCTCAAAAATCTTGTTTAGGCTCAAAGTTTGTATCATTTAACTACCTAAACATGTTACATTACTTAATTTAGCAATAATTCATGACAAAAATCGGCCATAACCTGTTTATATCAAAAAGCCCCAAATTGCTCAAGAACACAAACCCTAGATTACTCAAAATTTGAAGTTTAAGGCTTCTAATCATGTTTTATAGCATCAATCTAGGTTATACAAGCATAATACATAAGCAATTTAAGCATAATTACACTAAAAAGCATCAAAATCGAATTGGGTATAAAGTTGCTCAAGAACACTAATTTTTCGGATTAAAGGGTGATTTGGTGTAGAAATTTACCATTTTCCTTGAGTAATTCCTTGATAGCATCCTTCTCAACATGATTTTGTGAAAGATTTGATGAAAAATGGCCAAAAATTGCGAATTTGTGTGTGTTTTCGTGTGTGTTTTTCGCAGTATTTGAGTTTGGTTGGGAAGAAACTGGTCTGTTCGATCCCTTTTATTTTTTTTCTGGATTTCGCAACCTCCGCGAGTCGCGGTGGTGTTTCCCTTCAAACTCCGCGAGTCGCGGAGCTTATTTTTATTTTTATTTTTATTTTTTTTCTAAATCTTTAACTTATAAAACAAATATTAACTAATTTTAAAAATTTGTTTCCCTTGTTATTTAGAACGAGGTCGTTTCGTATCGATGTCCTAGTCCGTCCCTCGACAAAATTTTAAAATTTGTCTATTTAAAGCGCTGTTTTAAAAGCAAAGATTTTTGAGTTTTTTAATATTTTTGGCATACTTTGAATCAATAAGATTAAAAATAATGATAATAAAAATTCTCGTCCCTCCCTCGGGTAAAGCAATTTCGGTTCAACGACCTAGTCTTCAACTTACGACGAATTTTTAAAAATCATATTTTTAACTTAGCAAAATAAAGTAAATTTTTGTTTTTAAATTCACACCAAACTTAAATTTAAAATGCATAAAATTAAAAATTCATATTTTAAAAATTCACACCAAACTTAAATTATATTTTTGTTTTTATACATACAAACTTATATTAAAAATATTAATTTTCCAAATATTTACAATTTTAAATATATTGATTTAAAAAGTTTACAATATCAGTTTAAGATTTATATATTAATTTTAAAAACATGGTAAAAATAAAATTAAAAATCTTTTTGGCTTTTATCCCACTTTAATCAATCAAATATTATCAAAAATATGCGCCCCTCTTTTCGGTAAAGTAATTTCGGTTCCATAACCTAATTTAACTCATGACAAATTTTTGAAATATTTTGAGTTTGATTGATTAAAGATATTTATACCTTAAGAATAAACGGTAAATTTCGCAGTGATGTAATAAATTTTTGTATGATATCAACAATTTCGGTCGCAAGACCTAATTTCATCGAATACCAATTTAATACTTTATAGCGAACAAATTAGCGTTTATTATCAAAAGGTTAAAAATAAAAATAAAAACTGTACAAACTTACCTGTGAAATATATTTCTTAGTGATATGCTCTAGTCCACTCATAAGATAGTCGGGCTAATTGGTTTTCCATGGCTACATAGGCGTAACCTCGAGCATTTAATGTTTTTTCTTCTAAACATATAAACGGTCCATCTCTGCATAAAGTAACAAATTCGGTATTTGAATAGGTTTGATTATTTGAACATTTACCTTCGTGTGACCATTTTCCGCATTTGTGACATTTTTCAAGGTGTCGTGCTCTTCTTTTCGCTGCGGATTTTGATTTTCCTTTACCAAATTGTAACTTATTATCTTCGCATCTGGATTCTTTTCTTACTCCGTCCAATTTACCTCTAATTAATGATACTATTTCACTTGGAAGTGTGTCATTATTACGTTTAGTGATCAAAGCGTGTAGCATTAGACCATGGTTTAGTTCACAGGAATTCTTCATCTCGTAAATCCTAAAAAAAATAAAAAATTCAGAATGGGGGGAGAAGACTAGTTCTTTAGGGTCTGCTAGGGAAAGACCATTCGGGTTCTATTTTCGAGAACTACACGAAAACAGAAAATCTAACTCTAACAGAAATACATATTATCCTTTAAAGACTTGATTCTCCCCACACTTAGTTAGCTGTGGTATCGAAATTGTGATTAACTTCGTTGTCAACTTCCATCGGACTATCTATGTAGTGTTTAACTCTGTGACCATTAACCTTAAATTCAATCCCATTTGAATTTATTAATTCTACTGTTTCGTATGGGAAAACTCTTTTGACTATGAATGGTCCAGACCATCTTGATTTCAATTTTCCAGGAAATAGCTTGAATCGTGAATTGAAAAGAAGAACTCTGTCTCCTTCTTTAAATTCTTTTGAACTTCTGATTCTTTTATCATGCCATTTCTTCGTTCTTTCCTTATAGATTAACGAATTTTCGTATGCTTCATGTCTTAATTCTTCTAATTCGTTTAGTTGACTTAACCGTAGACGTCCAGCTTCATGTAAATCAAGATTACATGTCTTCAAAGCCCAAAATGCTTTGTGTTCAATTTCTACTGGAAGATGATATGCTTTTCCGTAAATGAGTTTAAAAGGTGTGGTTCCAATTGGAGTTTTGTAGGCTGTTCTAAAAGCCCAGAGTGCATCCTCCAATTTTATGGACCATTCCTTCGGATTTGATCCTACGGTTTTCTCTATAATACGTTTTAAAGCTCGGTTGGTATTTTCAACTTGTCCACTTGTTTGTGGATGATATGCGGTGGAGATTTTATGAGTTACTCCATATCTTTTAAGAACTTTCTCAAGTTGATTATTACAGAAATGAGTTCCCTGATCACTTATTAAAGCTTTCGGTGTTCCAAACCTTGTAAAAAGACGTTTTAAAAAGTTGACTACAACTCGTGCATCGTTAGTTGGGAGAGCTTGTGCTTCCGCCCATTTAGATACATAATCAATGGCTACGAGAATGTAGAGATTATTATGAGATTTTGGAAATGGACCCATAAAGTCAATACCCCAAATGTCAAATACTTCACATACTTTAATGATATTTTGTGGCATTTCATCACGTTGACTTATTTTTCCGGCCCTTTGACAAGCATCACAGGATTTGCAAAGAAGGTGTGCATCTTTGTAAATTGTAGGCCAATAGAATCCAGCATCATAAATTTTTCTTGCTGTGAGTTGAGGCCCATAATGCCCTCCTGTTGGTCCTGTGTGACAATGGTTTAAGATTTGATTGGCTTCATCTCCGAATACACATCGGCGTATTATTCCATCGGGACAACTTTTAAACAAATGTAGATCTTCCCAGAAATAGTGTTTTATATCACTGAAGAATTTCTTTCGTTTTTGGAACGACAATCCTTTCTCAAGGAATCCACATACTAAGTAGTTTGCATAGTCTGCAAACCATGGAATTTCATTATAATCTATCTTCAATAGATATTCATCAGGAAAGTTGTCTTGTATGGCCGATTCATTTAGAACTTCTAATTCGGGATTTTCAAGACGAGAAAGATGATCAGCGGCGAGATTTTCTGCTCCTCTTTTATCTCGGATTTCAATATCGAACTCTTGTAAGAGTAAGATCCAACGGATTAATCATGGTTTAGCATCTTGTTTCAAAAATAGGTATCTAAGAGCAGAATGGTCGGTATAGACCACCGTTTTTGCTAGAACGAGATATGAACGAAATTTGTCAAAAGCAAAGACAATTGCAAGGAGTTCTTTTTCAGTAGTTATGTAGTTCGTTTGTGCTCCTTGTAACGTCTTACTAGCATAATAAATAGGTTGAAATCGTTTTTCAATCCTTTGTCCTAAAACGGATCCCATTGCAAAATCACTTGCATCGCACATTAGTTCAAACGGTAGATTCCAATTTGGAGTTATCATGGTCGGCACATTAGTGAGTTTCTCTTTAAGAATATTAAAAGATTTGATACATTCATCTGAAAAGATGAATGGAGCATCCTTTTCTAGGAGTTTATTCATAGGAGTGGCAATTTTAGAAAAATCTTTTATGAAACGTCGGTAAAAACCGGCATGCCCTAGAAAACTCCTAACTCCTCTAACATTGGTGGGATGTGGAAGTTTAGCAATTACATCTACTATAGCTCTATCCACTTCAATTCTTTCCTTTGAAATTTTATGTCCAATAACGATGCCTTCTTTAACCATGAAATGACATTTCTCCCAATTAAGTACTAGATTTGATTGTTCGCATCTAATAAGCATTCGTTCAAGATTCACTAGACATGATTCAAATGTATCACCGAAGACTGAAAAGTCATCCATGAAAACTTCCATGCATTCTTCTATCATGTCGTGAAAAATCGCCATCATGCACCTTTGAAAGGTTGCAGGGGCGTTACAAAGTCCAAATGGCATGCGTTTGTAAGCAAAAGTACCATAAGGGCACGTGAATGTGGTTTTCTCTTGGTCTTCGGGTGCTATTGGAATTTAAAAATATCCAGAAAAACCATCAAGAAAATAATAGTAACTGTTTCCGGCTAATCTTTCCAACATTTGATCAATGAAAGGTAAGGGAAAGTGATCTTTTCTGGTGGCGTCATTTAATTTTCTATAATCAATACATACACGCCATCCTGTTACAGTCCTAGTAGGAATAAGCTCATTTTTCTCATTTGTGATGACAGTCATGCCACCCTTCTTAGGTACGCATTGAACTGGGCTTACCCATGGACTATGAGAAATTGGATAAATTAAACCTGCATCAAGCAGTTTAATAATTTCTTTCTTAACTACATCTTGCATATTAGGATTTAGTCTTCGTTGGCGTTGCACATACGTTTTATAACCTTCTTCCATAAGGATTTTATGTGTGCAATACGAAGGACTTATTCCTTTAATATCATGAATCTTCCATGCAATAGCTGGTTTATGAGCTTTCAACACAGAAATGAGTTGTGATTTCTCATTTTCAGTAAGAGAAGACGATATTATTACAGGTAATTCAGATTCACCATGTAAATAAGCGTATTCCAAATGGTTTGGAAGTGGCTTTAACTCTAATGTCGGTGGTTCTTCTATCGATGATTTATATCGATATCTGTCTTCTTCTTTTAGCATTTGAATTTCTTCTGTTGTTGGTACATATCCATTAGCTATTAGTGTAGCTAACATTTCAGTTTCATCAATTGGTTCAGTTCCTTCTCCTAAAGAACATTCTCCTGTTCCTTGTAATTCTGGAAATTCTTCTAATAATTCTGCATGTGAATCTATAGTTTGAATATAATAACATGTATTATCTGCAGATTGCGGTTATTTCATTGCTTTATCAACTGAAAAGGTAACACTCTCGTCCTCTATACTTAGGGTCAGTTTCTTACCGTACACGTCTATCATTGCTTTAGCCGTGTTTAAGAATGGTCTTCCTAATATGAGAGGAACTTGAGAATCTTCTTCCATGTCCAGAACAACAAAATCTACTGGAAATACTAAAGTACCAACTTTAACTAGCATGTTCTCCATTATCCCTCTAGGATATTTTATTGATCGATCGGCTAGTTGTATACTTATTCTTGTTGGTTTCAATTCTCCAAGGTCTAGTTTAGCGTATAGTGAATACGGCATTAGATTTATACTAGCACCTAAGTCTGCCAATGCTTCTATTGAACTAAGACTACCCAGAAAACATGAAATTGTGAAACTTCCTGGATCAGATAGTTTTTCTGGTATCTTATTCAACAGCACTGCTGAACAATTAGCATTCATAGTAACAGCCGAGAGTTCTTCCATTTTCTTTCTATTCGATATTAGATCTTTCAAGAATTTAGTATATCTAGGCATTCCTGAAATTACATCAATGAAAGGAAGATTTACATTTATCTGTTTAAACATATCCAAAAATTTGGATTGCTCGGCTTCAAGTTTCTCTTTTTTCATTTTACTCGGGTAAGGAAGTGGTGGTTGGTATGGTTTAACATAAGGCTTAGCCTTAACTGTGTTATCTTCTTTAACCTTTTCAACTACCGGTTCTTTTTCCTTATCTTGTTCAGGTTGTGGTTCTTGTGGAGTAGGAATAGCTTCATCAGAAATTACAGGTATTTCAGGTGGTTTAAGTGTAATACCACTTCTTGTGGTAATGGCTTTAGCTGTTTCATTCTGGGGGTTAGCATTTGTATCACTAGGTAAACTTTCCGATTTTCTTTCACCTATTAACCTTGCTAGGTTACTTACTTCTTGTTCCAGATTTTGAATAGAAGCTTGTTGATTTCTAAATGCTTGAGCATTTTATTCATTAGTTTGTTTCTAAGATGTGAAAAACTGCATTTGAGTTTCAACTAGCTTCGTCATCATATCTTCTAAATTTGGCTTTTTATCATCGGTTTGTGGTGGTTTGTTTTGAAAATTAGGTCTTTGATGGTTGTAAGTATTGTTGGATACTTGTTGATTACTAGGACCTTGTTGGTTGTTGTATGGAACATTTCGATTATAATTCTGGTTTTGATTGTAAATTGGTCTTGGCGGTTGATAATTATTCTGATAATTATTTCAAGGCCTTTGGTTTAGATATGAAACATGATCTCTTTGTTCCATTGTTAGTTCAATACTGAGAAAATCTTTTGTCAAATGTGGTCCTCCACACTGCTCACAACTAATTCGTATTGAGTGAATATCTTTAGTCATCTTTTCCATTCGTCTCTCGACAGCATCTATCTTTGCGGAAATAGAATCTAAGTTATGGCTAGAATCAGCTATAGCTGCTTTAGATGATCTAACGATATCTTTTTCTTGGTGCCACTCATGTGAGTGGGAAGCAGTGTTATTAATAATTTTGTAAGCATCAGTTTCTGTTTTCTTCATAATGGAACCACCAGCTGCTATATCGATGTCTTTCCTTGTAGTGATGTCGCATCCTTGGTAGAATATTTATACTATTTGACAAGTGTCTAAACCATGTTGCGGACATCCTCTTAATAACTTTCCAAATCTAGTCCACGCCTCATATAGAGTTTCATTCGGTTTCTGTGTGAACGTAACAATTTCTCCTTGAAGTCTCACGGCTTTAGATGCCGGAAAGAATTGTTTAAGAAATTTTTCAACTAAAACGTCCCATGTATCAATCGCCCCTTCAGGTAACGATTCCAACCAATCTTTGGCTTCTCCCTTTAAAGTCCAGAGAAATAACATGAGATATATCTGTTCATCCTCTACTTCTCGAATTTTAAATAGTGTGCAGATCTTATTAAAGGTACGAAGATGTTCATTTGGATCTTCCTTCGACGCACCACTAAATTGGCATTGATTAGTTACCATGTGTAGAATTTGTCCTTTGATTTCATAATCTGGCGCATTAATGTCTGGATGAGTAATTGCGTGACCTTGGCCAGTGCGTTTAGCTCGCATTCGGTCTTCCATACTTAGAGGTTCCAGATTCTCCATGATTGAATTTGTTGAATCTGAATCACTAGAGGATTCTGATTTAATGGTTCGTTCCTCAACAATCTCTGTTTGAATGATTGGTGGTTCCGGAGGAAAATTTAATGGTTCAGGATCTATGAATCGTCCCTGAATATTATCCGGATTCTCAATTGTGAGGTCGGGTTCAAAAAATGGATTATCGGAAATTTGAACTGGAGTACTTGGTCGACTGGATGACGATTCTAAAGAAAAATCAACGGCGGTAATATTTGCTAAATGTCTTGATCTAGTTACAGGTGGTGAACGTACAAAAGGTGGTGAACGTCTTGCTCGGTGCATTCACTGAATATCCTATTAGTTTTTAAAAAGGAAAGAAAAATTATATAAGTTATCCAATTAATAGACTTTTCTGATTTTTCCCACGTTTCGAATAGCCAAAAGATGCAGCAGAGGGGTAGGATTCGTTTGGTCTCAATATAATTGAGGACTGTTTGGCTCCAATAACCCGGTCCACGTACAAATCCAACTATTACTACGAACCAGAAAATTTTAATGTCTATCAATTTAACCACTTAAAATAAATTTTCGTAATTTAAAGAAATTTAGAGAAGAAATAGAATAAATTCTAAGTCCTAAAACTAGAATGTCGAGAAATAAGAAAGAAAAAGAGCGCGTTGGAAAAGGTCGAAAAAGAAAAGGGTTGAAAAATAAAAGGCGTCGAAAAATAAGAAAGAAAAATAGTGACTTATAAAACTTTAAAACACTCGACTAACCCAACCTTATTACTATCACTAACTTAAAATTAAAATTGAAAATTGAGATTACTAATTGGAGTGATAATTGATACATACGTAAAAGGCGTCGAAAAATAAAAAAAAAGAAAGTAGTGCGTCAAAACTTAAAAAGGAACTAAAAACTAAAAACTAAAAGTTGTGTCTAAAAATATTAAAGCTTACAAGTAAAACTATATCCCAAATGGAAATATCTTAAAAAGGTACTAAAATTTATAAAGGCGTCGCAAAATTCTAAAGCACCTAGATCTTAGTCTAAAGAGAAAGCACTTAAGGGATTTTACGGCAAAGCCTAAAAATCTAGAAATAAAAAAAACTAAGGCAAGAACTATGACTTAAAACTAATTACGAGCGAAAAATACAACAAATTACGCTAAAACAATTAAAAAAAGACAAAATATAAAAATATACTAAAAGTTGTAAAAAGTACAATTTTTATAAAAATATTATTTTTATATTATTTATTTTATAAAACTATTAATTTTGTAAATTAATTAAACTAATTAAACTAATTAAACAAAATAATAACTTAAATTAACTAATTAAAAACTAAAAACCTAATTAGGGTTTTAAATAAAATAATAATAATAATAATTACTCCGTAATGATGCTGGTTAGGGTTTCTGTGTACGCGTGTCAGGGTGGCTCCGCGAGTCGCGGTGTCACGTACCAGAAAACTCCGCGAGTCGCGTAGGTTAAAATTTTAAATGCACAAGTTTCGTTCGACAGGTTCTGTAGTTTTTTTTTAAATTATATTTTATATATTTTTCTGTTTTTAATAATTATATAAAATATAATAAATAAAAACTTATATTTTAAAAACTAAAATAAAAAATAGAAATACTTTATAATTTTATAAATAAAAATCTTAAAAATAGATTTATATATATATATATATATATATATATATATATATATATATATATATATATATATATATATATATATATATATATATATATATATATATATATATATATATATATATATATATATATTTTATTTTATATTGATTTTTTTTATTTTAAATAAATACGAAATATTTAAATAAAACTTATATTTTTTAACACTAAAATAAAAATAAAGAAACTTTAGAAAACTTTTAACAAACTTTTAAAAATATATAAATTTTTGTTTTTCTTTTTATATTTTTGAATTTTTAAAACGTATTTTTACAAAAGCGTATTTTTTTATAAAATTAACTAAAAATAAAAATCTTTTTTATATATATAGCGTTGCGCTTCCGGCGTTTAAGCAAGAAATTGAGTTCCCCGGCAGCGGCGCCAAAAATACTTGATGTTATGCGAGGTGTATATGAAATAGCTTATATTTTACTAGGAAAAACTATTAAATACGATACAATTTTACACAAGATATTTATTTATTTATAGAATGAATATACTTAAACCTTGTACAACACTTATAGGCAGTGTACCTAGTCGTACAGTAGTGTAGTTTTTAGTAAGTCCGGTTCGTTCCACAGGGAAAATCTTTAAACAAAGCTTAACGCTATATTAGTTTAATTTATAAAAATACAAATATATATATAAGTAATATTATTATTATAAAAGGGGGGGTTTTTACCGTTTAATGACCGGTTTGTCGATTTTAAAACTTTAGTCGCAGTTAAAACCTAATGTAAAATATTAAATAAATAAAAAAACTTAATTTAAAGCGTAAAGTAAATAACGATAATGAAATTGCGATAAATAAAAGTGCGATAAAATAAAATTGCAATAATTAAAAAGTACGATAATTAAAAGTGCAATTAAATACAATAACAATAAATAAAAGTGCGATAATTAAAAGTGCAATTAAATATAAAATAAAGGAAATTAAATATGAAATAAAAGAATTATGCTTATTTAAACTTCCGTAATCATGATGTTTGACGTGTTGATTTTAGTTTTATGCCCATGGATTAATTGTCATTTGTCCTGGATTATTTAATATGTCCATCTGGTTTTTGTCCATAACAGTCCATCAGTCATAAATATAAAGTGCGAGTGTCCTCGTCAAATTATCCTTATACCCGAAGTTAAATATTCCAAATAATTGGGGACTTAAACTGTAACAAGGTTTTAATATTTTGTTTAATAATTACACCAGGTTATCGACTGCGTGTAACCCAAGGTTTTAATACTTTGTTATCAATTATGCCAAGTGTCCTTGTACATAATTTCACCCCTGTTTTAATAATTTCATAGACTATTAATTCATTCCCGTGTCCGGTTAAATGAACGATTATTCGTACATATAAATATCCCGCCCATCGTGTCCGATCGAGTGTATATGGTTATTTATAGGGACGTCCAATTATAAATCTTTATATTAAAATTAATAAACTATCATTTAGTTAAACAAATATAAAGCCCATTAATAGCCCATAGTCTAATTTCTACAAGTGTCGTTCTTTTGTTCAAACCCCAATTATGGTACAAAGCTCAATTACCCAATTTTAGTAATTAGCCCAACATCATGATTACTTCGATTTAAATAAGCATAATAATAACTTAGCTACGAGACATTAAATTAAAAAGGTTGAACATAACTTACAATGATTAAAAATAGCGTAGCGTTACACGGACAGAATTTCGACTTACACCCTTACAATATTCGCTAACATACCCTTATTATTGGAAATTAAAATTAAAATTAAAATATAAATTATATATATATATTTACGTATATAGAAAGATAGATAGAATTAGGATATATAAAACGTTCAGAATGCGCGAGCTTTTATAGGCATTTTCAGAATTTGGGGCTCCGCGAGTCGCGGTATTTTTGCCCTTCAAACTCCGCAAGTCGCGGAGTTTGCTTTTACAGCTCATCCCTTTTTGGATCTTCTTTGCCGACGGTTTTAATATATAAATATAATATATATATAATTTATATAATTAATTATATATTATATTATATTTATATACATAGTTAACTTGTAGATTTTAGTCCGTTGCGTCGAGCGTTGAGAGTTGACTCTGGTCCCGGTTCCGGATTTTCGAACGTCCTTGCGTACAATTTAATATCTTGTACTTTGCGTTTTGAATCTTGTAGTCTTGTAATTCTGAGATGTTTCCGTCTTCAATTCGTCGAATCTGTCTTTTGTCTTCACCTTTTATTATTTAAACGAATATCACTTGTAAATAGGACAATTGCAACTAAAAGCTTGTCTTTCTTGAGGGATAATGCTATGAAATATATGTTCGTTTTTAGCATTATCAGCTACAAACTTGAAAGTAAACTAAATAATCAAGATCTTAAGTTGTAGAACATAGTTCTTAGTTAGATCTTGAAGATCCAAGACCCAAAAGTCTAGATCTAAAGTTACTAAGTTAAATTCTAAGTCATAACACTTGAATCTTTTACTTTAATGAAACCATAAGTTATGAAACTTAGATTCTCATCTTGTAAAGTGTATGTAAGCTCATAAGCCCTTGTTTACAACAAAATTAGAAGACCATAAGTTATATAAACTTAGATCCAACATAAGTATATGAAGTTATAACTAGAAAGTTATACTTTCATGTTCTTGAACTTATAAAGTTAACTTTTAGTTTCAAGAAATATGAGATCAAGATTAACTAGTAATACTTGACCAAATTAACAACATCACAAATTTAAAGTACAAAAAATGAAGAAATAAATTAAATCTACAAGTAACAAGTTCATGGTTGTTCATACTTTAAAGATTCAAGCCAAGGCTTTGATCTTTAAGAAAGTAAACCTTAAGTTTACAAACATGGATTCAAGTATGATTTTAACTCATGAACTTTAAATCTTTTAAACATTAAATGTAGAACCATAAACTAGAAAGTTTAGGTTCTTGTTTGTTCTTGTAATGCAAGATAATATGATGAATAAACTAGGAAGTTTGATTCTTACAACTACAAACAACAAGTAATTAAACAACAACAAAGAACAAGTAATCAAAACAAGCAAATGATGATGATGTATAGGTATATATTTCGGTTTTTGGAAGAGAAAAAGAAGAGAGAAAAGCTCATGTTACTTACAATATTTGAGAGAGAATGAGAGAAAAAAGAGAAGTAAGTTTGTGTGTGTGAAAAAGTGAAGTGAAATGAGAGAATAAGTAACCAAAATTTGAAACCAAAACTCCTCCCCATGTGAGCCTAGGCCGACGACCAAATGGGTGTCCCAAAGAGGCAATGTCAAACTTCAACTTTCTAATATGGGGAGATGGTGAATGCTTGAAGTGGTATAAAAGCAAAGTAGCATGGGAACAAGGTGTAAGGATACTTGTAACGAGATTCCTTCACTAATTAATCCTTGATTAAGTTTAATAAGTCATTTACATAATGTTGGGCTCTTAATTAATCCATTAAGATAAGTAGGGTGGGCTTCTAAGTCCATTAACACAAGCCCAAGTCCAAATAAGCAATAATCTAAATAAAAGCCCAGGTAATTAACTAGTAACCTTAGTTAATTAAAATGATTAATAAAAATTAAGCATGAATGTAAATAATATTTGAAAATATTATTCGTGTAATGTACGTGTGTCACAAAGACGATTCGGGCCATGCAAAGTCATGTACGGTAACAAGTAAATGCATAAAAATACATTTATTAAATCACAAGTATTAATAATAAATATTAATAAATAAACGTTGTAAAATTCCTGGTTGTTACACTAAATCCGAGACATTTGGATCTTTTTAAAATCTTGGGGCGTATTAGACCCGTTGCTTACCGTTTCAAACTCCCAACTCAATCAAATTCCGTTCATCCTACATCCTATATATCAAACTTAAGGAAGTGTCTTGCCGAACAAGAACTTGTCATTCCTTTCGATGAGCTTACTATCGATGACAAACTCCACTTCATAGGAGAACCGTTTGAAATTATGAATCGTGAAACCAAACTTTTAAACAACGTAAAATCTCGACTGTCAGAGTTCGTTGAAATGCCCAAGGAAGCACCTTCACTCTTTCGTAGAATTGGCAACGCAAGATTTCGAGTAAGAAACGACGTTCATTGTTAACACTGTCTTTTTTTTTTTTATAATATCTTTCGTTATCTAAATTCGTATCTTTGTTGACTAACATTCTTAATATACCCGTTATTTAATTATAACACCACTCGTTTACTCTAGCATTTTTAAAAATAATTCGTTTGGTTAATTCACGCACCCGCTTTAAACTTGAAGGACCGAAGTTGCCAAGTGGACAAACTAGTTAACTAGGTCAACTAGTCAACCCACTCTTTCCACCATTCATTCCATTTTCACAACCCTCATCTCTTTTTTCCTCTCTAGCTCAAGAACACACTTTTTAACATCTTCAAAGAATCATCATCTATTTCAATTCAAGCAAGCAAACATCAAAACAAATTGTACTTTTGTGATCCTCTCTTCATCCTCTACATTTTGGTACCAATTTCACTACTTGGGGTAAGATTTCTAAAAACTCTAGATTTCTCAAATTCATTTTATAGACTTGAAATGATGTTAGTTAGTGTCTATGGCTCGTTTATAGCATGAATATGTGATTTATTTGCTCGATCTTGTTGTTTTGCATAAACTAGCATGAACACTTGAAATGGGTTTGTTAAATCTTTGATTTTGGTTGATTAAATGTTGTTAGATGTTAAACCTTGTGTGTTAAAGGTGTTACTAGCATCATTAGCTTCGTTTTGGTATGTTGGATGACATGAAAACCTTGCATTAACATGATTATTGATTTTGTGATTCTTGGCTAGGGTTTGATAGCTTTTAAAATGAACTTTTGATGCCTTAAATGCCATGAGACATTATTAGAAAGTGTTTAATTGCAATGTATGTTAAATTACCTTCGAAATAACATATGATACATGTAAATTGGTTGCCCGAATCATAAAATGCGTTTTACGAACTTGAAACATCAATGATGAACTTTTAACAATCATTCGACGATGATTTGGTCATTTTAAATGACGTATTTGTTTGATGATATGTGTTTAGTTGTATTCCTCGTCAAAATACCTTTCCAACGATATAAGATGAGTGTTTTCGGTTCATATGTTATGTTTGAATTGAGTTTGGTTCGAGACTTGTCAAATTTCAGCTTCAGCAACCTGCAGTTCATTGGGACGCCATCCCATATCTTGGACGCCGTCCTGGCTTTCACATCTGTATGCCGTCCAGCCTATTTGGACGCCGTCCAGATGAACAACAAATTTCTGCTTCGTTTGGTCGTTTGCCGTTTAATTCTAACTATGCTACGCACCTCCGAGTAACATGTAACTTGTTCTAACATGCTCATATATAAATATATAACTTAGAAAAATTGTCGGATACCCGACCCGACCTCGTTGACTTTGACTTTGACCAAAGTTTGACTTTTAGTCAAACTTAACCAAACACTATTGCAATCGTTCTAACGTGCTTTTATACTTATATCTTGCATGAAACTTGACAACTTGATTCACATGCTATATTAATCGAGTTGTAACGAGCCGTAGGACTAAGTGAACACATTTTGCCCGACCTTGTGTCGTAACTGTCAATTGATACAACTTACTTGTTTAGGTCATGGCTAAACAACTTTCATGCACACGTTTACTTTGTGAAGTACATTTATACTCGTGCACTCGAGGTGAGATCATAGTCCCATCTTTCAACAACTTTTATACTTTTAAATCATGGGATGACAAACATATACAGTTTTATACTACATACTCTATACTTTGAACACAAGTACGAAAACAAACATTCCACAGCGAGTTAGAACAAAAAGCCTCAATTCAATTATCATTAGTTACACTTGCAGGGTGTAAGCGAGAACTTATATTATGTGAACACATGGGCTTGACGAGCCTCATTCAGATGGTTCGCTACCGTTAGCGGATGAAATATATTTTCGGGTTTAGTGTATGTTCTAACACTACGTAACAGGGTACAAAACAGTTAAGTCTTGATAATTGGGTGCTCGCGAACGTACTTTTGGAATGCAAACGATTTGGATAATCAACGTTATGAATACAAAATCTTGTGGTTCAAAAACAACGTTTACAAATACATCTATGATTTCACCAACGTTTTTCGTTGACAGTTTTCTATATGTTTCTCAGGTTCATGAATGGCTATTTGATACATGCTTCCGCTTACACTCATACTTGCTTGGAGTCGAGCATACATACATACTTACGCTATTTATAGCAACCGTGATTTTAAACTAATTATGTCGCAAGTTATTTCATTTATACTTTATCACTCTTGTAAACTTAAACTTGTTGTCGAACCGTTTGGTAACTTAAAACTTTGCAAGTCTTACACGTTTCAAATGAATGCGACATAATTTTGGTCAAACGCGTCTCATAGGGGGACTATGACCACGCAACGGGACCTAAGTTAACGGTGCCATTAATGACAATTTTTTCGGGTCATTACAGTTGCTTCCTTAATTAACATAAGGAGTATTGTAGAGGGGGGTGAATACAATTTTCTTTAATTAACTTAACAGTTAAAACGGTTTAGTATTCAAGTAAGTAATTTAAATAGAGTCTAAGGTAATTTTCAACTGTTTATTCTTTATTGATTGAATCACAAAGAATTACAACTATCCTTGGCGGAATGATAGTTGGTTGATACAGATAATACATAAGTTATAGCTATCGAGGTAATTCTAAAGCTATTACAAGTTTGGACTCTAAATAAATAAAATCACACCACTAATTGTTACAATAGTTCATACATCAATTTATAGTAGTCCTATTAATCGTGTAATTGTTCTATTATCCGCTGGTACATATAATGTCTGTATTTGTGGGGACAACTACATCAGAGAGCATGCTCTCTTCTTTCCTCTTTGGTAGCTATTTGCAGGAATACCCCTTCGGTTTGGCACCACTATTTGATTAAACAAATATAATGTTGTGTTCCCTAGGCGTTGACAAAGAATAACACACGTCTGCACGTGCGTTAAACTTCTGCATTCCCACGTGGTCTTGTAAGGTCACTTGTCAGTCTCCGACGCGTGTCCTTTTCTGTTCAACTTTGTCTTCGACTTCTGTTGAATAGTACGATTGATGTAGACCACTCAGGAAACCACTATGCTTGTAATGGAGCATAGTTGTCTACTGTTGTATGCTATTTACCAGCTATACTGGTTATTCATTTGCTGAGTCACTTGATCTTCATGATTTGCTGGCACTACATCCTGTGCTATATGAAGATTACTGTCTACCTTGTGCTGGTAGGCTAGACAGCATACACAACAATCGACACAACACATTTGCTGTCTATATGTAAACAAACCTGTGCTGGCTGCACATTACATTTTAGTGCAAGTAAATTTGTGTTTTGTCATAATTAAATCCTTAATTATATTGGGGACTCAACAAGGATTAATAGCAGGTAGCCCATTGTGTTATATTTTTCGAATTTGTTGTTTTTATGATGTGAGTAGCCAATTTTGATATATATACTAGTTAAAGACTCGCGATTTCGCGAGTTTTATACTATTATGATATTTAAAGAAAATCTTCAACCATTATAATATAAATAAACAATCAGATAATCCAAAAGTTTAAATGTGAAAGTATAAATATAAAAATAAAAATCTTGTTTATAGTAATGGAATTAAATTAAATAAAAAAAAAGCAATAGTTTGTCTCTGCTAATTGGTTCGCTATATAAATTGGAGGAGGCGATAATGTAACTTTCTTGATGTTTTTCTCAATCCTTCGGTCTGGTTTCCCGCATATTTGTTAATGTCATTAATCTTTTCAGTTATCATGAATTGTAAATAATGTCATTGCTTGTTGTCATGTGGTGAGTAACCTTTGGATCTCCAACAAAGCCTTCTCTAGTAGTTGGTTAGCCTATATAAATCAGTACATTATATTTTTATACAAAGTAATTTGTCATAGCACATTTGTCACGTTTATTGACAAAATCTTTCACAGTTAAAATATCTGCTATGGTGACTTCCAAATTGTGAAGATATGTAGTTAGTTTAATCTCTTCTTCTAAGGACATAATTTTGTCTTAAATTATTATAATTATTCTACTTTTCTCTCTTGTTTCTCTTTCAAATCGAGAATACATTCAATTTCTTTTCAATTCAAGAATACATTAAACTTGTTATGTATTACATGCCTATCTCCATTATCACCTTCCTTTCCATCATATTTAGTTTCCAACAACAAAAACTCAAGAACATTACATAAGAATAGAAGGTCTGAGAGCATGTCAAAACAGGGGTTGAAAAAGATACTTTTACTTCAACATGTTTACCTGAAAACACTATTGAACATTTCTTAAAAAGAATGGTAAATAGTTAAGGCGTTGATTATGGGTAATAACTTAGAAACAAAAATATTGATCACATAAATTTAAAATCCTTATACATTTAAACTTAGAAGGGAAGAATGGTATAGAGTTAATTTGTTGATTATTCGCAATAACTTAGAAAAAAACAATATTACGTTAATAAGCTTTTTTAGAAAAGGCAATATATTTATATAAACCCAAGATGTACAATGAAATACACACAACACACAATGTGTACAGGACCTAACACAAGCTACACATATTTACAGCCATACAACTATACAAGAGATAAACAAAGATAAAGAAAAGAGGCCAACTTATGATATGACCCAAAAGATACAGTAGCATCTATAACTAAAATCAAAGCACCACAAGCAGTTGCAC
This sequence comes from Rutidosis leptorrhynchoides, assembly GCF_046630445.1. NCBI lineage: Eukaryota > Viridiplantae > Streptophyta > Magnoliopsida > Asterales > Asteraceae > Rutidosis > Rutidosis leptorrhynchoides. The sequence goes on from NC_092335.1 coordinate 407,419,820, forward strand.
AGTCATCACCTCTTTACGTTAATAAGCTTAATTAAATCCTTAAATAAAAATAAATCAAAAAACTTAGGAGGTTCTAAGAATTAGGAACAGACTTTAGGCTTTAAGCATCTTGACCCGTTCCCTTATCGCTAATGATTATGTGACATATTGACCCACTTTGAGATACAAACACAACCCAGATCAATCTACCCATTGACAAAATAGGTTGAAATTGCCTGCACGCTACATAAATTCAATTTTCATATACAAGACGTTACATAGTTACAAGCATCAGACCTACTTGTAAAGTTTTCTTCACAAGCATATATTGAAATGAAGTTTCATCACAAATCAGAATAAACAGCAGTCAACAGCTTGCATATTGACAAATAAAGGATAATTTGAGTATCCGGGCCCATAAACTGGGTGAATTAACACCCGATGATGATATATAGAAGTATTATAATAAGCGTAATACTATTCTCTTTATTTTGTTTTGTTCGGATGCCTAGTATGTTGGGAAATTACGGTCTCACTAATTCCCACCACCCAGCCCAACAATAATAGTAAAGAAATAAGAACAATACACAATACAAGATTTAATGTGAAAACTCCAAAACAGGAAAAAAACCACCGCCCCCCAAAGAGAGAAATACACTATATCACAAATTGTTACAATGATATAAACGACTCTCTTTAAGCCAACTACACTCTCCAAAATATTTAACTAATACAACTCTCAAACAAGAGTAAGAAAGAAAGAAATAATCAAATACTTAAAGTGTATTGATTGGTGCAATTTGAAAGTGAGGCTTAACACTCCTTTTATAACCAAGTCACCCCCTTCCAAGTTCTTCCTCCCACCTATGTGGGATAACATCCATTTTACCAATATAGCTAGCAACCATATTCATCTTCTAACCAAAACTATAACCAACAAATCTCCACCTTTTGGATAGAAGAAGATAATCATGATTCCACATTGCAAGGATAACCGACGTAGATGCTTCCTTGACGACAACTTCAAGATCCTCATCTTCATGCCGCTGACATTATCTCTAACCCAAGAAATAAAATTTGCATCTTCATCGAATATTGTCAAGACCCGACAATCATTGTCATAACAGACAATCATAACTCTTAACAGAATTATCATACTCCACCTTAAAGAGTCTAGCACTTAGAATATCGCATTCCACGCATTTCACCTCGGCACATGTTGTATAACTAGCTGAACAGTTATGGTGCAACTTCCTGTTTGGCTTTCCCTGGAAGTTTCATCAGCTACAACATCAGTTTCCACCACACACCTTGCATCAACGCCAAACCAATGCCCATGTACAATTTGTGGAACCGCTAACGAACATCCCTTTCCATGGTGGCGCGGACACACCATGAGGATGATGTGACTTTAGAAGAATTCGTCACTCTCCGTAACGACGGAGACAATGTTAGCATCTTTGGAGCCATTTGCCGGATTAGCTCCACCTGGACAATTAACCCTTACATGCCGAGTCTTTCCGCACTTCCAGCATGTCAGATTCTTTCTAGAGTTTCTCTTCTGCCTATCCAAACACAACAGTACTGTAGCTTCTGATGACGAGACTCCGTTACCTTCCAATCTTTTCTCCTCGGATAGGAGCTTGCTAGTGACATCTTCAAACTTCAACGTTTCTTTCCCGTACATTAGAATAGGTTTCATGTGCTCATAGGACGATGATAAAGATAATATCAACCTCAAAGCTTTATCTTCATCATCCGTTTTAACTCCAATAGCCTCCAGTTCCGAAACAATACCGTTAAGAATACTTAGATGATCTGAAATCTTTGAACCCCCATCCATATGTAGAGTATGAAATTGTTCTTTAAGACACAACCGATTTGAGATGCCCTTGCCCTGGTACAACTGCTCTAGTTTAACCCAAAGCTCCTTTGCCGTTGATAACCCGTGCACATTTGCAAGCACGTTCTTTGCAAGACACAAACGAATCGCACTTGCTGCCCTCAAATCCATATCATCCCATTCTTCTTCATCGAACTTACTGCTAGAATCACTGCCAGGAACAAGGGTGGGTTTACCCTTCAAAGCCTTGTGTAAACCGGAATGAATCAACACATCTTTGACTTGAACCTGCCATAAGCCAAAATTGATCCTCCCATCAAATTTCTCTACATCAAACCTCATTGGACTGAACTTCGACATCGTATTCGTATCCTATAAACAACACTTTCTCTGATTTTGCTCACGTTTCGAATAGCCAAAAGATGTAGCAGGTAGCCAGGACCCTTTAAATCGGAAATCCACAACTCGCCACTAACAAATCCAACTATTACTACGAATCAGAAAAATATTGTCTAGCCAGATACCCTATACGATCAATAGAACTCGTTTCTGATGTGGACGATCCACTCCCGTGGCAACCACAGAGCATACTCCGACTCCTATAACCGAGACCCCCGTCAAACCTGACGCTCTGATACCAGTTGTTGGGAAATTACGGTCTCACTAATTCCCACCACCCAGCCCAACAATAATAGTAAAGAAATAAGAACAATACACAACACAAGATTTAACGTGAAAACTCCAAAACAGGAAAAAAACCACCGCCCCCCAAAGAGAGAAATACACTATATCACAAATTGTTACAATGATATAAACGACTCTCTTTAAGCCAACTACACTCTCCAAAATATTTAACTAATACAACTCTCAAACAAGAGTAAGAAAGAAAGAAATAATCAAATACTTAAAGTTTATTGATTGGTGCAATTTGGAAGTGAGGCTTAACACTCCTTTTATAACCAAGTCACCCCTTCCAAGTTCTTCCTCCCACCTATGTGGGATAACATCCATTTTACCAATATAGCTAGCAACCATATTCATCTTCTAACCAAAACTATAACCAACATAGTATACATCAATGAATCTGAGAACCCAATTACAGATTCCAATAAGCTATTAGGACTTCCAAAATACATTTCTAACATTTTTACGTATTTTATAAAGTTTGAATCAGCTACCTACGTTTAATTTGTTATAATAGTCTACCTATGATGAACTTCAAATGACATGTTTTCTAAAGTTAATAACGTCTCCTCATCCGGCCATTTGCCAAAGTTTGAGAATGTCAAACCCATTGTCGACATTCCAAGGGATTTTATATACTGAATTTAAAAAACTGTAATTAGGGTCCAGAAAAAACAGAGATTACACAATTGTTGTTGTTGTTGTTGTTGTTGTTGTTGTTTTAATTTATCACTAAAGTCTAAACCGATTGCTAAAAGGAATATAAACTTTCACATATGCTAAAAGTATAAATTTTATGATTCTCCAATCTAATTGAAACTAAGTAGTCTGCCAGAGAAACTACAAACAATGATATTCTACATATCTTTCAATCTTTCATAATTGTAGCTAAAAATTACACAAGGAACGAAGGGCGGTAACTGAAGAAGAGATGTGTACTGAAATTTCATGATGTGGGATGTTCGTTCCTTCCATGGCATTGTGTGCAGTAGGTAGCTGCCTAAGGATTTCAGGATATGTGCTTTAGTTAGATGTGTGGTGCGATGTTATTGGTCTTTAAGTTTTCTTTCCTTATTTTTCTTGGTATTCTGGTTTGTAAAGATAAATATTTTGTGATTGGTGAACGTACCTGGAGGGAGATTTCTTTTAGCTGAGTCCATAGACTTTCTGCAGTTGTGTCTTGGAGTTTGTTCTTGTAAGTTGTAGGTAGAGATTGATGAGGTGATATCGTGGGCAGTTGTAGGTGGCATCTATTCGGATATTGTGTTGATCACAAAAGAAATGGTGTTTAAGGATCCACAAAGTGCATTGTGTCAGCAAGTGTGAACTGACAGAATTCTAAAAGACCTTGTCGGGCTGTAAACATGAGAAACATATGTCAAAAAACCAAATTCAAGGAACAGCAACGATTGCAATGCTTATTCTCAAAAATAACACAAAGTAATTTCAAAATGGATGACCAAAGCTTGTTTGCATCAAGTCTCCGATGGTACGCATGTACCTGCACCTTATCAGAATAAAACAATTTAGACCGTATAAATGCAAGAAAAGAAAACTATAAGCTCATTATAATACGGTACTTCACATAACATACAATAACTCACTAGAAAAACTACTACTGACCCGTGCTAACACCAGACAGACCATTTTCAGCCTGAAACATCATAGTACATGCATAAGGATCCGATAAATTCAGCAGAAAGATCGTCTAGAATCGGAAGCACATGCTTCAATTCTAGAGCTTTCTCCGCAGCCAGGTCCTCAAAATCATCCCTTCTTACGGGATAGCTCATAGTTATTAGTATCTTCATTTTTGATTGCTTTGGTCAATGTCCAAAGCTGAATGGCGGTTGCAAACATTGTAATTAGTTTGGCTTCTATTTTTAGCAACTGCGTAGAAGAAAATGGGCAACACAATTACAGTAATAGAGGTATAGAAGGCTAAAATGCATTGACCGTTGATCGTTATCTTTGAAGTTCGCAGCAACTTTGGTGGCGAAATTGAAGTAAGCTACTAACCATTAAAAAACCACTGATAAAGTAATACTGTATATATTACATGTATTTGCAGTCGATGCAGTTGCGCTACAAATAAACACAATCGGTTAACCGTACCCATGCTGCCTTTTTATAAGCTGGTATTACAGATACTTGCACTTTAGTAGTTTAATAATTTACTGTTAGGTTTATGTGCGTAAAAAGTTACATGTGTAATGTCTAACCCAACATGAGATATACATGAGGTAGCAGCTAGAAAGGAAAAAACATAGAGAATCTGGTAAGTAAAAAAAGGAAAAACAACTAAGAAATAGGAAACACTTACTGCACAACGACGTCATCTGAATCTATCAAGCCATCATGGTAGCCTGCGATTTCAAAACAAAAGCATACATGTTAGCCGTTAATATAAAGTTGTAAAATAAAGAAGAAACCGACAACGATGACCTAAAAAATGCTATTACCAATCGTAGCAACGACAATAACGTCAACAAATAACGATAGTGTTGGAAAACCGTGTGTACTTTTACCAATTTCAGATTAACGCAGCGGATAGTTAAAATAATAATCTTTTATTATTTTTATAAAACATTTACAAGATTATATATATTCATATATTTAATGAAACATGCACACGATTAATTTATCTCAATGATCCAATTACACCATAATAATTGTCATGAATATAAAACAAAAGAGGAGTTAACGATATACCTTTCTTGGAGAAATTGATGAGACGGAGATAAACTTACGATCAAAAGTATGACCGTCTCTTAGGATAGTCCACACTACACTTCAAACAACGTCAATGGATGCTAGTCCAAACCCAAGTAATAATTAATCAACCTTTGATTAATATTATGAATCCAAAATGATACTCTGTATGAAACAATGTTATTTTTTCTTACTACCTCTCTTTTCAATTCTCTCGTCCATATATATAATATGAAGTAAAGTAAAGAGTATCAATCAATTTGGATCACAGATATATTTTCCTTTTTGAAAGTCGTATTTATGATTTACGCGTTTTAACTTCTTTTGTAATTTTCTTTTTCAAAGTCGTATTTCTCAAATACTTTAGGGGTATATTATGTAACTTATAATTAATAATTTCTATCATGTCGCTTTCATGTGAATAGTAAATTAATTAATTTCGTTTCATTTACTATTCATATGAATAGTAAATGAATTAATTTCGATTTACTATTTTGTTACTTGAGTAATATATATACATCATATATATATTTTATTTGACTTCTCGGTGTATATGTGTGTGACCCCGAAGGCTCAAATGAGGTTGGCCATATAGTTATATGTTGTACCTTGCACATTAATTCTACAGACTCCCACTTGTGCATGGCACAACACCAAGTAACTATACAAACAATGGTAAGCGTCCAACAACACGTCATTGTCCCCAAATTCATGTGAGGATAGTTTCTCGAAACTTTTTATGGTAAGTTTTAAATGTCATTCGTCCTTTTATTTCAGATATTTTAGTTAAACTTGAGATATGGATCATCGGTCATTCTCATTTGTTTAACAATTTTGTTTCTCGATCTTAGAACTGAATTAGATCACCAAACTAATTAAGTATCATCTTAATTACATCTGGGTGCGGCCACACAAATATCTTACTCATTCATCGAGGAGCTCAAAAAGTATCTAACTCCAAACATTTTAGAGGAACAAATCCTATATTGCATACACGTGTCTATCACGAGCTTTACATTATACCCAATAATGGCTTTTATAACAGCCTTATTCAGGACAGCATTTAACCATATCAAAGTACAATGTTCCACACATCAAAACTGGTGTGCATCTCAAGTCTAAGGACATAAAAATATAATCACTAAAAGATTCACTACTTAGTACGATTCATGTAGTGACATCTCATGGTTGGGTCATTCCAATATTCATCATCAATGAATATATATGAATTTTGATCTCAATAAGTTAACTATTCATCATCAATGAATATAACCAAAAATTCATATTAATCTTAATTCATGTTATTCCCATAACATAATCGATTATGGAGATTTTGAATAATCAACAATTATTCATGGATTAAACATGCTAATATAGAACACAGTGATATAAATGAAACTGATCATACCAACTATATATCAATTCATTAAGATAAAACTGCTTAATGTTCCAAAAATATCCAAATACTAAATTACAAATTAAAAAGATCGGTAGCATAACGAAGTCCAATACTACTAGCATGATCATCATGCTTGTTGTGTGTTATGGGCTTCGTGAACGGGTTAGCCACATTATCATCTGTATGAACCTTAAGAATAATAATATCATTCCTCTCAACGACTTCTTGAATGTAGTCAAACTTTCGAAGAATGTATCTGCTACCTTTACGTACACGTGATTCTTTCGCAAGTATAATAGCACTTGAATTATCACAGTACATTTTCATAGGGGATTCAATGCTGGGAACTACTCCGAGTTCAGCAATAAACTTCCTAATCCAGACAGCTTCTTGAGCAGCTTCTGAGGCAGCAATGTATTCTGCTTCCGTTGTAGACTGTGCAACTGTGCTCTGCTTTGAGCTTCTCCAATCAACTGCCCCGCCATTCATGACAAAGACATACCCTAACTGGGATCGAGAATCATCTCGATCAGTTTGGAAACTAGCATCTGTATACATTCTAATACTCAACTCTTCTTCCAAACCACCATAAACTAAGAACATATCTTTAGTTCTCCGCAAATATTTAAGAATGCTCTTAACAGCAATTCAATGTTCTTCACCTAGATTCTGTTGATAACGACTCGTCAAACTCAAAGCTAACGAGACATCAGGTCTAGTACTTAACATGGCATACATAATGGATCCTATAGCCGAAGCATACGAAACATATTTCATTCGTCTTATCTCATCAGGTGTGATAGGACTTTGAGACTTGCTCAAGGTTATGCCCTTTTGCATGGGCAATGCTCCGCGCTTGGAGTTTTACATGTTATATCTTCGTAAGATTTTGTCAATGTATGTACTTTGACTCAAACCAATAAGCCTTTTGGATCTATTTCTATAGATCCTGATTCCTAGAATATACTTAGCTTCTCCAAGATCTTTCATGGCAAAACATTTTTCAAGCCAAGATTTGACATCTTGCAAAGTTGGAATGTCATTTCCAATAAGTAGTATGTCATCAACATACAAGATCAAAAAGACAACTTTGCTCCCACTAGCTCTAATGTAAACACAGGGCTCATCTTGGTTTTGAGAAAAACCAAACTCTTTGATTTTCTGATCAAACTTAAGATTCCAGCTCCTGGATGCTTGCTTTAATCCATAAATGGATTTTAGAAGCTTGCATACTTTAGTAGGATGCTTAAGATTCACAAACCCTTCCGGCTGAACCATATATACGTCCTCGCTTAGGTCGCCATTTAGGAAAGCGGTTTTGACATCCATTTGCCATATTTCATAATCATGAAAAGCAGCTATGGAAATAAGTATCCTAATTGATTTAATGCTGGCGACTGGTGAAAAAGTGTCCTCATAATCAATTCCTTGAGTTTGAGTATAACCTTTTTCCACCAACCGAGCCTTAAAAGTATTTACATTACCATCCATGTCAGCCTTCTTCTTAAAGACCCATTTACACCCCACTGTCTTGCAATTGGGTGGAAGATCAATCAAGTCCCATACTTGATTATCTTTCATGGACTGCATCTCTGCCTTTATAGCATCTCCCCATTTGTCAGATTGTGGATATGACAAGGCTTCACCATAGCTAGAGGGTTCATCATAATCCCCTATATGAGGTTCATTTGAATTAATTAGAAGATTTAACCTCCCAGGTTGATGAAGAGTTCTACTAGATCTACGAAGTATAGGTGCAACACGTTATGGCTCACCAATAGTGTGTTCAGCTTCAACGTGCAGTTGACTAGTGCCTTCAGAAGGTATGTTACTTTGTGATTCTTGAATTTCTTCAAGATCTACTTTACTCCCACTGACTTCTTGTAAGAGAAGATCTCTTTCAAAGAATTCAGCAAATCGAGCAGTAAACACTTTGTTTTCAGCTTGGTAGTAAAAGTAGTAACCCATTGTTTCCTTTGGGTATCCCACAAAGTGACATTTGATATCTCTGGGTTCTAACTTGTTTGAAGTGTCACGTTTCACATACGTTTCACAACACCAGACTTTCAAATAAGACAACTTAGGACTCTTTCCATGCCAAAATTCATATGGTCTCTTTTCTACCTTCTTGGTTGGAACCATATTGAGTATGCGTGCAGCATACTCTAATGAATAACCCCAAAAAGACATCGACAGAGTAGTTAGACTCATCATAGATCGAACCATATCAAGTAAAGTTCAATTCCTCCGCTCCGACATACCATTGTGTTGTGGTGTGTAAGGTGGAGTGAACTGTGAGACAATCCCATGATTCTTCACGTGGTTCAAAAACTCTTGACTCATATATTCCCCTCCCCGATCAGAGCGAAGGGCTTTAATGGTCTTTCCAAGTTGATTCTCTACTTCATTTTGGAAGATTTTGAATGTTTCAAAAACTTCATGTTTATGTTTTAGCAAGTAAACATAACCATATCTACTATAATCATCAATAAATGTAACGAAGTATGATTCACCATTTCTAGACATAGTTCTAAAAGGACCACATACATCAGTATGTATTAGTCCTAAAAGATCTTTAGCTCTTTCACCTAAACCGGAGAAAGGAATCTTTGTCATCTTTCTACATAAACATGACTCGCATACATCAAATGACTCAGAGCCAGTTGATTCCAAAATCCCATCAGATTGGAGTTTCCAAATGCGTTGTTGATTTATATGACCAAGACGACAATGCCATATATAGGTCTTGTTCAAGTCTTGCTTGAATCGTTTGGCAGTACAGGCATATACAGAATTATTATTTGAAATCACACCATGCATATCAATTTCAAAAATACCATCACGTGGAATAGCATTAAAATAAAATACATTATTCTTAGAAACTGAAATAACAAAGTGCGTAAATGTAAGTTCAAAACCAACATCTTTCAAAAGAGAAACTGAAATTACATTGCTCGTAATACTAGGAGCATAATGACATTGTTCCAACAAAATAATAAGACCACTAGGTAGAGTAAGCTCATAGGTGCCGATAGCTTCAACAGCAGCTCGAGCCCCATTGCCCACTCTTAAGTCTAGTGTGTCTTTCTTCAGTCTCTTACTTCTTCTCATTCCCTGCATATTTTTACAGATGTGAGTACCACAACCAGTATCAAAAATCCAGAAATCACTAGAAAAAGTATATAACTGTATATGAAATATACCTGATTTGCTGGTCTGGCCAGCTTTGCCTTTTCTCAACTCAGATAGGTAGGAAGGACAATTCCTCCTCCAGTGGCAAACTTTTCCACAGTGAAAACATTCGGCATCTTTCGCTGGGTTTTCTTTCTTGGGAGGTGGTGGAATTTTCTTCTTAGCAATTGACTTGCCTTTTCCTTTTTCCCAAGTTTTTGGCTTATTCTTTTTCACCTTACCATCCCTAATCATCAGGACACCTGGATTGGAAACCTTATATGGAATATCCAGTTCAGCAGTTTTGAGCATCGAGTGCACCTCTGCCAGAGATTTCTCCCAACCTTACATATTGTAATTCATTACAAATTGGTGATACGATTTTGGTAGTGAAACCAAAACCGTGTTCACAGCCAAGTTAGGTGGCAAGGTAGTTCCAAGTTTTTCCAATCAGTCAATGTAGCTTTTCATTTTCAAGACATGAGAGCTCACTGATTGAACCTCCTCCATTTTACATGTGTGAAGAAGCTTATAAGTTTCATATAACTCTTGACTAGCCTGTTTCTAAAACATATTTTTCAGCTCAGTCATCATATCATATGCTGTACGATCTTCCATTTCCTTTTGGAGGTCAGAAGTCATACTAGCAAGCATGATTAAAGCTCTCTTCTCTTGCTCATCAAACAACTTCTGATAAGCATTCTTTTGAGCAGCAGTAGCTGTCTTAGGAGGAACTTCGGGTAAGGGTTCTTCAATTTTGTTCAACTTTCCTTCATATTTGAGAACAATTCTCAGGTTATGGTACCAATCGAGGAAGTTTGAACCATTGATTTTCTCCTTCTCCAACAAAGAACGGAGGGTGTTTTGGTTTACGTTTTGATTGTTTGACATCTACAAAAGAACAAGGTTCAATTTTAGTATCTTCGATATAATACTTTAATAAATTAATTACCCAAGTTTTAATATATTTAAAAATAATTAATTTACGAAAGCCTAAGATCCACATAGAGGTTCCATAACTACATCTGTTGATCAGCTAGCAGTTATAGAGTCTACTGGTAGGTAGCGAGTACCAATTGCATCACAGGTGTAACTCTTAGATCTTTATGGGACCTTGAGATATGTGTAGTCTAACAAATCACTATTATCTATTGGCATGTTTGTCCCATCCTTGCCTCGAACTCAGGTCTCACCGTGAATACGATTAATCGTCCAATTTGGAAACAGTGGAAATTCAGCCTAGTCTCACTCGTAACTGAAAATTCACCTCGTGGCTATAATTCGATTAATTCTCACCGTAATCAAAAAAAATAACGAGGAGTGTTTGCAAGCTCATTGGATGGCATGACTTAAATTTGACGGGTATTTTTTTAAAAAAAATTTGTGTTAACGAATAATGTATGCACACAAGATTCGCTACACTATTTGTTAAAAATCATTTTAACCAGTTTTATATATGTCGATCGTGTTTATGCGTCTAGTTTGTTATTTTATTTTATATATAAAAGTAACAAATACACAAACGTGTATCGTTTTAAAACAGTTTTAAAAGATGTCGCCCATATATATATATATATATATATTATTTGAGTTTCAAAAAAAATATTTAACTTTAAACTCATTAGAGTTTAACTTTTTAAAATCATCAATTTTAACCTTTGAAACTCGTTACTAGTTTTATTTGATGTTTTCATCAAAAACATTTAGCATATATTATAATCAACAATTAAATATAAATGCGTAAAAATAAAAACACAACCATACCATGCATCACACACACACATAGCCTAGCCTAAAAATCCTATGCTTGATTCCATGAGCCGACATGAGATCAAGAGGTCAAACTAAGGGTAATATCGTAGCTCCCACTTGATTCAAGAATCAAGTGAAAACTTGACAAACGCCATCGTTGTCAACTTAACCTGTTCGCCATCTTCTAAGCCAAAAGCATGTTGTATTTTATCTTCAATCTTCATCTTGTTACATTTATTTAAATTTGAAAATACAACTAAACTAGTACTTTTACAAATTGAAATAAACTTAAATACAATACTATAAAAATGAAAAATAAATATAATACAACTTTGGCTTCAATCACAATTTTAATAACTACATTATTAAAACTTAAATATGGCTTGTCCATGGTTACAATGCATGTGTATAACCATGGAATAAAACAATCAACAATTATAATAAATATTCAAGCCATAACAAATAAATTCAAAATTTATAACAGTGATTTTTTTCCAGATCTTATTCGTGCGTCATGAGGTAATCAACAAAGTTGACTTTCAAAACCATAATGGTTTTGACTGTTACCAATTCACCACAAAGCTAAATCTAAAGAAAATCACGCGACAATTAAGATGGTGTAAAAGCGGCTCTGATACCACTGTTGGAAAACCGTGTGTACTTTTACCAATTTCAGATTAACGCGGCGGATAGTTAAAATAATAATCTTTTATTATTTTATAAAAACATTTACAAGATTATATATATTCATATATTTAATGAAACATGCACACGATTAATTTATCCCAATGATCCAATTACACCATAATAATTGTCATGAATATAAAACAAAAGAGGAGTTAACAATATACCTTTCTTGGAGAAATTGATGAGACGGAGAGAAACTTACGATCAAAAGTATGACCGTCTCTTAGGATAGTCCACACTACACTTCAAACAACGTCAATGGATGTTAGTCCAAACCTAAGTAATAATTAATCAACCTTTGATTAATATTATGAATCCAAAATGATACTCTATATGAAACAATGTTATTTTTTCTTACTACCTCTCTTTTCAATTCTCTCGTCCATATATATAATATGAAGTAAAGTAAAGAGTATCAATCAATTTGGATCACATATATATTTTCCTTTTTGAAAGTCGTATTTATGATTTACGCGTTTTAACTTCTTTTGTAATTTTCTTTTTCAAAGTCGTATTTCTCAAATACTTTAGGGGTATATTATGTAACTTATAATTAATAATTTCTATCATGTCGCTTTCATGTGAATAGTAAATTAATTAATTTTGTTTCATTTACTATTCATATGAATAGTAAATGAATTAATTTCGATTTACTATTTTGTTACTTGAGTAATATATATACATCATATATATATTTTATTTGACTTCTCGGTGTATATGTGTGTGACCCCGAAGGCTCAAATGAGGTTGGCCATATAGTTATATGTTGTACCTTGCACATTAATCCTACAGATAGAATACATAAGAAAATAACAAAAAAGAGTAGCAGTTACTTTCCGGTAAACAAAGAATTCGTAATTTCTGTTAAACAAAGAAATTGTAATTTCTAGTAACATAAATACCTGTTCAATGCCAGTCTTTTCTGAAACTTCTACATAATTCGTAATGCTAACAACCAAAAATGATAATGAAGATATTGCTACTCTGTACATGTACATGATATACATAATGAAAACCATAAATGATAATGAAAAACTTAAATGATTAACTGATTTCAAAGAGATTAGGGTTCAAAAATACGCATCATAATCATCAACGATCGCCGAAGTTATTTCTTTTAATCCCCCAATTTCTAGGGTTCAATCCGAATGAGCTTTGATTCGTCGTACGATCTGAATAGAATCAACATTCATCACCATGATCGATAATCACTAACCAATATTATAGCTTCATTTTGATTACTTTAATATTTGATTGATAATGTAGATATCAATTTCAGAGGAGGATGAGAGGTTTTCTTTTCAACTTCGTGGTATTCTATAATGTGTATTTGGCAAGTCGAATGCAGAATGAAACCCCTAATTTTGTTAGAATCTCCGTTGTTTTTCCTTTTTAGGGTTATTTTAAGTACATAAATAAAGTTGTTTGATTTATTAGCTAATAATGAAAGATGATGAATATGGACCATTAGATTAAAGGGTAGATTAATGTCTTTTGTTGATCTAGGGGTTTTAAAGGAGGTTTATATATATATTGGTAGGATCAAGAGGGAAGTAACCAATCGGGGGGAAGCAAAACTTTTTTTTTTTGTTTTTTGAAAAAACTTTGTTCACGAACATTATAGATTGGATGAAAATATGAACATTTAATAAAGACACTTTGTGATAAATGTTTTTTTTTGGCGGGAAAATGCTCGAAGAATAAATATATAACAATTATCGTATTTTTCGAGCGTATGTTGAGGTTTTAGATATTAGGGTTTAAATATTAGGGTTTAGATTTTAGGGTTTATAGTGTTTAGATATTAGGGTTTAGAAATTTAGGGTTTGGGGTTTAGATTTAGGGTTTAAATTTAGGATTTAGATTGAGTTTTTAACACGAACGGTTTAGAGTTTAGGGTTTAGGGTTTAGGGTTTAGGGTTTGGTGTTTTGGGTTTATTCCATAAACCAAAAACACCAAACTCTAAACCCTAAACTCTAAATCGGGCTAAATTTTACTTCACAAAACATGAAAAAAAACGTTCACATTCTTCACGAACAATATTATCTTGAATGTTATTTTTGTCGATCGTTTTCCCGCCAAAATATTAACATTTATCACGATGTGTCCTTTTTTAAATGTTCATATTTTCGTGTGATCTTGATGCCTGAAAAAAATTCCAAAATAACGAAAAAAATAATAAAATTTTTTGATTCCCCCGATTGGTTGCTTCCCCATTGATCCTGCCTATATATATATATATATATATATATATATATATATATATATATATATATATATATATATATATATATATATATATATATATATATATATATATATATATATATATATATATATATATATAGCTAAAGACCCGCGATTTTGCGAGTTTTATAAAATGATAATATTTTAAGACAATCTTCATCAATGATAACACAAATACCAAGCAATTCTGTGTGATATATAAATGTTATTACTGCTAGCTGGCAGCATATGGCAACTCCAAAAAGAGCCCTTACAAGCTTTACACTCTCTCCGATCTACAGTCATCGTTAAATTAAACATTCCACATACATCAACATCTTGGTTTAAAATATATTACCTGTCTAGGCCGACCCAACCCGACCTAATGCTATGTAGTTACTACAAAGAGTCTCTCCAGATTGCAGATATGTAGAAAAAAGTTACTTTAGCCTCTCTAGCTGTGACGATCGCTCCAAATTTATATGGACAACACGTCATTCATTGATTTTATTGCGAGGTATTTGACCTCTATATGATACGTTTTGTAAACATTGCATTCTTTTGAAAAGGCACACCATAAATGAATATTTAAATCAAAGGTTTTCGACATCTAATGATTTCTACATATAGACAATCACCGTAAATAATAGTTTACAATAGTACTTCCGTTGACAATGCAGTCAAAATAAGATACATGGTGATGATTTGGTGAATGCAACGTTTTCTTGAAAAATATGCCATGTACGACTCCATGAACATAGCTTGTTGTAACATCCTGAATTTTATACATCAGAAGTGCCATCAGAAAGTGTCAGTAAATGTGTGCATCAGAAAGCGCCACTAAAAGTGAACCTAACACTTATGCATTTTTAGAATTTACATCAGAATCAGAATTTGTCAATTTCAGTCCCTGAACTTCTAAAAGCTGGTAACATCGCGTTTTGAGTGTGTTTTTCGCGTCCCAGCACGTCGCGGAACGCGACAGGTATGTTTGAAACGCGACAACATGAAAACCCCATGACCTGAGCTATCCGTCGCGTATTAGGTGTATGTGTTGCGTACTAGGCGTCGCGAAACGCGACATTTACGCAGAACTGACCAAATTGACCCGTTTTTAAGGGTATCTTGTAGTGACCCGAACTTTTCCATGTTTATATATATTAATTGAGATTGATATTTACATGATTAAATATTTCCAACATGTTAAGCAATCAAACTTGTTAAGACTTGATTAATTGAAATATGTTTCATATAGACAATTGACCACCCAAGTTGACCGGTGATTCACGAACGTTAAAACATGTAAAAACTATATGATGACATATATATGGATATATATATAGTTAACATGATACTATGATAAGTAAACATATCATTAAGTATATTAACAATGAACTACATATGTAAAAACAAGACTACTAACTTAATGATTTTTAAACGAGACATATATGTAACGATTATCGTTGTAAAGACATTTAATGTATATATATCATATTAAGAGATATTCATACATGATAATATCATGATAATATAATAATTTAAAATCTTATTTGATATTATAAACATTGGGTTAACAACATTTAACAAGATCGTTAACCTAAAGGTTTCAAAACAACACTTACATGTAACGACTAACGATGACTTACCGACTCAGTTAAAATGTATATACATGTAGTGTTTTAATATGTATTTATACACTTTTGAAAGACTTCAATACACTTATCAAAATACTTCTACTTAACAAAAATACTTACAATTACATCCTCGTTCAGTTTCATCAACAATTCTACTCGTATGCACCCGTATTCGTACTCGTACAATACACAGCTTTTAGATGTATGTACTATTGGTATATACACTCCAATGATCAGCTCTTAGCAGCACATGTGAGTCACCTAACACATGTGGGAACCATCATTTGGCAACTAGCATGAAATATCTCATAAAATTACAAAAATATGAGTAATCATTCATGACTTATTTACATGAAAACAAAATTACATATCCTTTATATCTAATCCATACACCAACGACCAAAAACACCTACAAACACTTTAATTCTTCAATTTTATTCATCTAATTGATCTCCCTCAAGTTCTATCTTCAAATTCTAAGTGTTCTTCATAAATTCTACAAGTTCTAGTTACATAAAATCAAGAATACTTTCAAGTTTGCTAGCTCACTTCCAATCTTGTAAGGTGATCATCCAACCTCAAAAAATCTTTGTTTCTTACAGTAGGTTATCATTCTAATACAAGGTAATAATCATATTCAAACTTTGGTTCAATTTCTATAACTATAACAATCTTATTTCAAGTGATGATCTTACTTGAACTTGTTTTCGTGTCATGATTCTGCTTCAAGAACTTCGAGCCATCCAAGGATCCGTTGAAGCTAGATCCATTTTTCTCTTTTCCAGTAGGTTTATCCAAGGAACTTAAGGTAGTAATGATGTTCATAACATCATTCAATTCATACATATAAAGCTATCTTATTCGAAGGTTTAAACTTGTAATCACTAGAACATAGTTTAGTTAATTCTAAACTTGTTCGCAAACATAAGTTAATCCTTCTAACTTGACTTTTAAAATCAACTAAACACATGTTATATATCTATATGATATGCTAACTTAATGATTTAAAACCTGGAAACACGAAAAACACCGTAAAACCGGATTTACGCCGTCGTAGTAACACCGCGGGCTGTTTTGGGTTAGTTAATTAAAAACTATGATAAACTTTGATTTAAAAGTTGTTATTCTGAGAAAATGAATTTTATTATGAACATGAAACTATATCCAAAAATTATGGTTAAACTCAAAGTGGAAGTATGTTTTCTAAAATGGTCATCTAGACGTCGTTCTTTCGACTGAAATGACTACCTTTACAAAAACGACTTGTAACTTATTTTTCTGACTATAAAACTATACTTTTTCTGTTTAGATTCATAAAATAGAGTTCAATATGAAACCATAGCAATTTGATTCACTCAAAACGGATTTAAAATGAAGAAGTTATGGGTAAAACAAGATTGGATAATTTTTCTCATTTTAGCTACGTGAAAATTGGTAACAAATCTATTCCAACCATAACTTAATCAACTTGTATTGTATATTATGTAATCTTGAGATACCATAGACACGTATACAATGTTTCGACCTATCATGTCGACACATCTATATATATATTTCGGAACAACCATAGACACTCTATATGTGAATGTTGGAGTTAGCTATACAGGGTTGAGGTTGATTCCAAAATATATATAGTTTGAGTTGTGATCAATACTGAGATACGTATACACTGGGTCATGGATTGATTCAAGATAATATTTATCGATTTATTTCTGTACATCTAACTGTGGACAACTAGTTGTAGGTTATTAACGAGGACAGCTGACTTAATAAACTTAAAACATCAAAATATATTAAAAGTGTTGTAAATATATTTTGAACATACTTTGATATATATTTATATATTGTTATAGGTTCGTGAATCAACCAGTGGCCAAGTCTTACTTCCCGACGAAGTAAAAATCTGTGAAAGTGAGTTTCATTATTCCCTTTTTATATACATTTTTGGGCTGAGAATACATGCAAATGCTTTAATAACTGTTTTACAATATTTATATGTGTGAGTTTCATTATTCCCTTTTTATATACATTTTTAGGCTGAGAATACATGCAAATGCTTTAATAACTATTTTACGATATTTATATGTGTGAGTTTCATTTGCTCCCTTTTTAAATGCTTTTGCAATATATATTTTTGGGACTGAGAATACATGCGCTGCTTTTATAACTGTTTTACGAAATAGACACAAGTAATCGAAACTACATTCTATGGTTGAATTATTAAATCGAATATGCCCCTTTTTATTAAGTTTGGTAATCTAAGAATTAGGGAACAGACACCCTAATTGACGCGAATCCTAAAGATAGATCTATTGGGCCTAACAAACCCCATCCAAAGTACCGGATGCTTTAGTACTTCGAAATTTATATCATATCCGAAGGGTGTCCCGGAATGATGGGGATATTCTTATATATATGCATCTTGTTAATGTCGGTTACCAGGTATTCACCATATGAATGATTTTTATCTCTATGTATGGGATGTGTATTGAAATATGAAATCTTGTGGTCTATTATTATGATTTGATATATATAGGTTAAACCTATAACTCACCAACATTTTTGTTGACGTTTTAAGCATGTTTATTCTCAGGTGATTATTAAGAGCTTCCGCTGTCGCATACTTAAATAAGGACGAGATTTGGAGTCCATGCTTGTATGATATTGTGTAAAAACTGCATTCAAGAAACTTATTTTGTTGTAACATATTTGTATTGTAAACCATTATGTAATGGTCGTGTGTAAACAGGATATTTTAGATTATCATTATTTGATAATCTACGTAAATCTTTTTAAACCTTTATTGATGAAATAAAGGTTATGGTTTGTTTTAAAATGAATGCAGTCTTTGAAAAACATCTCATATAGAGGTCAAAACCTCGCAACGAAATCAATTAATATGGAACGTTTTTAATCAATAAGAACGGGACATTTCAGTTGGTATCCGAGCGTTGGTCTTAGAGAACCAGAATTTTGCATTAGTGTGTCTTATCGAGTTTGTTAGGATGCATTAGTGAGTCTGGACTTCGACCGTGTTTACTTGAAAAATGATTGCTTAACAAATTTTGTTGGAAACTATATATTTTTAACATGTGAATATTATGTGATATATTAATCTCTTAACGCGTTTGATATTATGTGATAGATGTCTACCTCTAGAACAAGTCCCATTGACTCACCTAATAATAATGAAGAGTCAAATGTAAATTGGAATGATTCGTGGACTGATTCACAAGTTCCCGAAGAGGAACCGGAAGAAGAGTCGGAACCGCAAGAAGAATCGGAACCGGAAGAAGAATCAGAACCGGATGAAGAAATAGAACCGGTGGGGGAAATAATAAAATGGTTAAGTAAAAGAAAATCCTCAACCAACCGACCAAGGTTAATTATGGTCAATGGTGTTTCCGCCAAGGAAGCAAAATATTGGGAGGATTACCAATTCTCCGATGAATCGGATTCCGACGAGAATTCCTATGATGTTATAGAAATTACCCCAACTGAATTTAAAAAGGCAAAAGAAATAATAAGGGAAAGGGCATAAAAATAGGGAAATCTAATTTCGACCCCGATGAACTTTATATGTATCGTTAACCCCCGAAGTCCTTAAGTTGTAACAATGACCCGGGAACCTCTAAACCACCAGGTTTTTCTAAACCAATGTGGAAAACGACGGCTCGTATTAGGGGAACATCATATATCCCTAGAAACTTGGCAAAACCAACCAAAACCGAAGAAGAAGAAACAAGCGAGTCGGAATAAGATAGTTGTATTCGTGTGGTGTAATATATGTAATATAGTGTGCTTATGCTTTATTATATATGTAAAAATTGCTTGTATTAATAAGTATTTTTTTTTATGAATCTAACTCTTGTCTATTTTACAGTATAAAAACACAAAATGGATAGACAACCCAATATTTTAAGAGACCTACCCGGAGACATGATTGATGAAATCTTGTCTAGAGTCGGTCATAATTCTTCGGCACAACTATTTAAGGCGAGATCAGTTTGTAAGACATTCGAAGAACGTTCCAAGAATGCCTTGGTTTATAAAAGGCTTTCGTTCGAAAGATGGGGGATATCACATTGGGAAATCCATAAGTTACGATGTGTTTACTTTGACGCATATATTGCGGGGAACCCAAATGCTATTTTACGCAATGGGTTAAGAAATTATTTTGACTCAATATATCCGAATATTGGACTTCGTGATTTAGAAAAAGCGGCTAACATGCAACATAAAGAAGCATGTTATGCTTACGGATTAGTAATGTTCGCTTCTCACCAAAGTGAGAACAAGAACATCGGGCTACAACTATTAAACAAAACGTTCCCACAAGTGACGGAGTCGGTAATTGGGGTAAGAAATGAGGTTTTTAGATTGTTACGGGACTGTTGGACATTACGTAACCCTCGTCCCTTTGACGACGTCACAACACGCTGTCTTATCAATGGCCATAACGGTTATGTTCCACAAGATCAAGGATGGGAAGTAATCCTAGTAAAACCAGAATGCATAACTTGTTTCTGGACGTATGAATTACGTGTCTTTATTGCCTTTGCTGAACGACTTGTGTACTAGCTAGAATTATCTTCACAACCATCTTGTATCAAATTTATTGTGTGCTATATTTCATGCTATATGTAAAATAAGCGGTATTGTAAGTTTGTAAAATATTGTGTAAAAGTTTGAACGCGAAATATTATTATAATCAGTTTTTCATATAGAATTGTAGTAGTTGAATTGTATATTAGCTACTAAGTATGAACTTAACGGGTAGGTACTACCCGAATTTAAACTTATAAAACGCTAATATGAAGAAAAAGCTTTTATAAATGAGTTCATATTATGCTACGAAATACTATTAACTACTCTTAATATTCTGTATGATTAACTTGTTCCATTTGACTATTTTGAAGGAAATGGCACCGACTACTCGACACACAGTGAATATGAATGAAGAGGAATTCCGTACTTTTCTAGCTTCAAACATAGCCGCAGTACAGGCTGCGCTACATACCAACAATAACCTTGGATCTAGCAGTACAGGAAATCGTGTAGGATGCACCTACAAAGAATTCACTGCCTGTAAACCTTTGGAATTTGATGGAACCGAAGGACCGATTGGATTGAAACGGTAGACCGAGAAGGTCGAATCGGTGTTTGCCATAAGTAAGTGTACTGAAGAGGACAAAGTGAAGTATGCTATGCATACCTTCACAGGTTCTGCGTTAACATGGTGGAATACCTATTTAGAGCAAGTGGGACAAGACGATGCGTACGCACTACCGTGGTCAGCATTCAAGCACTTGATGAACGAGAAGTACCGTCCCAGAACCGAGGTCAATAAGCTCAAGACAGAACTTAGAGGGTTACGAACCCAAGGATTTGATATTACCACGTACGAAAGACGATTCACAGAATTGTGCCTATTGTGTCCGGGAGCATTCGAAGATGAGGAAGAGAAGATTGACGCGTTTGTGAAAGGATTACCGGAAAGTTCACACGAGCCCGCCTCCATACAACAGGCATGTAGAATGGCTCACAAACTAGTGAACCAGATTGAAGAAAGAATTAAAGAACAGACTGCTGAAGAGGCCAATGTGAAGCAAGTCAAAAGAAAGTGGGAGGAAAACGGTGATAAGAATCACCAATACAACAACAACAGCAATTACAACAATAATCGCAACAATTATCCCAACAATCGCAACATCAATCGCAATTACAACAAACGGCCCAACAACAACAACAACAATAACAACAGCAACTACAACAATCATCCCAACAACAATAATAACCGCAACAACAACAACAATCAGAAGCAGCTATGCCAAAGGTGTGAAAAGTATCACTCGGGGTTCTGCACCAAATTTTGCAACAAGTGTAAAAGAAATGGTCATAGCGCGGCGAAGTGTGAGGTCTACGGACCAGGGGTTAATAGAACGAAAGGAACAAATGGTGTCGGAACGAGTAATGGCAGAGCAAGTAGTGTCGGAGCAAGTTATGCCAATGTAGTTTGTTATAAATGTGGAAAACCGGGCCACATTATTAGAAATTGCCCGAACCAGGAGAACACGAATGGACAAGGCCGCGGAAGAGTTTTCAATATTAATGCGGCAGAGGCACAGGAAGACCCGGAGCTTGTTACGGGTACGTTTCTTATTGACAATAAATCTGCTTACGTTTTATTTGATTCGGGTGCGAATAGAATCTATATGAGTAGAGATTTTTGTGCTAAATTAAGTTGTCCATTGACGCCTTTGGATAGTAAATTTTTACTCGAATTAGCAAATGGTAAATTAATTTCAGCAGATAATATATGTCGGAATCGAGAAATTAAACTGGTTAGCGAAACATTTAAGATTGACTTGATACCAGTAGAGTTAGGGAGTTTTGATGTGATAATCGGTATGGACTGGTTGAGAGAAGTGAAAGCAGAGATCGTTTGTTACAAAAATGCAATTCGCATTATACGAGAAAAAGGAAAACCCTTAATGGTGTACGGAGAAAAGAGCAACGCAAAGTTAAATCTTATTAGTAACCTGAAGGCACAAAAACTAATAAGAAAAGGTTTCTATGCTATTCTAGCACACGTCGAGAAAGTACAAACTGAAGAAAAGAGCATCAATGATGTTCTCGTCGCAAAAGAATTTCCCGATGTATTTCCGAAAGAATTACCGGGATTACCCCCACATCGATCCGTTGAATTTCAAATAGATCTTGTACCAGGAGCTGCACCAATAGCTCGTGCTCCTTACAGACTCGCACCCAGCGAGATGAAAGAACTGCAAAGCTAATTACAAGAACTTTTAAAGCGTGGTTTCATTCAACCAAGCACATCACCGTGGGGAGCTCCTGTTTTGTTTGTCAAGAAGAAAGATGGTACATTCAGGTTGTGTATCGACTACCGAGAGTTGAACAAACTTACCATCAAGAACCGCTACCCACTACCGAGAATTGACGACTTATTTGATCAACTACAAGGCTCGTCTATTTATTCAAAGATTGACTTACGTTCCGGGTATCATCAAATGCGGGTGAAGGAAGATGATATTCCAAAGACTGCTTTCAGAACACGTTACGGTCATTACGAGTTTATGGTCATGCCGTTTGGTTTAACTAATGCACCAGCTGTGTTCATAGACCTTATGAACCGAGTGTGTGGACCATACCTTGACAAGTTTGTCATTGTTTTCATTGATGACATACTTATTTACTCAAAGAATGACCAAGAACACGGTGAACATTTGAGAAAGGTGTTAGAAGTATTGAGGAAGGAAGAATTGTAAGCTAAGTTTTCAAAGTGTGCAATTTGGTTGGAAGAAGTTCAATTCCTCGGTCACATAGTGAACAAAGAAGGTATTAAGGTGGATCCGGCAAAGATAGAAACTGTTGAAAAGTGGGAAACCCCGAAAACTCCGAAACACATACGCCAGTTTTTAGGATTAGCTGGTTACTACAGAAGGTTCATCCAAGACTTTTCCAGAATAGCAAAACCCTTGACTGCATTAACGCATAAAGGGAAGAAATTTGAATGGAATGATGAACAAGAGAAAGCGTTTCAGTTATTGAAGAAAAAGCTAACTACGGCACCTATATTGTCATTGCCTGAAGGGAATGATGATTTTGTGATTTATTGTGACGCATCAAAGCAAGGTCTCGGTTGTGTATTAATGCAACGAACGAAGGTGATTGCTTATGCGTCTAGACAATTGAAGATTCACGAACAAAATTATACGACGCATGATTTGGAATTAGGCGCGGTTGTTTTTGCATTAAAAACTTGGAGGCACTACTTATATGGGGTCAAAAGTATTATATATACCGACCACAAAAGTCTTCAACACATATTTAATCAGAAACAACTGAATATGAGGCAGCGTAGGTGGATTGAATTATTGAATGATTACGACTTTGAGATTCGTTACCACCCGGGGAAGGCAAATGTGGTAGCCGATGCCTTGAGCAGGAAGGACAGAGAACCCATTCGAGTAAAATCTATGAATATAATGATTCATAATAACCTTACTACTCAAATAAAGGAGGCGCAACAAGGAGTTTTAAAAGAGGGAAATTTAAAGGATGAAATACCCAAAGGATCGGAGAAGCATCTTAATATTCGGGAAGACGGAACCCGGTATAGGGCCTAAAGGATTTGGGTACCAAAATTTAGAGATATGAGAGAAATGGTACTTAGAGAAGCTCATAAAACCAGATACTCAATACATCCTGGAACGGGAAAGATGTACAAGGATCTCAAGAAACATTTTTGGTGGCCGGGTATGAAAGCCGATTTTGCTAAATACGTAGGAGAATGTTTAACGTGTTCTAAGGTCAAAGCTGAGCATCAGAAACCATCAGGTCTACTTCAACAACCCGAAATCCCAGAATGGAAATGGGAAAACATTACCATGGATTTCATCACTAAATTGCCAAGGACTGCAAGTGGTTTTGATACTATTTGGGTAATAGTTGATCGTCTCACCAAATCAGCACACTTCCTGCCAATAAGAGAAGATGACAAGATGGAGAAGTTAGCACGACTGTATTTGAAGGAAGTCGTCTCCAGACATGGAATACCAATCTCTATTATCTCTGATAGGGATGGCAGATTTATTTCAAGATTCTGGCAGACATTACAGCAAGCATTAGAAACTCGTCTAGACATGAGTACTGCCTATCATCCACAAACTGATGGGCAGAGCGAAAGGACGATACAAACGCTTGAAGACATGCTACGAGCATGTGTTATTGATTTTGGAAACAGTTGGGATCGACATCTACCGTTAGCAGAATTTTCCTACAACAACAGCTACCATTCAAGCATTGAGATGGCGCCGTTTGAAGCACTTTATGGTAGAAAGTGCAGGTCTCCGATTTGTTGGAGTGAAGTGGGGGATAGACAGATTACGGGTCCGGAGATTATACAAGAAACTACCGAGAAGATCATCCAAATTCAACAACGGTTGAAAACTGCCCAAAGTCGACAAAAGAGCTACGCTGACATTAAAAGAAAAGATATAGAATTTGAAATTGGAGAGATGGTCATGCTTAAAGTTGCACCTTGGAAAGGCGTTGTTCGATTTGGTAAACAGGGGAAACTAAATCCAAGGTACATTGGACCATTCAAGATTATTGATCGTGTCGGACCTGTAGCTTACCGACTTGAGTTACCTCAACAACTCGAGGCTGTACATAACACTTTCCACGTCTCGAATTTGAAGAAATGTTTTGCTAAAGAAGATCTCACTATTCCATTAGATGAAATCCAAATCAACGAAAAACTCCAATTCATCGAAGAACCCGTCGAAATAATGGATAGTGAGGTTAAAAGACTTAAGCAAAACAAGATACCAATTATTAAGTTTCGATGGAATGCTCGTAGAGGACCCGAGTTCACCTGGGAGCATGAAGATCAGATGAAGAAGAAATACCCGCATCTATTTCCAGAAGATTCGTCAACACCTTCAACAGCTTAAAATTTCAGGACGAAATTTATTTAACGGGTAGGTACTGTAGTGACCCGAACTTTTCCATGTTTATATATATTAATTGAGATTGATATTTACATGATTAAATGTTTCCAACATGTTAAGCAATCAAACTTGTTAAGACTTGATTAATTGAAATATGTTTCATATAGACAATTGACCACCCAAGTTGACCGGTGATTCACGAACGTTAAAACTTGTAAAAACTATATGATGACATATATATGGATATATATATATATATATATATATATATATATATATATATATATATATATATATATATATATATATATATATATATATATATATATATATATAGTTAACATGATACTATGATAAGTAAACATATCATTAAGTATATTAACAATGAACTACATATGTAAAAACAAGACTACTAACTTAATGATTTTTAAACGAGACATATATGTAACGATTATCGTTGTAAAGACATTTAATGTATATATATCATATTAAGAGATATTCATACATGATAATATCATGATAATATAATAATTTAAAATCTCATTTGATATTATAAACATTGGGTTAACAACATTTAACAAGATCGTTAACCTAAAGGTTTCAAAACAACACTTACATGTAACGACTAACGATGACTTAACGACTCAGTTAAAATGTATATACATGTAGTGTTTTAATATGTATTTATACACTTTTGAAAGACTTCAATACACTTATCAAAATACTTCTACTTAACAAAAATGCTTACAATTACATCCTCGTTCAGTTTCATCAACAATTCTACTCGTATGCACCCGTATTCGTACTCGTACAATACACAGCTTTTAGATGTATGTACTATTGGTATATACACTCCAATTATCAGATCTTAGCAGCCCATGTGAGTCACCTAACACATGTGGGAACCATCATTTGGCAACTAGCATGAAATATCTCATAAAATTACAAAAATATGAGTAATCATTCATGACTTATTTACATGAAAACAAAATTACATATCCTTTATATCTAATCCATACACCAACGACCAAAAACACCTACAAACACTTTAATTCTTCAATTTTCTTCATCTAATTGATCTCTCTCAAGTTCTATCTTCAAGTTCTAAGTGTTCTTCATAAATTCTACAAGTTCTAGTTACATAAAATCAAGAATACTTTCAAGTTTGCTAGCTCACTTCCAATCTTGTAAGGTGATCATCCAACCTCAAAAAATCTTTGTTTCTTACAGTAGGTTATCATTCTAATACAAGGTAATAATCATTTTCAAACTTTGTTTCAATTTCTATAACTATAACAATCTTATTTCAAGTGATGATCTTACTTGAACTTGTTTTCGTGTCATGATTCTGCTTCAAGAACTTCGAGCCATCCAAGGATCCGTTGAAGCTAGATCCATTTTTCTCTTTTCCAGTAGGTTTATCCAAGGAACTTAAGGTAGTAATGATGTTCATAACATCATTCAATTCATACATATAAAGCTATCTTATTCGAAGGTTTAAACTTGTAATTACTAGAACATAGTTTAGTTAATTCTAAACTTGTTCGCAAACAAAAGTTAATCCTTCTAACTTGACTTTTAAAATCAAATAAACACATGTTCTATATCTATATTATATGCTAACTTAATGATTTAAAACCTGGAAACACGAAAAACACCGTAAAACCGGATTTACGCCGTCGTAGTAACACCGCGGGCTGTTTTGGGTTAGTTAATTAAAAACTGTGATAAACTTTGATTTAAAAGTTATTATTCTGAGAAAATGAATTTTATTATGAACATGAAACTATATCCAAAAATTATGGTTAAACTCAAAGTGGAAGTATGTTTTCTAAAATGGTCATCTAGACGTCGTTCTTTCGACTGAAATGACTACCTTTACAAAAAACGACTTGTAACTTATTTTTCCAACTATAAACCTATACTTTTTCTGTTTTGATTCATAAAATAGAGTTCAATATGAAACCATAGCAATTTGATTCACTCAAAACGGATTTAAAATGAAGAAGTTATGGGTAAAACAAGATTGGATAATTTTTCTCATTTTAGCTACGTGAAAATTGGTAACAAATCTATTCCAACCATAACTTAATCAACTTGTATTGTATATTATGTAATCTTGAGATACCATAGACACGTATACAATGTTTCGACCTATCATGTCGACACATCTATATATATATTTCGGAACAACCATAGACACTCTATATGTGAATGTTGGAGTTAGCTATACAGGGTTGAGGTTGATTCCAAAATATATATAGTTTGAGTTGTGATCAATACTGAGTTACGTATACACTGGGTCGTGGATTGATTCAAGATAATATTTATCGATTTATTTATGTACATCTAACTGTGGACAACTAGTTGTAGGTTATTAACGAGGACAGCTGACTTAATAAACTTAAAACATCAAAATATATTAAAAGTGTTGTAAATATATTTTGAACATACTTTGATATATATGTATATATTGTTATAGGTTCGTGAATCAACCAGTGGCCAAGTCTTACTTCCCGACGAAGTAAAAATCTGTGAAAGTGAGTTTCATTATTCCCTTTTTATATACATTTTTGGGCTGAGAATACATGCAAATGCTTTAATAACTGTTTTACAATATTTATATGTGTGAGTTTCATTATTCCCTTTTTATATACATTTTTGGGCTGAGAATACATGCAAATGCTTTAATAACTATTTTACAATATTTATATGTGTGAGTTTCATTTGCTCCCTTTTTAAATGCTTTTGCAATATATATTTTTGGGACTGAGAATACATGCGCTGCTTTTATAACTGTTTTACGAAATAGACACAAGTAATCGAAACTACATTCTATGGTTGAATTATTAAATCGAATATGCCCCTTTTTATTAAGTCTGGTAATCTAAGAATTAGGGAACAGACACCCTAATTGACGCGAATCCTAAAGATAGATCTATTGGGCCTAACAAACCCCATCCAAAGTACCGGATGCTTTAGTACTTCGAAATTTATATCATATCCGAAGGGTGTCCCGGAATGATGGGGATATTCTTATATATATGCATCTTGTTAATGTCGGTTACCAGGTATTCACCATATGAATGATTTATATCTCTATGTATGGGATGTGTATTGAAATATGAAATCTTGTGGTCTATTATTATGATTTGATATATATAGGTTAAACCTATAACTCACCAACATTTTTGTTGACGTTTTAAGCATGTTTATTCTCAGGTGATTATTAAGAGCTTCCGCTGTCGCATACTTAAATAAGGACGAGATTTGGAGTCCATGCTTGCATGATATTGTGTAAAAACTGCATTCAAGAAACTTATTTTGTTGTAACATATTTGTATTGTAAACCATTATGTAATGGTCGTGTGTAAACAGGATATTTTAGATTATCATTATTTGATAATCTACGTAAAGCTTTTTAAACCTTTATTGATGAAATAAAGGTTATGGTTTGTTTTAAAATGAATGCAGTCTTTGAAAAACGTCTCATATAGAGGTCAAAACCTCGCAATGAAATCAATTAATATGGAACGTTTTTAATCAATAAGAACGGGACATTTCATATCTTTTGGGGTGTTTTAGTCTTTTCACATTGTGGACGGTTTGAGGCCTTAAGAACTGATCCAAAGCTCAACCCTATCTCATTTCTCACTCTCTCTACTACACACATTCAATTTAGAGAGAGAAAGAGAGTTCTAGAGAGAGAGAGCTTGGTTTGAGGAAGAAGAAGGGTGAATCGGGTTAAGTCGCGAGCATTAAAGTTGTTCATCTCGTTCTTGGCTACGTTTTGGTAGTATTGGTAAGCTCTAACTCTGAATTTCATTATTTGATTTTGATATTCAAATTAGGGTTTGAGCTTGATTTCGTTAGAAACCCTTTAATGGTTGTGAAATGGGTTTGTTGTGGTTAGTAGATGGGTTTTGACCCGTTATTGGTGGGTTAGGGTTTGGTGACGAATTTGGTCATGATTTTGGGTGTAATCACTAGATTATAAATGTGTTTGTGTATAGATGTTCATAAGAACATGTTAGTTGGTCAAAAATGGGTGTTGACTTTGGTTTAGTGTCAAACTAAGATTTGAGTCAAGTTTTGGTAAATCAAGTTGGTAAATGCTTGATTTAAGTGTTAGTGGTTGTCTTGGAAATATAATCACTAGTCGTTAGTGATTTTGGGGCGTTTGATGACTTTGGTCAAAATGAGCAATTTGAATTGGGTCAAAATTGAGGATGGCACTAATTTGGATTAATTGGATGTTAAACGCATTTGTTAAGTGTTAAATGATGCTTTTGATGTAATTACTCGCGAGAAGTGATTTTAGGTTAAAATTTGGTGTTTTAGCAATAAAGTCAAACTTGGTCAACCATGGAATGGGTTTTGTGTAAAATACGAGCTAGTATGTGTTTAGAGGTTAAAGTTGACATATTTGGGTATTTCGGGAATGCGGGAACTAGTCTCGTTAGTTTTGGACCTTCGGGTAGCGTTAAAAGTGCAAAAGGGTGTATTTTGCACTTATTGTTCATTTGGGCGGGTCGAGAGTCCAAATGGGGTTGTATGTTGATTATGTAGATACCTATATGCGTATTATAGGTAAAATCTTGCTCAGTTGAGTTTGGAGACGATTTACATTATGACTTGTGCGGGCATCTCGAGGTGAGTGGAATGATTATATATGTGTGTATATAATGTATCTATTTGTAGGGCGAGAGAGGGGCCGGGTATGCATTGTCTATACCACCAAGAGTTAGTGATATATTTCATTGTACACTAACGATGGATATTTCGTTGTCCAATTTGCCCGAGAGTTAGTGATATATTTCATTGTACACTAACGATGGACATTTTGTTGTCCAAACCGACCAAGAGTTAGTGATATATTTCGTTGTACACTAATGATTGCTTCGAGCGGATATTTCGTTGTCCGAATAGCCTAGGGGTTAGTGATATATTTCGTTGTACACTAACAGTTGTTATGAACACCGGTGGGAAATTCGAAGTACCATTCCCTTGTACTATTGGTTAACCATGGTTATGTGTTGTAGTGTAGCATATTATATTGTTCGAGTTATATATGCTATTGTTTGTGCTAGCTTATGGTCTTGGAGATTTAGCGTTATACTTTGCGATAGTATGCCATGTAAATTGCTAGCGTGTATGAGGTATTTGTGCAAGTGTTTGCCAGTAGGTATATTATATATGTATATGTATAATTATTGCATTCACTAAGCTTTATGCTTACCCCTCTCGTTGTTTACCTTTTTACAGGTATTGTGATTATGAAGCTAGCTAGTTGTAGACTAGATGCTTAGGAGCGCTTGGGCTTGACGGGGTAGCTTTTGGATATTTAGACGCGGATGGGGGATTTGAAAGTCCCCGGGATTATGCTCTTGGTATTGGGTTGGGTTATTGAGTCTTAACCCGTATTTCTCGTGATCGGGTCATTATTACAAATATTTTTGTAAAGTGTAATTTGTGTGCCAAGGGTTATGATAGATTGTTAAACGTATCATTACGATGTTATGTTTCGATTAAAATAGAATTGAAAATGTATTGTATTAATGGGACCTAACTAATAAAAAAAATGTACTCCGTTTTTGGTTAAAAGGATTGGGGTTGTTACAAGTGGTATCAGAGCATGGTCTAAGGGAATTAGGTGACCTTGGAATAGGTACCTAGTCTTAGACTTATTGACAGTGGTGCGTTAATAGCGGGACTTGTAGGATTACGGGTCAAATTGAGATTTGTTACTGCCTTAGAGTAGGTGACTAACTAGGACTTGTGTTTGTCCAATGTGGAAGTTTGTGGGGCCTTATTTCGTGCATAAATTAGCGCCTTAGATTGCTAGTGCCTAATGTAAGTAGGCGAACTTGGACGTTGTTTAGTGATAGTCACCTAGGTTGTAGGTTGACTTGTGTTGCGGTGTACTTGTGTATATTTATTATTATATTGTATATATGTGTATATATATACATGTATCTAATTGAGCGGTGTCTTAGGGATGAATCTATTGGAGAGATTCGAATAATTGGCGGTTTTGAGTGATCAAGTTCGCGGTAAGGACTTTGGTCATTCGGGTACTAGGAGTTATCGCGTGTTATCTTGTGTGAATGTTGCGTCAGTCCAGGTAAAGTACTTTGCGTGACCATGTGAAAATGGTAAGGTACGCATTTGTAATAGTGATTGATCACCATTATTACGAAAGTGTATCTTGACACCAAGCATGACATGACAAGTACCGAACGGAGGAAACGTGGCATGGTTGGGGTAGAACGGGACGAATTAGGAATCTTTTATTGGTTCCTAGGATATAGTGGTCTTGAGTGATGTGCTTGTTGTCACATCGAGTTCTTTGCGAGTTGGGAAGTGTTACTGTGGATTCGTTTGGTTAAGTGAGTGAGCCAACTCACGAGTTTGGTGCATGCTTAGTCACACTAAGTAGTGGGTGCATTTTGAGATTTGTCATTCGTTGAAGTTACTCATCGTAACTACGATGACCGATTTACGTGTGCGTGTGTGCGACGAGGACTTGAATTCCGTAATTGAATGCGACAAGTCTAATGATTGTGGTTTGAGTTACACTCGGTAGAGTGTGTGGTTAGAGAATCGTGTTAGGATTCTTGTTGTGAGTCGCCTTAGAATTGGCGAATCGGGAGTCTTTGGGTCATTAAACTCATGAGAGTGGGACCCGTACGACGATGGTTGCGTTAGTGTGTTGTGGATTATAGGGTAACATTCCTAATGGAATACCCCTTGTAGTAGTGGTTTTATCGAGGTGTGGAAGGATGTAAGACTTGGTGTTTCCAAGCATCTCCTTAGTGTTGGATGAAAGGTTTCGTTAGGCTATATCATTTTGGCCTTGTGGAAATTATGGGTAGCGTGTGATCGCTAGGAACTTTCGAGAAGATAATAAACCATAAGGTTTGTCGGTTAGGTATGACTACGGGTTATTATTGTGGTGAGATGGGTGACATTGGGTGTATGGAACCTAAAGATCGAATTTCTAAAATTCGGTAGATTGTGGTGGGAGTCTACATGACACTGCGTCAGGTGCCTCTTTATACCTGCTAGTGTAATGTCCAACTCCAGTAGTGGTGTGATCACTTTGTGCTTAGGGTGACCGTGAAATACCCTCGGAAGCATCAGAGATTACGAAAGTGATCGATGGGTGAAAGTAATTCGACGGTTGCGAAAGTCGAAGTTTAAGAGCATTGTGGTAAATACTTCTTATAAAGTGGCGGATGAGCGAATCTAGTTGCTCTTAAGTGATAGACGGGTAAGATGACCGGTGAGCCGGTGACAGACTTAATGGTCGGATATGCACAAGGTTATGATAAAGTGTGGATATTGTGGTCAACAAAATTATTGTATCGGATTGGTCACTCTTCTCCATGAGAGTGAGCAATTGCGGATACTGGTTCGTTGAGTGGAAGGTCGGGTGATCTCGACTGAGATGCACGAATGATTTATCGGAGTGACGTATGCTTAGGCATAGAGACGTATGTGGGACTTTGGTGGAGTTCGCTTTGCGAACGGTTAAGGCAGTCGATTGTGATTTGTGGTATGAAGGTGCGAAGTCATCGCGTGTACGACATCCCTGGTAATTTTGTACGACGGCTCTGAGAGCCTATAGTGAATTTGCAGTGATTCGGTGTTTATGATCAGTGATGAGAATGATCATGTGTGTTGTGGAATGGTAATTCCGCGGGATGTTATCATCTTTGCGGTAAGAATGTGGAGCTAAATCCAAAGTGAAGGTTTTTCGTATGCCCAAGAGACATATTGAATTAATGTGGCTAATATGTTATGATCCAAGTCGGGTCATACCCAATAACAAGCTTGCCGACACCTTAATCGTATTTAATCTTAATGAATGGATCATTAAATAAATACGCGACACTTGGATTTTAGAAAATCAGTTTTTCAAAATGTTATCACTTGAGATAAATTATTTGGATAATTTATATATAATTGTTTATAAGTTTAAATGATTATATTATGTTATATTTTATAAAAGGGTTTATAAAATATAAAAGTAACATAAAATTATATACATGTTTTATATATATATCTAGTTTATATATATGTATAAATACA
The DNA here is from genome assembly GCF_046630445.1 of Rutidosis leptorrhynchoides. Taxonomy (NCBI): domain Eukaryota; kingdom Viridiplantae; phylum Streptophyta; class Magnoliopsida; order Asterales; family Asteraceae; genus Rutidosis; species Rutidosis leptorrhynchoides. The sequence continues at coordinate 407,453,478 of NC_092335.1, forward strand.
TTGTTATATAATATATATATAGTGCAGAATTTGTGACTCCTAGAACAACAAGCATGCCTAGTTTATGTTTACTTTTAATAACACACAAGTGCCAAGGTGCATGCTAATGTATTAACCAAGGCCTTGACTCAAGAGAGAGGAGATAACACACATAAAATAGACTTCAAAATTCTGGTGCAGCTGTCCATGAATGCCGAACTGTTTTGAAGTAAAAGGGGGTTCCTTTGCTTGCTATTTTATCACTTTTAAGTGTTCTAAATCCTAACTAAATACAAAGGGTGTGTTGGTGATTAAAGCTTGTGGGTATTTCAAACTTGAGGCTTCAAGTTAGAAGCTATAATCCTTCATCTTCATCATCATTTATTGTTACTGCTTGCTGTCCAGTTTCTGGGGTTCAAAGCAAGTGGGTTTCAAGCTTGGGTTTAAGGTCATTAGGTGTCTTAAATCTTATCTATCTTAAGGGTGGTAATGGTGAATTAAAGGCTTAGGGTTTTGGTTGCTTAAAGCTTCATATTGGAGGTCATTTACACACATCTTCATCAACTTTCTGCACATTTTGAGCAGCCCTCAAACTTGGTTTTGAGGAGGTATATTACTCCCCCTTCTTGTTAATTTGTAAGCTTATGTTCACAACTTGATCCTATTGGGATTTAACTTTAAATTGGTTTAAAGATTAACAAGTTTAATTGGTAATTACACGCTTCCGTTTATAATGATTCTTAAAAGGTTTTAAGACTTATCAAACTTGTTAAATCCCAACAATGGTATCTAGAGCCGAAGTTGTTGAAATATGCTTCGAATTGTTGTTTTAAAACCCATCAACTTTGCATTCTAAGTACATGCATGAAAGAAGAATGCAAAAATTGTTGGATTTGGGTGGGTATTAGGAAATGGCCGAATTCAAGAGGGCTTCAAAAGTGGGTTTTGGACTCTCTAATTTGGTCATACTTGGTTGCATGTTGAAGTTCACAATCTATGCCTTAACCTTGTGTTTGGTTAAATGTTTGAATGAATTGTATGATTCATATGGTTTGTAATATTATTCATTCATATGGCTTGTAATATTATTCATTTGGCATGTAATAATTCATTCATAAGGCTATGTAATTTATTTTATGTTTGGTATGTAAAATAGATTAGGTTGTATTTTCATTTTCTAGATAAAATGTATTAGGATACATATTTTGTAAAAATGAAGATACAAGATGATGATGACTTGAAGAACACAAGGAGCATATGGATGCAAGGTTAAGTGGGAGATTGTTATCTCCTACTTTGTATTATTACCCCTTAACCCGGTGACATTTGTTTTTGGCTAAACAAATGTCCACCAAAATGGCTAGATTGTGAACATACTTATTTTGCATGTGTGGTTGTTTGTATGTTTATGGATTGTATGTTTAATTGCAACAAATTTATCACACAAGTTAACAACAAACAAAATGACAATTTAATTGGTTAAATTAGACGCATTAAGTGCATGCAAAACGGCAATTTAAATGGTTAAATTGAAAAGGCAACTAAAGAACTTAATAAATGGTTATTAAGAACAAGAAAATGATAACACATATAAAATGGTTTATATCAAGTAATTGGCTCAATTACAAAGTATGAAATTGGTTTTTCATAAGTACTATACACTAAATGCATGTTGGTGTATGGCATACAAGTTTTCTCAAACTAGAATTAATGAAAACTTAAAATCCCTTTTTACAAACAAGGCAACAAGTTTAACGCCATCCTTTTGTGTGACACTTGAACATATTAGGGAACTCATGATGGGATAAAGGTCACCTAACCGTCATGAACAAACTAATGTGGTTAAGGTGAATTTGACATGCTTGTGGGATAAAGGTCACCTAACCATTTGTATGTTAAATTCACATGTTTACACAAGTAGGACGACTTGATTTGGGAATCATGAACTTAGGGTCACCGAAGCATGAGGAACAAATAGGCGTTGATGGGATAATATGCCATGCAAAAGGATTGCATGATCCCATACTCTAGAAGTTGCAAATGGATTGCAATTGTCATATAAGACTACCTAGCTAAATCAAATTACGGGATAAAGGTCACCTAACCGGAATTTGGTTTACCGTTGGATTCTAGAATTTAATATATCAATTGGATTTAAAGGGTATTGAATATTGAATTGAAATTGATACTTAAACGAACTTTGTTAAATTTTATAGATGGCCGCCAATAACAACAACAACATCGCAAACGCACCAATGAACCTAAACAACCTATCATTAAGGTCTCTCTTAGAGAAAGACAAACTCAACCATACCAACTTTATGGATTGGTTCCGCAATCTTCGGATTGTCCTCAAACAAGAGGATAAAGCGTATGTACTTGAGGACCCCATTCCCGATCAACCGGATGAGAATGATGTGGAAGCAATGGCCTCTTACGATAAGTATTGCCACGACTCCCTTCAAGTCTCATGCTTAATGCTTGGGACTATGATACCCGAACTCCAAAAGGATTTCGAGCATCATAGTGCATACGACATGATAACGCAATTGAAGGAGATGTTCCTCCAACAAGCGCGTGTCGAGCGTTTCGAGACCGTTCGGGCGCTACATGCTTGTCGTATGGACGATACCCAATCGGTTTCATCTTATGTGCTTAAGATGAAGAGCCTTATTGATCGTGCTAACCGCCTTAACCTAAACATTTCAAATGAGTTAGCCACCGATCTTATCCTTAACTCCCTATCAAAAAGGTTTGATCAATTTGTAATTAATTACAATATGAATGGGATGGATAAGAGCATAGGTGAGCTTCACGGTATGCTTAGAACGGCGGAAACTAGCATGGGTAAAAGGGCTTTACCCGTGTTAGCAATCGATCAAGGTGGATCCAAAGGTAACACCTCTAAGCCAAAGGTAGCCAAGAGAAAAGGACCCGCCCATCAAGGCAAAGGGAAAGGGAAGATGGTTACCCCAACCATCAACAAGGCTAAGAAGCAAAAGGTAACCGAGAAGGCAAACCCCAAAGAAGACCCATGTTTCGGTTGCGATGAGATGGGTCATTGGAAACGAAACTGTCCGGTCTATCTTAAGGAGTTGAAGGACAAGAGGGATGCAGGGCAAACCTCAGGTAATATATATATGGTATATATAGAGCTTAGTATTACTTCTTCTAATACATGGGTATTAGACACGGGATGTGGAACTCATATTTGCAATTCTTTGCAGGGGTTCAAAAGAAGTGATCATAAGGCGGGAACATCAAGTCTCTATATGGGCAATGGTGCAAAGGTGCATGTTAAAGCTCAAGGAGATTTTATTTTGAAGTTTCCAAGCGGATTGGAACTTATTTTAGAAAATGTTTTGTATACTCCGGATTTGTGTAGAAACATTATTTCTATTTCTCGCTTAAAACAATGTGGTTACGTTGTTAATTTTATTAATGATGATATTCATGTTTCTAAAGACAATGTATTCTATTTCAAGGCTTCGCCTTCAAATGGAATTTATGAATTGGTTCATGATGACGCATCATCGAGCTCTATATACCATACAAGCACCAAGAAACTCAAAAGGGATTTGAGTGATTCCTATTTATGGCATTGTCGCCTTGGCCATATAAACAAGAACCGAATGCATACACTTCAAAAGAATGGACTTTTGAAATCAACTGAAATGGATTCGTTTGATGTATGTGAATCTTGTTTACAAGGAAAGATGACTAAAGCACCTTTCAAAGGGACCTATGAAAGGGCTAAAGACTTATTGGGATTAATACATTCGGATGTGTGTGGACCCTTTAAGCCCATGACTAGGAATGGTGAAAGATACTTTGTTACTTTCATTGATGACTTTAGTCGTTTCGGATATGTCTACTTATTAAGACACAAGGACGAAACGTTTGAAGCATTCAAAGAATATCAAAACGAAGTACAAAATCAACTCAATAAGACAATTAAGGTACTTCGTACCGATAGAGGAGGTGAATACCTAAGCGATGCTTTCCAAGATCATCTTAGGAGTTGTGGGATCATCTCACAACTTACTCCACCCAGAACACCCCAACTTAATGGAGTTTACGAAAGGAGGAACCGAACCCTAATGGATATGGTTCGATCTATGATGGCAAGAAGCTCGTTACCTCTATCATTTTGGGGTTATTGTCTAAGTTCCGCGGTTCGTATTTTAAATATGGCCCCAACCAAGAAAGTGGAACGAACTCCTCATGAGATGTGGTTTGGAAAACCTCCTTCTCTTTCATACTTGAAAGTATGGGGATGTGAAGCTTATCCTAAGCAATATGTAGCTAATAAGCTACATACTCGATCCACAAAGTGTATCTTCATAGGATATCCCAAAGATGACATGGGGTATTACTTCTATGATCCATCCGAGCAAACTGTATTTATTGCTCAGAAAGCGGAATTCCTTGAAACCAAGTTCCTTATGGAAGGTGATGGTGAAAGGAAGATAGATCTTGTAGAAGTACAAGATCAAACCGATCATACACAATTGGTTGGCACTAGTACTCAACATGAGGATGTTGAAAATGATCAAGTGGATGATCAAGGTACACAAGACGTTCGAAGATCTAGTAGGATTAGTAATCCTCCCGAGAGATATGGGTTTCTCGTGGATGGTTGCTATACGGTTGATTTGGATGAACCGACAAACTACGAAGATGCTTTATCAAGGATTGATAAAGATAAATGGCAGGAAGCCATGAACGCCGATATGCAATCCATGTATGAAAATCAAGTTTGGGAACTTGTTTTGCAACCTCCTAGCTCCAAGCTAGTTGATTGCAAATGGCTTTTCAAAATGAAAACCGACATACATGGAAACTTGGATACATACAAAGCTAGACTTGTAGCAAAAGGTTTCACTCAAACTCAAGGGGTTGATTATGATGAAACTTTCTCGCCTGTGGCAATGCTAAAGTCTATTAGGATATTATTTGCCATTGCTGCTCACTATGACTATGAAATATGGCAAATGGATGTCAAAACCGCTTTCCTGAATGGATATCTTGAGGAAGATGTCTATATGGTACAGCCCGAAGGTTTTGTTGATCCGGAAAATCCTAAGAAGGTATGCAAGTTAAAGAAGTCAATCTACGGATTGAAACAAGCATCTAGAATGTGGAATCATCGTTTTAATGAAGAGGCAAAGAAATTTGGCTTCATTAAAAATGGTGATGAAGCTTGTGTATACAAGAAGGCTAGTGGGAGCTCCATAATGTTTCTTGTGCTATATGTGGATGATATATTATTATTTGGGAATGATATTACCACAATGCAAGAAGTCAAAACTTGGCTAAAGAGTTGCTTCTCCATTAAGGATCTTGGAGAAGCACAATACATATTGGGGATAGGGATCTATAGGAATAGATCCAAGAGATTGATAGGTTTGAGTCAAAGTACATACATTGATAAAATCTTGAAAAGGTTCAAGATGGAAAACTCTAAGAAAAGTTTGGTACCTATTCAAAGAGGAACCGTTCTCAGTTCATCTCAGTGTCCTACCACGAAAGATGAACAAGAGAGAATGAAGAAAGTCCCATACGCATCTGCTATTGGGTCTATCATGTATGCAATGATATGTACTAGACCGGATGTGTCATGCGCTCTAAGCTTGACAAGTAGATACCAGAACAACCCAGGAAACAGTCATTGGATTGATGTTAAAAGTATATTGAAATACCTTAGGAGAACTAAGGATATGTTTCTAATATATGGGTCTGGTGAGGAGGAACTCGCTGTAAAAGGTTACGTGGACGCGAGTTTCCAAACTGATCGAGATGACTCTCGATCACAATCCGGTTATGTCTTCATGTTAAATGGTGGTGCAGTCTCTTGGAAGAGCTCAAAACAGGAAGTTGTTGCGTTATCCACTACAGAGTCGGAGTACATTGCCGCCTCATTGGCAGCTCAGGAAGCTGCATGGATGAAGAAATTCATAGACGACTTAGGAGTGGTCCCTTCCATTCAGGACCCTCTTGAGATCTTTTGTGACAACGAGGGTGCGATTGCTCAAATCAAAGAACCTCGTGCTCACCAAAAGACCCGTCACATTGAGCGGAGATTCAACTACATAAGGGATGAAGTTGAAAAGGGGAAGATATGTATTCGCAAAGTTCACACAGATCTTAATATAGCGGATCCTCTCACGAAGCTCTTACATGGATCAAAACATGCAGGACATGTTTGTGCATTAGGGCTTCGATATTCTAGTGATTGGTCATGATCTATTTTAAGTATTGTAACGGAACGAAATTGTTTAAACTCATTAATATAATTATGGTATTAATTTATTTTGAGTTATGTTCCTATTTTGCATATTTTATCCATGAATAAGTAATTATTCTAAATTCCGTAGTCGATCACATTTGTGGGAGCAAATGTGAGGTTTAGACTATTATGAACTTGGATTGGTATACATTCACGGGATGAATGTGGGGCAAGGTTGCAACCAAGGTTCATAGATATTTGTCGGATACAAATATTGGAAGACCCGCTCTCAAGATTTACTAAATGGAGCCTTTGTGGTTGATCACATGTAATCTTGAGTAAAGGCGAATATCATTGTATCCTCTGACCTGAGATACGTATTGGGTTCGGATATTTACCAGGTATTGTGCCTTGATTCTTTCCTTCGCTATTCTGAAATATGGTAGTTCATAAGGAAGAGCTCAGGTATAATGCATGGTATGTATTTAGGACATATGTAGTCAAGATGGAATTTGTCCCTCTTATTCATTGAGAGTCAGATGTTTAAGGCCTGATAAAGTTAAATCTAGAAGAGAGTGATCACTCTGTGTCTCTTGGATTTAACATGACATCTAGGACGAAAGGATACTATGAAAGATTTACCTATTCACATTCGAGATGGGAACTCGAAAGGGATGATGTTATTGAATGGCACAAAGTCATAACATATTGGGGGTGATGGACGGTCGTTAGGTGGTATCCATCACTTGCATTAATTTATATGTTTCTCGTGCAAGTGGGAGATTGAAGGTTTTTCGTATGCCCAAGAGACATATTGAATTAATGTGGCTAATATGTTATGATCCAAGTCGGGTCATACCCAATAACAAGCTTGCCGATACCTTAATCGTATTTAATCTTAATGAATGGATCATTAAATAAATACGCGACACTTGGATTTTAGAAAATCAGTTTTTCAAAATGTTATCACTTGAGATAAATTATTTGGATAATTTATATATAATTGTTTATAAGTTTAAATGATTATATTATGTTATATTTTATAAAAGGGTTTATAAAATATAAAAGTAACATAAAATTATATACATGTTTTATATATATATCTAGTTTATATATATGTATAAATACATTGTTATATAATATATATATATAGTGCAGAATTTGTGACTCCTAGAACAACAAGCATGCCTAGTTTATGTTTACTTTTAATAACACACAAGTGCCAAGGTGCATGCTAATGTATTAACCAAGGCCTTGACTCAAGAGAGAGGAGATAACACACATAAAATAGACTTCAAAATTCTGGTGCAGCTGTCCATGAATGCCGAACTATTTTGAAGTAAAAGGGGGTTCCTTTGCTTGCTATTTTATCACTTTTAAGTGTTCTAAATCCTAACTAAATACAAAGGGTGTGTTGGTGATTAAAGCTTGTGGGTATTTCAAACTTGAGGCTTCAAGTTAGAAGCTATAATCCTTCATCTTCATCATTATTTATTGTTACTGCTTGCTGTCCAGTTTCTGGGGTTCAAAGCAAGTGGGTTTCAAGCTTGGGTTTAAGGTCATTAGGTGTCTTAAATCTTATCTATCTTAAGGGTGGTAATGGTGAATTAAAGGCTTAGGGTTTTGGTTGCTTAAAGCTTCATATTGGAGGTCATTTACACACATCTTCATCAACTTTCTGCACATTTTGAGCAGCCCTCAAACTTGGTTTTGAGGAGGTATATTACTCTCCCTTCTTGTTAATTTGTAAGCTTATGTTCACAACTTGATCCTATTGGGATTTAACTTTAAATTGGTTTAAAGATTAACAAGTTTAATTGGTAATTACACGCTTCCGTTTATAATGATTCTTAAAAGGTTTTAAGACTTATCAAACTTGTTAAATCCCAACACAAAGTGGGGGAGTTTTACTGCCACCCGAGGGGGCTCCGGTGGTGTTATGTATAGTGAAGTGTCAGAGTGTACCGTGCTAAGCCTCAATAGGTATTCGGAGTTCCTAACAAGGAAGAGTGACGAGTTGTTGATGTTGACTCGAGATCGTGCATTACGATTGTGAGTTACATTTTCGAAATGTTATGTGTGAAGATTGTGATGATGGGATCGAATGAAGTGTAAGTCTTCTTGTGTAAGGTGGTCATGTAGTACCAGAGTGCGGTATGAGACCAAATGTGAAGTGTGAGATCTCGGAGTGAGAGAATGTAAATGTCCTTTCGGGTGCTCTCGTGATGTAATTTTGGGTTGGTGTGAAACCCGGATAGTACTGTTGAGTAGGTACGGGTTCGATTTAGGGATGTATATTGTATTTTCCCTTTCGGGAAACGTGGTCGTGAAAATTTTCAGTGGATTATTCCACTTTATGAATGATTGTGAGGCGGGGAGTGTCGACTCCGATTGTCTCACATCGAGGTACGCGGATGTTGTTTGTTTGCAAGAGTGTGTTCCCTAGTGATGTGACCCGTTGGTTTCATGGAAATGTCAAGGCCATCCTTAATGGACGGTCTAGGTAGAAGGATTCACCCGGTGTTGGTGAATATTTTGTGGGTCGTATGGCGAATTGCGAATTTGTTGTGATGATAATTCACTATTGACGGGATTCTAGTACACGAATAGTTTCCATGCTAGTACTAGGGTGCCGTCTTGTGTGGATGTGTTGTAGGGTTTGGAGGAGAAACTCTGTGTCCAGTGTTGATGATTTGTTTAGCACATGGTGTAGTATTGTCGTCCTGGATTAATTTAAAGACTGATGGTCGTGTGCGGATCGACTAATGGGAAAGTTGTGTTCCCAATATTTTTATTTGGCGATACTGAGATTTCTTCGTTGAGGGAATGACCTGGTGGTGCAGACAGGGGAAGTTGGTTCTTGATTCGGGGAACATTCGTGATTGACCTGTTGAGTGATGTGGTTATGAACCGACGAAGTACGGAGTTTTAATGAGGCATGGATCATTCTCGATTTGGATTAATGTAAGACTTAGTTCACGGCGTAGTGAATTTGGTAGATCGCGTTCGGTGATATAGTTGTGGATGTAGCTTTTTATGAGTTATACCTGAGAGAATTCGAAGGAATATATGGTGTTTCCGGTATTTCCTAGGTGTGTATTTGGACGTCGAGTGTATGAGATACCGCTGGTTGCGGTAATGCACGCTAGTGATTATTAGCGCGTGGTGAGAAATTCGAGTTAATGGAAATTGTTATGAACATCAAGTTTGGATGTGTGTCAGAGGACCATAGATTGTGGGTCCGATTGGTTAAGTGACGGGGATCACGAGGACGTGATCCAATTTAAGTGGGGGAGAGTTGTAACATCCTGAATTTTATACATCAGAAGTGCCATCAGAAAGTGTCAGTAAATGTGTGCATCAGAAAGCGCCACTAAAAGTGAACCTAACACTTATGAATTTTCAGAATTTACATCAGAATCAGAATTTGTCAATTTCAGTCCCTGAACTTCTAAAAGCTGGTAACATTGCGTTTTGAGTGTGTTTATCGCGTCCCAGCACGTCGCGGAACGCGACAGGTATGTTTGAAACGCGACAACATGAAAACCCCATGACCTGAGCTATCCGTCACGTATTAGGTGTATGTGTTGCATACTGGGCGTCGCAAAACGCGACATGAGGTCGCAAAATGCGACATTTACGCAGAACTGACCAAATTGACCCGTTTTTAAGGGTATCTTTTGGGGTGTTTTAGTCTTTTCACATTGTGGACGGTTTGAGGCCTTAAGAACTGATCCAAAGCTCAACCCTATCTCATTTCTCACTCTCTCTACTACACACATTCAATTTAGAGAGAGAAAGAGAGTTCTAGAGAGAGAGAGAGCTTGGTTTGAGGAAGAAGAAGGGTGAATCGGGTCAAGTCGCGAGCATTAAAGTTGTTCATCTCGTTCTTGGCTACGTTTTGGTAGTATTGGTAAGCTCTAACTCCGAATTTCATTATTTGATTTTGATATTCAAATTAGGGTTTGAGCTTGATTTTGTTAGAAACCCTTTAATGGTTGTGAAATGGGTTTGTTGTGGTTAGTAGATGGGTTTTGACCCATTATTGGTGGGTTAGGGTTTGGTGACGAATTTGGTCATGATTTTGGGAGTAATCACTAGATTATAAATGTGTTTGTGTATAGATGTTCATAAGAACATGTTAGCTGGTCAAAAATGGGTGTTGACTTTGGTTTAGTGTTAAACTAAGATTTGAGTCAAGTTTTGGTAAATCAAGTAGGTAAATGCTTGATTTAAGTGTTAGTGGTTGTCTTGGAAATATAATCACTAGTCGTTAGTGATTTTGGGGCGTTTGATGACTTTGGTCAAAATGAGCAATTTGAATTGGGTCAAAATTGAGGATGACACTAATTTAGATTAATTGGATGCTAAACGCATTTGTTAAGTGTTAAATGATGCTTTTGATGTAATTACTCGCGAGAAGTGATTTTAGGTTAAAATTTGGTGTTTTAGTAATAAAGTCAAACTTGGTCAACCATGGAATGGGTTTTGTGTAAAATACGAGCTAGTATGCGTTTAGAGGTTAAAGTTGACATATTTGGGTATTTCGGGAACGCGGGAACTAGTCTCGTTAGTTTTGGACCTTCGGGTAGCGTTAAAAGTGCAAAAGGGTGTATTTTGCACTTGTTGTTCATTTGGGCGGGTCGAGAGTCCAAATGGGGTTGTATGTTGATTATGTGGATACCTATATGCGTATTATAGGTAAAAGCTTACTCGGTTGAGTTTGGAGACGACTTACATTATGACTTGTGCGGGCATCTCGAGGTGAGTGGAATGATTATATATGTGTGTATATAATGTATCTATTTGTAGGGCAGGAGAAGGGCCAGGTATGCGTTGTCTATAACACCAAGAGTTAGTGATATATTTCGTTGTACACTAACGATGGATATTTCGTTGTCCAATTTGCCCGAGAGTTAGTGATATATTTCGTTGTACACTAACGATGGACATTTTTTTGTCCAAACCGACCAAGAGTTAGTGATATATTTCGTTGTACACTAATGATTGCTTCGAGCGGATATTTCGTTGTCTGAATAGCCTAGGGGTTAGTGATATATTTCGTTGTACACTAACGGGTGTTATGAACACCGGTGGGAAATTCGAAGTACCATTCCCTTGTACTATTGGTTAACCATGGTTATGTGTTGTAGTGTAGCATATTATATTGTTCGAGTTATATATGCTATTGTTTGTGCTAGCTTATGGTCTTGGAGATTTGGCGTTATACTTTGCGATGGTATGCAATGTAAATTGCTAGCGTGTATGAGGTATTTGTGCAAGTGTTTGCCAGTAGGTATATTATATATGTATATGTATAATTATTGCATTCACTAAGCTTTATGCTTACCCCTCTCGTTGTTTACCTTTTTACAGGTATTGTGATTATGAAGCTAGCTAGTTATAGACTAGATGCTTAGGAGCGCTTGGGCTCGACGGGGTAGCTTTTGGATATTTGGAAGCGGATGGGGGATTTGGTAGTCCCCGGGATTATGCTCTTGGTATTGGGTTGGGTTATTGAGTGTTAACCCGTATTTCTCGTGATCGGGTCATTATTACAAATGATTTTGTAAAGTGTAATTTGTGTGCCAAGGGTCATGATAGATTGTTAAACGTATCATTACGATGTTATGTTTCGATTAAAATAGAATTGAAAATGTATTGTATTAATGGGACCTAACTAATAAAAAAAATGTACTACGTTTTTGGTTAAACGGATTGGGGTTGTTACACTTGTCTAACATATAAGCAAACAGCGGAAGACTTCTAGGGAACCTGAGAATAAACATGCTAACAAGTGTCAACACAAAGGTTGGTGAGTTCATAGTTTTAGTGTTTCGCGTAATCTGTATATAAAAGTGGATCACAAGATTTCAGTTGTTTCATCCAGAAACGTTTATCAATAGATTCTACGTAAAAGAGCACCCTGGTAACTAATCTTTAACGTTATAATGATAAATACCCCATTCGTTTTAATACACGCAAACCAACGTGTCCTAAACTCAAATAACATACGTCCGTTAAAAGGCTAGCGCTCTAGCTCGGACGGGGATGTCAAGCCCTATGGATCCATATACTGTTATTCGCGCCCACCAGTCCATATCCTATGTACTGGCAGCTACTAGTTACCAAAGCTAAGGGATTTTCGGTTCAAACTCAGTGTAGAATTTAGTATGTACTTGTATCCATTGCGTTTAAAATAAATTGCATGTATTCTTAGTCCAAAAATATAGATTGCAAAAGCAACTAAAAAGGGAGCAATGAAACTCACCTTAGCAGTACATAAAGTTGTTCATCGTAATGTGACCGAAACTCGAAATATCAAATAATCGTAGATCTCAACCTAGAGAACATATGTTGGTCAATAAATGTCTATCAAGCTAGGTCAGGTCATAGTGTATCACAATCCTAATGCTCGAGATCGACATACAAAAGTTATTCAAAGTCGTGTCAAAAAGTCAATTTTGACAGTTGTTTAACAAAATGAGACGTACCTTATATAAAGATTCATTTACTCGGTTGGTAATATTCAAAAATCCAATTTATCAATCTCGTAAACAAGTTGTTTAAATCTTAATTGCAGATTCAAAAGCAATTTCAATTAACGTCAATCATAATTCAGTTGATCATATCTTTTAATCCGTTCATCGAAACTATTCGATATCTAAATGAAAAGTCATTGATTTTTTGCCAGATTTCCAAAAACATGCATATCATATACCTTTTACCAGTAATATATGTATTTAATTCGTGATTCATCATAAACTGTTTAACCATGAAATTTAGCATACAAGCATGTATATATATATTTATATATATATATATACTCGAGCACTAGACATGGATACACAATTAATATATAAAAGATAAAATATGAGTGCTTACGTATCAATATTGAAATTCAATATTGTAGGAAAGTACGTAGACACAACGAAGATGATAAACACTAGGTTTGATTCACAAATATACCCATGAACATTACCCATAACCTCCATAGCTATAACTCATATTTTCCTTAGCTCAATCCGCTTGAAAACCCATTTTGAAAGTGACACGCTCATGACTTCGTCGTAGTATTTTATGTATAATACTACTAATTAAAAATAATAAGATTAATAATAATAATATTAATCTTAATAATAATAATTATAATAATAATGATAATAATAATAAGAATAATAATAATAATATAAATATAAATATATCTACGAGTGTAATATGTATGTGTGCAAAACTGGAACGAATTCGACTGAATTTATAGATGTGGCCTGATTTCCAACCTCATGCGATTGCATGGTTTTTGGACATCAAGGCCATGCGATCGCATGGCCCTCTGATCCAGCTCACAAACTTTTGTTTTCTTGTTTGTCGACATATTTATTTATTAATATATAATATATATAATATATATTAATTAATTATATATTATATTATATTCTCGTGCATAGTTGACTTGAAATTTTCGTTCCGATGTCTCGTACGTTGTCACTCGACTTATGCCCCGGTTCTGGTTTCATAACCAAGTTAATATCTATTCTCAATATTTATAAACACGTTTCATAACCAAGTTAATATAATAGTATTTATCAAACGTTTCATAACCAAGTTAATATCTATTCTCAATATTTATAAACACGTCTTAAAATACATATCGCAATTTATTCATATATCTAATTCTAACATTTAATATTCCTTATTATTGTATGTGTCCAAATTACGTTATTTAAACAAACACTTTACCATTTATTTCGAATACCGTTAAACATGAATGATTTCCCAAATCAACGTGGACCTCACAACAGAAACTCGTAATAATATTATAATTCTTAAGGGACTTAGTAAATATCTTTTAATTCAATCGTTTGGCATAATCTTTTAATTTTGTAGTTAAATATATCAATCAGATAATCAAACCAATAAGTTTAATGCACAGTATCATTTTCTTAACACTTTGTTATGTTTTCAAGTTATAGTATATATATATGTATCTATTTACATATAATTGTTCGCGAATTGTTGAGAACAATCGAAGGGTATTTGAATAGTTTAAAATTTTGAGATTCAACTTCATAGACTTTGCTTATCGTGTCGGAAACGTTAAAGATTAAGTTTAAATTTGATCAGAAATTTCCCGGTCATCACAGTACCTCCCCGTTAAAGAAATTTCGTCCCAAAATTTGAGTAAAGTCGTCATGGTTAACAATAAAAATGTTTTCATGACGAATATGAGTTGATAAATAGAATTTTTATCACCGTTGAATAATATGGATAAAACAATTCGATTACTCGAAGCGTATGAGAGAAGTTATCGTAATAGAGTGAAATGGAGAATAGAGATTCGTCTTATCTCTTGACGTAGTAACGATTGATTTCCTGAATTTAAGGAATAAAAAATCTTCATAATCTAAATAAGATTTGATTCTTCGAAATTTAAGGGAATTAAGATTTCCTTTGATTATATGCGTAATCTGCCTCGATTGCTATGTCTGATATTTTGCTATAAATTGACCTCTTCCGTTTCATTTATTTTCACCACTCCTATAATCTTCTTCCTTGTTTAATACTTCTTAATAGATTGTGAAAATGCTTCATCCAGTTATGATTCTTGATATACTCCTAACTTTCATATCTATCATTCTTCTTTTTCATCTGATGCCGGAGGAATCTATTCACTTTTAATATACTCTTGGCTTTATAGTGTTTTTAGTTCTCCCGTGTCTTTACGTTGCAGTACTTATTGATATACATGGTTTGTAATTTATGTGTTTTTATCGGGCTTTATATTCTCCGTTATATTTCGAAGCTTCATGCTTTCGTTCTCTCTTCCCACCTTCAAGTCAAGCGAATAATGGTCCAGAATTCGTAGGTATGAAGTTTTGGATGAACATAGTTAATGTTCTAAGAAAGAAATTGAAATGACACGATCTTGATTTATCAAATTACCAGAATATCCGGAAAAGACCGAATCATCAAGAAAATATTTTCTTGATATGTTTAGAGGTTAAATAGAATGAAAGAGTTATGTAACATGGTTCATGATGAGGGTGTGATCTGTGAACCTTTATCACATTTCATTAGAAACTCAGCATGACTTACTGTAATATAATCACGTTGATCAAGTGTCATTATATTATACTAATTCATGCTTAGTTCCCAACACTACTTCAAACATCCATTTTTCAAATTTTTCAGATTTTTTTTGAAACTAAAATAGTTTCTTTTATGATGTAACACAGATAGCGCGAAGAGATGAATGATTTCAGATAAGAATAGTTATGAAAATATCTTCAGAAATATGGAGGATATTTATAATGGAAGGTACGATGATATCTTAGAATTTTTAAGATAAGATGATGATGAAGAATATTATCCGCAAAGGTTTTAGAGTAAGGAGTGTAGAGACCCGTCCTAATCCATCCGGATGAAGTCCACATCGATTACAAACGAATCACAATAGTTGATTACATCGCGAGGTACTTGACCTCTATATGATACATTTTACAAACATTGCATTCGTTTTTAAAAGACAAACTTTCATTTCATTGAAAGTTGACGACATGCATACCATTTCATAATACATCCAACTATAATTGACTTAATAATAATTTTGATGAACTCAATGACTCGAATGCAACATCTTTTGAAATATGTCATGAATGATTCCAAGTAATATCTTTAAAATAAGCAATTTCACAGCGGAAGACTTCTTTCATACCTGAGAATAAACATACTTTAAAGTGTCAACCAAAAGGTTGGTGAGTTCATTAGTTTATCATAAACAATCATTTCCATTAATTTAATAGACCACAAGATTTTCATTTTTCATTCCTCATAAACATACGTCTCATGCATAGAGACAAAAATATCATTCATGTGGATTGAACACCTGGTAACCGACATTCACAATATGCATATAAGAATATCCCCATCATTCCGGGATCCTCCTTCGGACATGATATAAATTTTGAAGTACTAAAGCATCCGGTACTTTAGATGGGGCTTGTTGGGCCCGATAGGTCTATCTTTAGAGTTCGCGTCAATTAGGGTGTCTGTTCCCTAATTCTTAGATTACAAGACTAAAAGGGGGCATATCCAGTTTCGATCATTCAACCATAGAACGTAATTTCGATTACTTGTGTCTATTTCGTAAAACAGTTATAAAAGTTGCGCATGTATTCTCAGCCCAAAAATATAAAGGGTAAAAAGGCAAATGAAACTCACCTAATGTATTTTGTAGTAAAAATACATAGAACGACATTGAACAAGTATAGGGTTGGCCTCGGATTCACGAACCTATATCAATTGTATATTTATTAATACAAATAATAGAATCACATAAATTCCTTTATTAGTATATATTATTTATATGTTTTTAGTTATATAGAGTTTATACCAAATTCCATTAATTACTTATATTATATCTTAATTTTTATATTATGTATATTTATTTCGTAGATATATTTAAAATAATTAGTATCCATATATGTAGTTATATTAATATATCTATATATATGATTAGTATTATATTTAAAATCATTAGTTTGTAAATATATTTATATATAAAAAGGTTAATAGGTTTGATATATAGTTATATGAGAAATTAATATGATTATGGTATAGGTAATAAGTATATTAAAAAAAAAATTTATCTGTTAATAAGGATAGTTTTGATAATACTGATTCTTTTGATAAGAATAATAATATTAATAACTTTATTAATAATGATAATATAATACTAATAATAAGATAATAATGATAATTGTAATACTAATAGTATTTATGTTACTAATAATAATAGTACTTATATCAATATTAATAATATTGATAATTATACTAATAATAATTAATGATGTTACTTAATAACTGTAATAATACTAAAAATGATTAAATGCCAATTTTATGAGAATGATATAAGTTTGTAATATGATAGTAATAATAATACTATACTTAACAATAATAATAATAATATTTATTTTTGTATTTATAATCGTAATAATAATAATAAATGTTATCTACTACTTGTGTTAGAAATAATAATAATAATTATATTACTTATACATGTAATAATAATAATACTATTATAATATTAACAATAACATTAATAATAATAATAATAATAATAATAATAATAATAATAATAATAATAATAATAATAATAATAATAATAATAATAATAATAATAATAATAAAATAAGAAGTTTATACCCTTTAAGAAAATTTTTGTAAAAAGAATGCTGCATACCGGAATCGAACCCGAGACCACTTTCTCACCCGCTAACATACCCAGCCATCTGTTCCAACCCGGATTTTCAGAGTTTATAAGATTCTAAATTTTATTATCCTATTTTTCTGTTTTCACTTCTTCACCCTATAACTGAAATCGACCAGAGTTTATCCAAGTCCAAACAATGAATTAACCATCTTAATTTATGAATTGGAATCTAAATAGAATGACCCATTTGTTAGGCTTGAATTAATCAAAGAAGAATTTAAAATAAATAGCAGCGGCAGTAACAGTAATTACGATGAACACCACAACCTCAAACTTGATTTTGAATTACAGCTTCTTTTAGCTCAATCACAATCATTTTTAAAATGTATAAATGAAACAAAATGGCCACTGATTGATTTGTTTAATTAAAACAACAGGTTAGATAAAAAAAAATTACTGGAACAGACTTCCAACACAACCTCTGAACTCAAAATCAAATCTCAAGTTTTAGTTCGTTTTAGAATAAACTTATAACATGAAATAGGTAGGAAAACGTTCTTATAAACTTTCTCCATTCTCAATTTGACTGAAATCACCACCTAGAACTCGAATTTAATAGAAGAACGATGTTTGACTTTTTACAATCAAAACTTTGACCTCAAAATTGAGACTCAATATTAGGAATTGGGTTTTGAAACTTTCCAGAAAGGTTAAAATAAAGATTTAGAACAGACCTGCATTAATAGATTTTTAAATAAAACAATAATTCGAAGTTTTTGGAAATTGGTGCAAGAACAGAGAATGACGAGCAGTTTTTTTTTTTTTTTTAGAAATTTAATTTGATTTTTGTTCTCTTTCATCGACTTGCACCCTCATAGTATCAAATAAAGATTAATACACGTAAATAGGATCAATTTAGCTCAATTATCATTTGTGTTGTAGCTGGAATGAATCTTTACCAAATATTCGTTCAGTACAATGAAAAAAAAATAAAAAATTAAAAAGGCAATCCAATTGTAACTGATTTTGTTTGTTCTATAGAGAATCAGATCGGCATGTTAATTCCAGTAGACAATTTACACAGCTAAGACAACAACATACAACAGAATTACGTATTTATCTCATATTTATTTAGGTATATATCGTATTTATGTACTTGTATATATTTATATATGTATTTATATATAAATCAGTACTTTGTATATGTATATATATCTATTTATTTATATATAACTGTTTTTGTATAATTATATAGTAAATGTATATATATATATATATATATATATATATATATATATATATATATATATATATATATATATATATATATATATATATATATATATATATATATATATTTGTATACTAAATATATATAATGAATCATAATAATGACATAAATTATATTAATTTTAACATCTAATATTTATGAACAAATAATAATAACAATAGATAATAATATTAATAATAATACTAATATTAATAACCATATTAATAAGAGTAATAATAATGATAACAATATTAAGTTTAATAATAATGATGATAATAATACTATTATTAATGATACTAGTAAAATTAGATATAATAATATTAATATTATTAATGATAATAATAATAATATTAATAATAGTAGTATAATGACTTAAACATATCCAATTCTCATATATACATTTATATCTCATATTAGATTTAATAATAATTATGAAACTAATAATAATAAGAATAATAAAAATAATAATGATAATAATATGAGGATATTAATAATAACCAAAATGATATATATATATATATATATATATATATATATATATATATATATATATATATATATATTTATAAGTTTGTTAATAATAATAATTTATAAGAATGTTAATAATAATATTCTTAATGATACAAATACTAAATTGTATTATCTTCTAATAATATTAATAATTATGATTCTTAATGATGAAGGTAATAATAATATCTGATAATTTTACAATTAATAATTAAGATCTAACATGTTATGTGTATCAAATTCATATTTATATTTTTATATCACAATTAATAATATCTATAATACAGATTTTAATATTTATGCAAGTAATAATAATGATAGTTTTTATATAACATTTATCTTAACTTAAAATTAACTTTATTAATATTATAATTTATTAATTATGTAATATTTAATACTTATATATATAATATCATACATTTAATATTTACAATATACATATAATCATTAATTATATAGAAATTATATTCATATATCTATATATATTCGTTTTAATAATGACTTAATTATTCTGTATATTAATTTACAAATTTTAAATTGCAATTGATGAAAGTATAATATTAATTCCAAATGTTATATATATATATATATATATATATATATATATATATATATATATATATATATATATACTACATATTTAATTACACACAATTGTTCGTGAATCGTCGGGCATAGTTAAAGGTCAAATGATAATATGAACGCAGTACAAAATTGTTAAGACTTCAACATAATAGACTTTGCTTATCGTATCGAATCATAATAAGATTAAGTTTAAATTTGGTCGGAAATTCTCGGGTCGTCACAGTACCTACCCGTTAAAGAAATTTCGTCCCGAAATTTGAGTGAGATGGTCATGGTTAACAATAAAAATGTTTTCATGACGAGTATGAATTGATAATTAGAATTTTATCATTATTGAATAATATAGATAAATCGATTCGATTATTCGAATAGCACGAATGAAGCTATCACTAAATAGTGATATGAGAAAGACATGTTTCATCATAACTTTTGATTAGTCATGGTTGAATTTAGAAAATAAGGTGCGTCTTAACTTTTGACGTAGAGGGTTGAATTCCGGAATTCAAAGGATTAAAGAAAATCTTCGAAATCTAAAGGATTTGATTCTTCAGCGAGTAAGTAAAATTAAGATCTCTAAAATTAAATACGGTGATCCGCCTCGATTACTCTGTCTGATATTTCCATTATAAATTAAGCTCTTCTATTCCCTCATTCTTACCATTTCTATACAATCTCCAAATTTAAAAGATTATGAAAATGCTTAATTCAATTCTAAACCCTGATATATATATATATATATATATATATATATATATATATATATATATATTTTAATTATCATTTCTGTCATCTTTCTTTTTAATCTTCCATTAGAAATTCTGTTTACTTCTACTATTACCTTGGGATGATACTATTCTTAATTACACCATGTGTTCATATTGCTCTTCGTATTAACATTCACGGTTTGTAACCTCCATGTTGTTATCGGGCTCTATATTTTCTCTTATATTTTGGAGCTCTTCGCTTTTTTTATTCTCCTCTCGACCTCTAGTAAAGCGAGTAATGGTCCAGAATTCGTAAGTATGGAATTTTTAATGATCTTGATGTTCTAAACAGGAAAGAACGTAATAGCACGATTTGATTTGTCAAATTACCATAATCACTGATAATAGATCTATCAAGAATATACTTTCTTGATATGTTCAGAAGTTAAGCAGAATGAAAGAGTTATGTAACATAGCACATGATGACATTGTGATCTGTGAATCATCACGTTCCATTAGAAACTCAGCATGACTTACTGTAATATAATCACGTTGATCAAGTGTCATTATATTATACTAACTCATGCATCAGTTCCCCAACACTTCTCCACCATTCATTCATAATTTATACTTAGATTTTACAGAAGTTTCCAATATAATGGAATACAGAAAACACGAAGAGGTAGATAATTTCGGATAAAAATATTTATGAAAATATCCTCAGAAATATCGAAGATATTTATGATGATATTTTGGAGTTTCTAAGTTTGAAGGTTGATGAAGTAAAATTTTCCGCAAGATTTTAACATGACTTCGGAGTAAGATATTCTCTAATGATTTCATCGGATCCAGAATTACCTAGATTCTTTGAATATAGGGTATGGTCCTTGTATTTGTCCTTGGTCTCCTTCGTGGTTAGCTCAATCCATTTTCCAGGTCCAACTTTCCTGAGCTTTGCCAATATACTATTCTTTATCTTTATTCCTTCGACGGTTAAGATCGTGTACAGTTTTTGCTGCTGTATTCAGCTTGTACAGTTTTTGCTACTGTATTCAGCTTTTTCAGAATTTGAAGTTTTGATTTGTAGACTGAGTGCTTTTCAAAATTTCAGAGTAGAAGATCATAATTCTAAGAGATAAGGATTATATGTATACTTATAACTGTTGATGTAGCCATGCTGCGAGATTTCAAAATACTAATTGCTGATTCCCGGTAGTTGGTATGGCAGTTCTCGCTATAAGATGCGAATTAGTATATGATAAGGTTTCAATGAACATAATGATTCTTCGAAAAGTCATAGATCAATGAAGTTGCTGATAAGTGTACTGCTAATGAAGTGGGATATAAACGGTTTCCCGATATCGATGACAAAAGACAACTTATATATCAGGGTTATAATAAGCTAATCCGAGTGAAAAGTCGAAGTTGACTTGTTGGAGCTGTGACAAAATTGAATAATTTGGAAAGGAATTGCAAAGTTATTTTCGGTAATAATAATGCTAAAGGATCTAGCACAGATACGTGTTAAATGTTTACTCAGGTTCTGAGTGTTTTCGGGTGCATAAATATATGCATCAATCTTTTCTTCCGTAGATGAGGTACGGTTGGTTCATCCTCTCGATTAGGTGTTTTTAAGAATCATGAAAGGTTTGAACGCAGATTGTAATCGTCAAGATACAAATGAAGTTTAAGATGAAATCAAGTGGCAAACTTGAAGAAATGTTTAGTTTCATATGTTATAAACAATATTTTAATTCATTTTAATTGTCCAAGGTCATTAGTCCACAGTTAACAGTCCAATAATTCATATATAATTTAATATATAATATTCGAATTAATTAATACGTATCGTGACCCGTGTACATGTCTCAGACTCGATCACAACTCAAACTATATATATTATTATAGAATCAACCCCAACCCTGTATAGAGAACTCGATCATTACTTCATATAGAGTGTCTATGGTTATTCCAAATAATATATGTATATGCGTCGATATGATATGTCAAAACCTTGTATACGTGTCCCGATATTTAAAGTGCGTAAAATAAATACAGAAATTAAATGACGATAAATAAAATGCGTAAAGTAAATAACAGAAATTAAATGACGATAAATAAAATTGCGATAATTAAATTGCGATAAATAAACTGCGATAAATAAAATGTAATCAGTTAGCTAGGAACAGTTAGCGTGGATTCTTAACAAAAAAATTTTTTTCGTAGTTAATATGTTTGTTTCTATCAAATTTTTATTTCGTCAAATGTGTTCTTCATTATGCCACTTGTTGGATTCTGATAAATCAAAATCCAAATATGAAATTTAATAAAAATTGTTATTCTGTGGTGAACGGATTCGTATATCGGTAGATGTAAGTAGGATAGTAAATGACTTGTTGAACCAGATTCGAAGAATGTACAGTGTAACTTATTAATGTGAAGTCTAAATATTCCTCGGGTATTACCTACCCGTTAAAATATTTTCACCATTAACAGTTTGTACGAAAGAATTTTTAATTACAATCTTTGTGAAAATATACTTACATTTATATTTTCTTCAGATGTAATCATGGATTTAATGAGTTAATATGATATTAATCTCATTTGAATTTCGGTTGGAACTAGAATAAATAATCTTTAAAACTTTAGAGATTACATAATCGCCGTGAAGAACGAAGATAATAGATGTACAACGATACATAGAACGATGATTATACTCGAAGTATAGATTGTGATGTTGAGGCGTGTGTTGTTGTGGTTTATATTGTTGCTGGTGGTACTGTTGATGCTGTTGATGTTGCTGAAGCTGGTACGTTTTGCACCATATTTTCCAAGGCTACAACTCGGGCGCGAAACTCGTTGACTTTTATTACTCCGGGATGATTGTCGGTCGAAACGAGCGGATGAATAAGGTTTAGAATCTGAGTTATGATATAGTCGTGGCGATATATTCAGGAAATGAGGGTGAAAATGGTGTTACGAACAGGTTCGCCGGTAAGTGCTTCAGGTTCTTCGCCAAAAGGTGAATTCGGTTAGTGGAAGGGATCGCCTTCTGCGCATCTCCATTGATTAAGTCGACTACGAATCCATCAGATGAATTGGGGATGGATGATTTATTGATTCATTCTAGTGACACTGCTTTCGAAGCTTAGGTGAAACTCCATATCGAAATAGCTGTCGAAATCCGAGGAATTCGAACTGGTTGAGGGATTCAACTCGTACGATCAGATTAAGGATTTTCGATAGGAAATAGATTATAGGATGTAGATTAGTACCCTGTAATACATAATTTACATATGCATATATAATACTAAAATCCCATAAGTTACGGGTGAATCTACGGAAGCTGTTAGGTAAAGTCTATAGTAACAGATACGCTAAGATATAAATTAGCAGATAAGCTAAGATATGAATTTTTGTCTATACACTATTCATGCAATCATTGCAGTATGATGTGTCTAGACTAAGGACGATAAGCAAATGATTTTCTAAGATTGATAAGCAGGTAATTTTCGACACGAAATGATAAGCAAAACTTTTGACATGCTGACACGATCGAAGTCCAGACTCACTAATGCATCTAAACAGCTATCAGTTAGACACGCTAATACAAGACCTGTTTCGCTAAGACCACCGCTCTGATACCAACTGTAGAGACCCGTCCTAATCCATCCGGACGAAGTCCACATCGATTACAAACGAATCACAATAGTTGATTACATCGCGAGGTACTTGACCTCTATATGATACATTTTACAAACATTGCATTCGTTTTTAAATGACAAACTTTCATTTCATTGAAAGTTGATGACATGCATACCATTTCATAATACATCCAACTATAATTGACTTAATAATAATCGTGATGAACTCAACGACTCGAATGCAACATCTTTTGAAATATGTCATGAATGATTCCAAGTAATATCTTTAAAATAAGCAATTTTACAGCGGAAGACTTCTTTCATACCTGAGAATAAACATACTTTAAAGTGTCAACCAAAAGGTTGGTGAGATCATTAGTTTATCATAAACAATCATTTCCATTAATTTAATAGACCACAAGATTTTCATTTTTCATTCCTCATAAACATACGTCCCATGCATAGAGATAAAAATATCATTCATATGGATTGAACACCTGGTAACCAACATTCACAATATGCATATAAGAATATCCCCATCATTCCGGGATCCTCCTTTGGACATGATATAAATTTCGAAGTACTAAAGCATTCGGTACTTTGGATGGGGCTTATTGGGCCCGATAGGTCTATCTTTAGAGTTCGCGTCAATTAGGGTGTCTGTTCCCTAATTCTTAGATTACCAGACTAAAAGGGGGCATATTCAGTTTCGATCATTCAACCATAGAACGTAATTTCGATTACTTGTGTCTATTTCGTAAAACATTTATAAAAGTTGCGCATGTATTCTCAGCCTAAAAATATAAAGGGTAAAAAGGCAAATGAAACTCGCCTAATGTATTTTGTAGTAAAAATACATAGAACGACATTGAATAAGTATAGGGTTGGCCTCGGATTCACGAACCTATATCAATTGTATATTTATTAATACATATAATAGAATCACATAAATTCCTTTATTAGTATATATTATATATATGTTTTTAGTTATATAGAGTTTATACCAAATTCCATTAATTACTTATATTATATCTTAATTTTTATATTATGTATATTTATTTTGTAGATATATTTAAAATAATTAGTATCCATATATGTAGTTATATTAATATATCTATATATATTATTAGTATTATATTTAAAATCATTAGTTTGTATATATATTTATATATAAAAAGGTTAATAGGTTTGATATATAGTTATATGAGATATTAATATGATTATGGTATAGGTAATAAGTATATTAAAAAATGTTTATATGTTAATAAGGATAGTTTTGATAATACTGATTCTTTTGATAAGAATAATAATATTAATAACTTTATTAATAAAGATAATATAATACTAATAATAAGATAATAATGATAATTGCAATACTAATAGTATTTATGTTACTAATAATAATAGTACTTATATCAATATTAATAATATTCATAATTATACTAATAATAATTAATGATGTTACTTAATAACGGTAATAATACTAAAAATGATTAAATGCCAATTTTATGAGAATGATATTAGTTTGTAATATGATAGTAATAATAATACTTAACTTAACAATAATAATAATAATAATATTTATTTTTGTATTTATAATCGTAATAATAATAATAATTGTTATCTACTACTTGTGTTAGAAATAATAATAATAATAATTATATTACTTATACATGTAATAATAATAATACTTTTATAATATTAACAATAACATTAATATTAATAATAATAATAATAATAATAATAATAATAATAATAATAATAAAAATAAAATAAGAAGTTTATACCCTTTAAGAAAATTTCTGTAAAAAGAATGCTGCATACCGAAATCAAACCCGAGACCACTTGCTTACCCGCTAACATACCCAGCCATCTGTTCCAACCCGGATTTTCTGAGTTTATAAGATTCTAAATTCTATTATCATATTTTTCTGTTTTCACTTCTTCACCCTATAACTGAAATCGACCAGAGTTTATCCAAGTCCAAACAACGAATTAACCATCTTAATTTATGAATTGGAATCTAAATAGAACGACCCATTTGTTAGGCTTGAATTAATCAAAGAAGAATTTAAAATAAATAGCAGCGACAGTAACAGTAATTACGATGAACACCACAACCTCAAACTTGATTTTGAATTACAGCTTCTTTTAGCTCAATCACAATCGTTTTTAAAATGTATAAATGAAATAAAACGGCCACTGATTGATTTGCTTAATTAAAACAACAGGTTAGATAAAAAAAATTACTGGAACAGACCTCCAACACAACCTCTGAACTCAAAATCAAATCTCAAGTTTTAGTTCGTTTTAGAATAAACTTATAACATGAAATAGGTAGGAAAACGTTCTTATAAACTTTCTCCATTCTCAATTTCAACTGAAATCACCACCTAGAACTCGAATTTAATAGAAGAACGATGTTTGACTTTTTACAATCAAAACTTTGACCTCAAAATTGAGACTCAATATTATGAATTGGGTTTTGAGACTTTCCAGAAAGGTTAAAATAAAGATTTAGAACAGACCTGCATTAATAGATTTTTAAATAAAACAATAATTCGAAGTTTTTGGAAAATGGTGCAAGAACAGAGAATGACGAGCAGTTTTTTTTTTAGAAATTTAATTTGATTTTTGTTCTCTTTCATTGACTTGCACCCTCATAGTATCAAATAAAGATTAATAGACGTAAATAGGATCAATTTAGCTCAATTATCATTTGTGTTGTAGCTGGAATGAATCTTTACCAAATATTCGATCAGTACAATGAAAAAAAATAAAAAATTAAAAAGGCAATCCACTTGTAACTGATTTTGTTTGTTTTATAGAGAATCAGATCGACATGTTAATTCCAGTAGACAATTTACACAGCTAAGACAACGACATACAACAGAATTACGTATTTATCTCATATTTATTTAGGTATATATCGTATTTATGTACTTGTATATATTTATATATGTATTTATATATAAATCAGTACTTTGTATATGTATATATATCTATTTATTTATATATAACTGTTTTTGTATAATTATATAGTAAATGTATATATATATATATATATATATATATATATATATATATATATATATATATATATATAATGAATCATAATAATGACATAAATTATATGAATTTTAACATCTAATATTTATGAACAAATAATAATAACAATAGATAATAATATTAATAATAATACTAATATTAATAACCATATTAATAAGAGTAATAATAATGATAACAATATTAAGTTTAATAATAATGATGATAATAATACTATTATTAATGATACTAGTAAAATTAGATATAATAATATTAATATTATTAATGATAATAATAATATTAATAATAGTAGTATAATGACTTAAACATATCCAATTCTCATATATACATTTATATCTCATATTAGATTTAATAATAATTATGAAACTAATAATAATAAGAATAATAAAAATAATAATGATAATAATATGAGGATATTAATAATAACCAAAATGATATATATATATATATATATATTTTTTTATAAGTTCGTTAATAATAATAATAATTTATAAGTTCATTAATAATAATATTCTTAATGATACAAATACTAAATTGTATTATCTTCTAATAATATTAATAATTATGATTCTTAATGATGAAGGTAATAATAATATCTGATAATTTTATAATTAATAATTAAGATCTAACATGTTATGTGTATCAAATTCATATTTATATTTTTATATCACAATTAATAATATCTATAATACAGATTTTAATATTTATGCAAGTAATAATAATGATAGTTTTTATATAACATTTATCTTAACTTGAAATTAACTTTATTAATATTATAATTTATTAATTATGTAATATTTAATACTTATATATATAATATCATACATTTAATATTTACAATATACATATAATCATTAATTATATAGAAATTATATTCATATATCTATATATATTCGTTTTAATAATGACTTAATTATTCTGTATATTAATTTACAAATTTTAAATTGCAATTGATGAAAGTATAATATTAATTCAAAATGTTATATATATATATATATATATATATATATATATATATATATATATATATATATATATATATATATACTACATATTTAATTACACACAATTGTTCGTGAATCGTCGGGCATAGTTAAAGGTCAAATGATAATATGAACACAGTACAAAATTGTTAAGACTTCAACATAATAGACTTTGCTTATCGTATCGAATCATAATAAGATTAAGTTTAAATATGGTCGGAAATTCTCGGGTCGTCACAGTACCTACTTGTTAAAGAAATTTCGTCCTGAAATTTGAGTGAGATGGTCATGGTTAACAATAAAAATGTTTTCATGACGAGTATGAATTGATAATTAGAATTTTATCATTATTGAATAATATAGATAAATCGATTCGATTATTCGAATAGCACGAATGAAGCTATCACTAAATAGTGATATGAGAAAGACATGTTTCATCATAACTTTTGACTAGTCATGGTTGAATTTAGAAAATAAGGTGCGTCTTAACTTTTGACGTAGAGGGTTGAATTCCGGAATTCAAAGGATTAAAGAAAATCTTCGAAATCTAAAGGATTTGATTCTTCGGCAAGTAAGGAAAATTAAGATCTCTAAAATTAAATACGGTGATCCGCCTGGATTACTCTGTCTGATATTTCCATTTTAAATTAAGCTCTTCTATTCCCTCATTCTTACCATTTCTATACAATCTCCAAATTTAAAAGATTATGAAAATGCTTAATTCAATTCTAAACCCTGATATATATATATATATATATATATATATATATATATATATATATATATATATATATATATATATATATATATATATATATATATATATATATATATATATATATATATATATATATATATATATATATATATTTTTAATTATCATTTCTGTCATCTTTCTTTTTAATCTTCCATTAGAAATTCTGTTTACTTCTAATATTACCTTGGGATGATACTATTCTTAATTACATCATGTGTTCATATTGCTATTCGTATTAACATTCACGGTTTGTAACCTCCATGTTGTTATCGGGCTCAATATTTTCTCTTATATTTTAGAGCTCTTCGCTTTTTTTATTCTCCTCTCGACCTCTAGTAAAGCGAGTAATGGTCCAGAATTCGTAAGTATGGAATTTTTAATGATCTTGATGTTCTAAACAGGAAAGAACGTAATAGCACGATTTGATTTGTCAAATTACCAGAATCACTGATAATAGAACTATCAAGAATATACTTTCTTGATATGTACAGAAGTTAAGTAGAATGAAAGAGTTATGTAACATAGCACATGATGACATTGTGATATGTGAATCATCACGTTCCATTAGAAACTCAGTATGACTTACTATAATATAATCACGTTGATCAAGTGTCATTATATTATACTAACTCATGCATCAGTTCCCTAACACTTCTCCACCATTCATTCATAATGTATACTTAGATTTTACAGAAGTTTTCAATATAATGGAATACAGAAAACACGAAGAGGTAGATAATTTCGGATAAAAATATTTATGAAAATATCCTCAGAAATATCGAAGATATTTATGATGATATTTTGGAGTTTCTAAGTTTGAAGGTTGATGAAGTAAAATTTTCCGCAAGATTTTAACATGACTTCGGAGTAAGATATTCTCTAATGATTTCATCGGATCCAGAATTACCTGGATTCTTTGAATATAGGGTATGGTCCTTGTATTTGTCCTTGGTCTCCTTCGTGGTTAGCTCAATCCGTTTTCCAGTTCCAACTTTCCTGAGCTTTGCCAATATACTATTCTTTATCTTTATACCTTCGACGGTTAAGGTCGTGTACAGTTTTTGCTGCTGTATTCAGCTTGTATAGTTTTTGCTGCTGTATTCAGCTTTTTTAGAATTTGAAGTTTAGATTTGTAGACTGAGTGCTTTTCAAAATTTCAGAGTGGAAGATCATAATTCTAAGAGATAAGGATTATATGTATACTTATAACTGTTGATGTAGCCATGCTGCGAGATTTCAAAATACTAATTGATGATTCCCGGTAGTTGGTATGGCATTTCTCGCTATAAGATGCGGATTAGTAAATGATAAGGTTTCAATGAACATAATGATTCTTCGAAAAGTCATAGATCAATGAAGTTGTTGATAAGTGTACTGCTAATGTAGTGGGATATAAACGGTTTTCCGATATCGATGATAAAAGACAACTTATATATTAGGGTTATAATAAGCTAATCCGAGTGAAAAGTCGAAGTTGACTTGTTGGAGCTGTGACAAAATTGACTAATTTGGAAAGGAATTGCAAAGTTATTTTCGGTAATAATAACGCTAAAGGATCTAGCACAGATACGTGTTAAATGTTTACTCAGGTTCCGAGTGTTTTCGGGTGCATAACTATATGCATCAATCTTTTCTTCCGTAGATGAGGTACGGTTAGTTTATCCTCTCGATTGAGGTGTTTTTAAGAATCATGAAAGGTTTGAACGCAGATTGTAATCGTCAAGATACAAATGAAGTTTAAGATGAAATCAAGTGGCAAACTTGAAGAAATGTTTAGTTTCATATGTTATAAACAATATTTTAATTCATTTTAATTGTCCAATGTCATTAGTCCACAGTTAACAGTCCAATAATTCATATATAATTTAATATATAATATTCGAATTAATTAATACGTATCGTGACCCGTGTACATGTCTCAGACTCGATCACAACTCAAACTATATATATTATTATAGAATCAACCTCAACCCTGTATAGAGAACTCGATCATTACTTCATATAGAGTGTCTATGGTTATTCCAAATAATATATATATATATATATATATATATATATATATATATATATATATATATATATATATATATATATATATATATATATATATATATATATATATATATATATATATATATATGCGTCAATATGATATGTCAAAACCTTGTATACGTGTCCCGATATTTAAAGTGCGTAAAATAAATACAGAAATTAAATGACGATAAATAAAATGCGTAAAGTAAATAACATAAATTAAATGACGATAAATAAAATTGCGATAATTAAATTGCGATAAATACACTGCGATAAATAAAATGTAATCAG
The DNA here is from genome assembly GCF_046630445.1 of Rutidosis leptorrhynchoides. Lineage (NCBI taxonomy): Eukaryota > Viridiplantae > Streptophyta > Magnoliopsida > Asterales > Asteraceae > Rutidosis > Rutidosis leptorrhynchoides. Next base: position 407,484,739 of record NC_092335.1, read on the forward strand.
TTAGCTAGGAACAGTTAGTTGGAACAGTTAGCATGGATTCTTAACAAAAAAAATTTTTTTCGTAGTTAATATGTTTGTTTCTATCAAATTTTTATTTCGTCAAATGTGTTCTTCATTATGCCACTTGTTGAATTCTGATAAATCAAAATCCAAATATGAAATTTAATAAAAATTGTTATTCTGTGGTGAACGGATTCGTATATCGGTAGATGTAAGTAGGATAGTAAATGACTTGTTGAACCAGATTCGAAGAATGTACAGTGTAACTTATTAATGTGAAGTCTAAATATTCCTCGGGTATTACCTACCCGTTAAAATATTTTCACCATTAACAGTTTGTACGAAAGAATTTTTAATTACAATCTTTGTGAAAATATACTTACATTTATGTTTTCTTCAGATGTAATCATAGATTTAATGAGTTAATATGATATTAATCTCATTTGATTTTCGGTTGGAACTAGAATAAATAATCTTTAAAACTTTAGAGATTACATAATCGCCGTGAAGAACGAAGATAATAGATGTACAATGATACATAGAACGATGATTATACTCGAAGTATAGATTGTGATATTGAGGCGTGTGTTGTTGTGGTTTATGTTGTTGCCGGTGGTACTGTTGATACTGTTGATGTTGCTGAAGCTGGTACGTTTTGCACCATATTTTCCAAGGCTACAACTCGGGCGCGAAACTCGTTGACTTTTATTACTCCGGGATGATTGTCGGTCGAAACGAGCGGATGAATAAGGTTTAGAATCTGAGTTATGATATAGTCGTGGCGAGATATTCGGGAAATGAGGGTGAAAATGGTGTTACGAACAGGTTCGCCGGTAAGTGCTTCAGGTTCTTCGCCAAAAGGTGAATTCGGTTAGTGAAAGGGATCGCCTTCTGCACATCTCCATTGATTAAGTCGACTACGAATCCATCAGATGAATTGGGGATGGATGATTTGTTGATTCATTCTGGTGACACTGCTTTCGAAGCTTAGGTGAAACTCCATATCGAAATAGCTGTCGGAATCCGAGGAATTCGAACTGGTTGAGGGATTCATCTCGTATGATCAGATTAAGGATTTTCGATAGGAAATAGATTATAGGATGTAGATTAGTACCCTGTAATACATAATATACATATGCATATATAATACTAAAATCCCATAAGTTACGGGTGAATCTACGGAAGCTGTTAGGTAAAGTCTATAGTAACAGATACGCTAAGATATAAATTAGTAGATACGCTAAGATATGAATTTTTGTCTATACACTATTCATGCAATCATTGCAGTATGATGTGTCTAGACTAAGGACGATAAGCAAATGATTTTCTAAGATTGATAAGCAGGTAATTTTCGACACGAAATGATAAGCAAAACTTTTGACATGCTGACACGATCGAAGTCCAGACTCACTAATGCATCTAAACAGCATCAGTTAGACACGCTAATACAAGACCTGGTTCGCTAAGACCACCGCTCTGATACCAACTGTAGAGACCCGTCCTAATCCATCCGGACGAAGTCCACATCGATTACAAACGAATCACAATAGTTGATTACATCGCGAGGTACTTGACCTCTATATGATACATTTTACAAACATTGCATTCGTTTTTAAAAGACATACTTTCATTTCATTGAAAGTTGACGACATGCATACCATTTCATAATACATCCAACTATAATTGACTTAATAAAATTCTTGATGAACTCAATGACTCGAATGCAACATCTTTTGAAATATGTCATGAATGATTCCAAGTAATATCTTTAAAATAAGCAATTTCACAGCGGAAGACTTCTTTCATACCTGAGAATAAACATACTTTAAAGTGTCAACCAAAAGGTTGGTGAGTTCATTAGTTTATCATAAACAATCATTTCCATTAATTTAATAGACCACAAGATTTTCATTTTTCATTCCTCATAAACATACGTCCCATGCATAGAGACAAAAATATCATTCATGTGGATTGAACACCTGGTAACCGACATTCACAATATGCATATAAGAATATCCCCATCATTCCGGGATCCTCCTTCGGACATGATATAAATTTCGAAGTACTAAAGCATCCGGTACTTTAGATGGGGCTTGTTGGGCCCGATAGGTCTATCTTTAGAGTTCGCGTCAATTAGGATGTCTGTTCCCTAATTCTTAGATTACCAGACTAAAAGGAGGCATATTCAGTTTCGATCATTCAACCATAGAACGTAATTTCGATTACTTGTGTCTATTTCGTAAAACAGTTATAAAAGTTGCGCATGTATTCTCAGCCCAAAAATATAAAGGGTAAAAAGGCAAATGAAACTCACCTAATGTATTTTGTAGTAAAAATACATAGAACGACATTGAACAAGTATAGGGTTGGCCTCGGATTCACGAACCTATATCAATTGTATATTTATTAATACAAATAATAGAATCACATAAATTCCTTTAATAGTATATATTATTTATATGTTTTTAGTTATATAGAGTTTATACCAAATTCCATTAATTACTTATATTATATCTTAATTTTTATATTATGTATATTTATTTTGTAGATATATTTAAAATAATTAGTATCCATATATGTAGTTATATTAATATATCTATATATATGATTAGTATTATATTTAAAATCATTAGTTTGTATATATGTTTATATATAAAAAGGTTAATAGGTTTGATATATAGTTATATGAGATATTAATATGATTATGGTATAGGTAATAAGTATATTAAAAAAAATGTTTATCTGTTAATAAGGATAGTTTTGATAAAGTGATTCTTTTGATAAGAATAATAATATTAATAACTTTATTAATAATGATAATATAATACAAATAATAAGATAATAATGATAATTGTAATACTAATAGTATTTATGTTACTAATAATAATAGTACTTATATCAATATTAATAATATTGATAATTATACTAATAATAATTAATGATGTTACTTAATAACGGTAATAATACTAAAAATGATTAAATGCCAATTTTATGAGAATGATCTTAGTTTGTAATATGATAGTAATAATAATACTTAACTTAACAATAATAATAATAATATTTATTTTTGTATTTATAATTGTAATAATAATAATAAATGTTATCTACTACTTGTGTTAGAAATAATAATAATAATAATTATATTACTTATACATGTAATAATAATAATAATACTTTTATAATATTAACAATAACATTAATAATAATAATAATAATAATAGTAATAATAATAATAATAATAATAACAATAATAATAATAATAATAATAATAATAATAATAATAATAATAATAATAATAATAATAATAAAAATAAAATAAGAAGTTTATACCCTTTAAGAAAATTTCTGTAAAAAGAATGCTGCATACCGGAATCGAACCCGGGACCACTTGCTCACCCGCTAACATACCCAGCCATCTGTTCCAACCCGGATTTTCTGAGTTTATAAGATTCTAAATTCTATTATCCTATTTTTCTGTTTTCACTTCTTCACCCTATAACTGAAATTGACCAGAGTTTATCCAAGTCCAAACAACGAATTAACCATCTTAATTTATGAATTGGAATCTAAATAGAACGACCCATTTGTTAGGCTTGAATTAATCAAAGAAGAATTTAAAATAAATAGCAGCGGCAGTAACAGTAATTACGATGAACACCACAACCTCAAACTTGATTTTGAATTACAGCTTCTTTTAGCTCAATCACAATCATTTTTAAAATGTATAAATGAAACAAAACGGCCACTGATTGATTTGTTTAATTAAAACAACAGGTTAGATAAAAAAAAATTACTGGAACAGACCTCCAACACAACCTCTGAACTCAAAATCAAATCTCAAGTTTTAGTTCATTTTAGAATAAACTTATAACATGAAATAGTTAGGAAAACGTTCTTATAAACTTTCTCCATTCTCAATTCGACTGAAATCACCACCTAGAACTCGAATTTAATAGAAGAACAATGTTTGACTTTTTACAATCAAAACTTTGACCTCAAAATTGAGACTCAATATTATGAATTGGGTTTTGAGACTTTTCAGAAAGGTTAAAATAAAGATTTAGAACAGACCTGCATTAATAGATTTTTAAATAAAACAATAATTCGAAGTTTTTGGAAAATGGTGCAAGAACAGAGAATGACGAGCAGTTTTTTTTTTTTTTTTAGAAATTTAATTTGATTTTTGTTCTCTTTCATCGACTTGCACCCTCATAGTATCAAATAAAGATTAATAGATGTAAATAGGATCAATTTAGCTCAATTATCATTTGTGTTGTAGCTGGAATGAATCATTACCAAATATTCGTTCAGTACAATGAAAAAAAATAAAAAATTAAAAAGGCAATCCACTTGTAACTGATTTTGTTTGTTTTATAGAGAATCAGATCGGCATGTTAATTCCAGTAGACAATTTACATAGCTAAGACAACGACATACAACAGAATTACGTATTTATCTCATATTTATTTAGGTATATATCGTATTTATGTATTTGTATATATTTATATATGTATTTATATATAAATCAGTACTTTGTATATGTATATATATCTCTTTATTTATATATAACTATTTTTGTATAATTATATAGTAAATGTATATATATATATATATTATATATATATATATATATATATATATATATATATATATATATATATATATATATATATATATATATATATATATATATATATATATATATATATATATATATATATATATATATATATATATTTGTATATTAAATATATATAATGAATCATAATAATGACATAAATTATATGAATTTTAACATCTAATATTTATGAACAAATAATAATAACAATAGATAATAATATTAATAATAATACTAATATTAATAACCATATTAATAAGAGTAATAATAATGATAACAATATTAAGTTTAATAATAATGATGATAATAATACTATTATTAATGATACTAGTAAAATTAGATATAATAATATTAATATTATTAATGATAATAATAATATTAATAATAGTAGTATAATGACTTAAACATATCCAATTCTCATATATACATTTATATCTCATATTAGATTTAATAATAATTATGAAACTAATAATAATAAGAATAATAAAAATAATAATGATAATAATATGAGGATATTAATAATAACCAAAATGATATATATATATATATATATATATTTTTTTATAAGTTCGTTAATAATAATAATAATTTATAAGAATGTTAATAATAATATTCTTAATGATACAAATACTAAATTGTATTATCTTCTAATAATATTAATAATTATGATTCTTAATGATGAAGGTAATAATAATATCTGATAATTTTATAATTAATAATTAAGATCTAACAGGTTATGTGTATCAAATTCATATTTATATTTTTATATCACAATTAATAATATCTATAATACAGATTTTAATATTTATGCAAGTAATAATAATGATAGTTTTTATATAACATTTATCTTTACTTGAAATTAACTTTATTAATATTATAATTTATTAATTATGTAATATTTAATACTTATATATAATATCATACATTTAATATTTACAATATACATATAATCATTAATTATATAGAAATTATATTCATATATCTATATATATTCGTTTTAATGATGACTTAATTATTCTGTATATTAATTTACAAATTTTAAATTGCAATTGATGAAAGTATAATATTAATTCCAAATGTTATATATATATATATATATATATATATATATATATATATATATATATATATATATATATATATATATATATATATATACACTACATATTTAATTACACACAATTGTTCGTGAATCGTCGGGCATAGTTAAAGGTCAAATGATAATATGAACACAGTACAAAATTGTTAAGACTTCAACATAATAGACTTTGCTTATCGTATCGATTCATAATAAGATTAAGTTTAAATTTGGTCAGAAATTCCCGGGTCGTCACAAGGAGCAAGGTATTTGCTAAGGATTTCAGCAGACACTGAATCATTTGTATTCTTTGAAGGTAGATTTCGTCTTTGTGATTTGTCCACAGCCTCCTTCATAGTCTGCTCAATCCGTTTTCCAGTTCCAAATCTTCTCTTTTTCTCAGCTTTACCACCATACTATTCTTTATCATCAAACTTTTGATTGTTAAGGTCGTTTACAGTTTTTGCTGCTTCATCAGCATTGTTCCAATTTCAGAGAACTAGTTCATAGTTTGGGATGTTTTTCAGAAACTTCACATTCAAAGTATGTAAGTCTAGAAGATAGATGTTATCTATATATAACTGTTGTCGTAGAAAATGCTGCGAGATTCAAAATACTGATTGCTAATTCCCAGTAGTTAGTATGATAATTACCGTTTACAAGATGTAAATGAGTACATGATAGGGTTTCAATGATTATAAGGATTTTTCGAAAGATCAAGGATTAATGAGGTTGTTGGTAAATTTACTGCTAATGTGGTGGAACATAAAAGGTTCCCCAGTAACAAAAACGTATATATCAAGGTTATAATAAGACTAATCTGAAAAGTCGAAGTTGACTGTTTGGATGTGTGATAAAACTGGATATTTTGAAAAGAGATTGCAAAGTTATTTTCGGTAAAAACAATACCAAAGGATCTTGCACAGTTTTGAAGTCAAAGTATAGCTTTGAAAGATGTAGAGATCTAAGAATGATGTCACCAGTTCAGAGTTATGACTTGGATTCTGATCCGTCAATATCAGAATATGTAATTGAATTTGTATGAAATCGATTGTATATCGTTGTTAGCATTGTTAATAAATTTTTTTTTGAATCAAAGTTGAAGAATGTACAGTGTAACATATTAATTGTGAACTTATATATTTCCCGAGTATTACCTACCCGTTAAAGATTTCACAATTAATACTTTGTACAAAAGAATTTTTATTACCGTCTTCATGAGAATATATGTATGTATATTTTCTTCAGATGTAATACAGATTTAATGAGTTAATATCATATTAAGCTCATTTAATTTTCGGCTTGACTTAGAAATGATTAATCCCAAAAACATTAAAGATTACTTAATCTTTGCGGAGTATTTCGCTAATGAAATTGATACTTCATTATTTATTCTTATTCCTCGGTGAAGGATGTTGATGCTCGTGGAATTTTTGTGAACCTTACAAGGCACAGATGATGTTTTCTGGAAAGTTTCGAGTACATCGACAATGAAAATGTAAAATCAATTATGTAATTGAATAATACACTTGGTTTATTATGAAATGGAATTCATTGAGTTGAAACAGAGATTGTAGTTAACGAAGGTTAAGTTGTTAACGAAGGATGTACATCATAGCATATTAATAATATGAATTTAACCGAGTAATATTTACCCTTTTTCAATTCATACATAATTGCTTAGTACGAAAAGATTTACGATGGTTTTAAAATTTATATATATAAGATATACATATAAATTCTTTAGAGGAATTGAGTTATTACTTCATAACTCATTGATACGATATACTCATTGTTGACTCGTAATGATGTTTACGGTGCTTTCTTGAACTGACGGAGCTCGTGATGTTATAGGCGATGTTGACAGTACTGACGGTGCTGATGATACTCACGGTAATGTTGATGTTGTGATATAACAAGTCTAGCTTGTGAATCATACGCCATTCCGATCAGGGTTTCTACTCTATCTGATTTATGGTTAAGGCTAGAATAGATAATCTCTAAACTTTAGAAATTACATAGTTGCCGTAGAATGTTTCTCCGATGAAGTTATGAATCAATACTTCATCGTTTATTGTTGTTGGTACTCCTTGGTACCTATGGTGCGTATGATGTTGATATCCGAGGTACAGATTGTGATGTTGAAGCGTGTGATGTGGATGTTGTTATTGGTGGTGATAATGGTACTTGGGGTGTTGTTGATGGTGATACTGGTTATGCTGCTGGTGTTGCTGCTGGTGTTTGTAATCCTTGTACCATATTCTCCAAAGCCACTACCCGAGCGCGAAGCTCGTTAACTTCTTCTATTATACTGGGATGATTGGTGGTTCGGACAAGCGGATGAATAAGATTTAGAATATTGGATATTACGTAGTCGTTGCGAGCTGTTCTGGAAATGAGGGTGAAAATGGTGTTACGAACGGGTTCGCCGGTAAGTGCTTCAGGTTCTTCACCAAGAGGTGAATGTGGTGGATGGAAGGGATCGCCTTCTTCCTGTCTCCAATGATTAAGTAGATTACGAACCCATCCCCAATTCATCCAGAATAGATGATGGCTAATTGGTTGATCCATTCCGGTTACGCTGCTTTTGGAGCTCGAATGAAAATCCATATCGGAATAGCTGTCGGAATCTGAGGAATTCGAGCTAGATGCGGAATTCATCTTACACGGTTTGGATAAAAGATTTTTGATATGAAATGATTTTTGGATATCGGATGATATTTTAATTACATAGAATACCTATATATAATACAAGGGATCCGTAAATTATGGAGGAACTTTCGAAAGCTGTCAAGCAAAGTTTACAGTAACATATATGCTAAGATATGAATTAGCAGATACGCTATGATACGAATTTTGTCTATACACTATTCATGCAATCAATGCAGTAAGACGTGTCTAGACTAGGAATGATAAGCAGGTAATTTTTGACAAGAAATGATAAGCAAAACTTTTGATATGCAGACACAGTCGAAGTCCAGACTTACGAATGTATCCTAACAACTATCAGTTAGACACACTAATGCAAGACCTGGTTCACTAGGACCAACGCTCTGATACCAACTGTGACGATCGCTCCAAATCCATATGGACAATACGTCATTCATTGATTTCACTGCGAGGTATTTGACCTCTATATGATACGTTTTGTAAACATTGCATTCTTTTGAAAAGGCACACCATAAATGAATATTTAAATCAAAGGTTTTTGACATCTAATGATTTCTACATATAGACAATCACCGTAAATAATAGTTTACAATAGTACTTCCGTTGATAATGCAGTCAAAATAAGATACATGGTGATGATTTGGTGAATGCAACGTTTCCTTGAAAAATATGCCATGTACGACTCCATGCACATAGCTTGTCTAACATATAAGCAAACAGCGGAAGACTTCTAGGGAACCTGAGAAAAAACATGCTAATAAGTGTCAACACAAAGGTTGGTGAGTTCATAGTTTTAGTGTTTCGCGTAATCTGTATATAAAAGTGGATCACAAGATTTCAGTTGTTTCATCCAGAAACGTTTATCAATAGATTCTACGTAACAGAGCACCCTGGTAACTAAGCTTTAACGTTATAATGATAAATACCCCATTCGTTTTAATACACGCAAACCAACGTGTCCTAAACTCAAATAACACACGTCCGTTAAAAGGCCAGCGCTCTAGCTCGGACGGGGATGTCAAGCCCTATGGATCCATATACTATTATTCGCGCCCACCAGTCCATATCCTATGTACTAGCAGCTACTAGTTACCAAAGCTAAGGGATTTTAGGTTCAAACTCAGTGTAGAATTTAGTATGTACTTGTATCCATTGCGTTTAAAATAAATTGCATGTATTCTCAGCCCAAAAATATAGATTGCAAAAGCAATTAAAAAGGGAGCAATGAAACTCACCTTAGCAGCACATAAAGTTGTTCATCGTAATGTGACCGAAACTCGAAATATCAAATAATCGTAGATCTCAACCTAGAGAACATATGTTGGTCAATAAATGTCTATCAAGCTAGGTCAGGTCATAGTGTATCACAATCCTAATGCTCGAGATCGACATACAAAAGTTATCCAAAGTCGTTTCAAAAAGTCAATTTTGACAGTTGTTTAACAAAATGAGACGTACCTCATATAAGGATTCATTTACTAGGTTGGTAATATTCAAAAATTCAATTTATCAATCTCGTAAACAAGTTGTTTAAATCTTAATTGCAGATTCAAAAGCAATTTCAATTAACGTCAATCATAATTCAGTTGATCATATCTTTTAATCCGTTCATCGAAACTATTCGATATCTAAATGAAAAGTCATTGATTTTTCGCCACCTTTCCAAAAACATGCATATCATATACCTTTTACCAGTAATATATGTATTTAATTCGTGATTCATCATAAACTGTTTAACGATGAAATTTAGCATACAAGCATGTATAAATATATATACTCGAGCACTAGACATGGATACACAATTAATATATAAAAGATAAAATATGAGTGCTTACGTATCAATATTGAGATTCAATATTGTAGGAAACTACGTAGATGCAACAGAGATGATAAACACTAGGTTTGATTCACAAATATACCCATGAACATTACCCATAACCTCCATAGCTATAACTCATATTTTCCTTAGCTCAATCCGGTTGAAAACCCATTTTGAAAGTGACACGCTCATGACTTCGTCGTAGTATTTTATATATAATACTACTAATTAAAAATAATAAGATTAATAATAATAATATTAATCTTAATAATAATAATAATTATAATAATAATAATAATAAAAATAATAATAATAATAATAATAATAATAATAATAATAATAATAATAATAATAATAATAATAATAATAATAATAATAATAGTAATATAAATATATATACGAGTGTAATATGCAAGGTTGCAAAAGACACGAGACGGGGTCAAGACGGTCGGGTCCTAAAAGGGTCGAGACGGTCGAGACGGGGTCGAGACGGAGGTCTAGACGGATGTTGACTAACGTTGACTTTTAAATAAAAATGTTATATATTATATATATATTGTACATTACATTATTTCAAACATAAACATTTCACACATGTTTAAATACTTCAACATTTCAAACATAAAAAAAGAAACCCTAAGTAATAGCACAACGTTTAATTTTTTTTTTATATAAAAAAAAAAAAACTTGAAAAAAATCAGAAAAACCCGTTTTTCCCGTCTCGGACCGTGTTTGACCGTCTTTTGACCGTTTTTTGGCCGATTTCCGTTTTTTCAAACGTTTTATGTATAAACGGGACGGGGCACTCCAAAATCCGTCTACACTCCCGTTTTTCCGTTTTTTACAACACTGGTAATATGTATGTGTGCAAAACTGGAACGAATTCGACTGAATTTATAGATGTGGCCTGATTTCCAACCCCATGCGATCACATGGTTTTTGGGCATCAAGGCCATGCGATTGCATGGCCCTCTGATCCAGCTCACAAACTTTTGTTTTCTTATTTGTCGACATATTTATTTATTAATATATAATATATATAATTTATATTAATTAATTATATATTATATTATATTCTCGTGCATAGTTGACTTGAAATTTTCGTTCCGATGTCTCGTACGTTGTCACTCGACTTATGCCCCTGTTCCAATTTCTCGAACGCATTTTCGTATGCTTAGAAAACTATCACTTTACGTTTCGTGACTCGTACCTTTGTCAAAATATAGTCTTAAATTATCAACAAACTATACCACTCAAAGTATATCTTAATCTTTCGAGTGTTTTGGCCATTTACTTCTATAAATCATTGTCTCGTTATTTATTAATATAATAGTATTTATCAAACGTTTCATAACCAAGTTAATATCTATTATCAATATTTATAAACACGTCTTAAAATACATATCGCAATTTATTCATATATCTAATTCTAACAGTTAATATTCCTTATTATTGTATGTGTCCAAATTACGTTATTTAAACAAACACTTTACCATTTATTCCGAATACCGTTAAACATGAATGATTTCCCAAATCAACGTGGACCTCACAACAGAAACTCGTAATAATATTATAATTCTTAAGGGACTTAGTAAATATCTTTTAATTCAATCGTTTGGCATAATCTTTTAATTCCGTAGTTAAATATATCAATCAGATAATCAAACCAATAAGTTTAATGCACAGTATCATTTTCTTAACACTTTGTTATGTTTTCAAGTTATAGTATATATATATATATGTATCTATTTACATATAATTGTTCGCGAATTGTTGAGAACAATCGAAGGGTATTTGAATAGTTTAAAATTTTGAGATTCAACTTCATAGACTTTGTTTATCGTGTCGGAAACGTTAAAGATTAAGTTTAAATTTGATCAGAAATTTCCGGGTCAGCACACTAGCAATAGCTTTACACATCATTGTCTTACCCGTTGCCTGCATCTAAACATGATTAATCACAATTAACGAATAATTTAGTTGAACACACACAAAAACATTACTACACTTACTGGGTACCGAAAAAAAGAAGTGTTCGCGGCCTATAAAAATATCAGGTCGTAACATAGTCCACATGACCATCTAGCAAATATCAAACAAATAGATTATCAATTTTATAACACATACCTAAACGTTGTCCTTAAACAAATATGGTACATTCTCCAATACAAGGGAGGGACTCTGAACATTTTCAATGTGTGAAATAATGGATACGTGCAGTAGAAGATTCAACTAAGCATTTTTTTCAAGTTCTTCAACAACATGATCAAGTTCCTGCACCAAGAATAACTAATATCACTAATTGCTGCCACATGACCAACGATATTTGAGCCTATGATACATTTCTTTTACCTATCATCTGCGAACCCTGTTAGAGATAATCGGTTAAGGAAATGCACAATTGTCCCACATCGGAAACTGATAGAAAGAAATGTATGTATATAAGCTTATGGGAACCTCACTCTATCACCAATTGGTTTTAGAGTAATGTGGAACTCATGAGCTTATATGTTGTACATGTTGGTGGACCTAAAACGATCCTACACGTGGTATCAGAGCCGGAGTAAGGAGAAAGTAAACGGGACGCAAGATGATGAAATTCGGTGATCGATAGCATGTAGCAAGTAGCATGCAGAAAGTAAGAGCAAGGATGATCACCGATGCTCATCAAGCAGCATGGATTAACCGATTAAGGGGGTGATTGTTAGAGATAATCGGTTAAGGAAATGCACAATGACGAGCATCGGTGATCATCCTTGCTCTTACTTTCTGCATGCTACTTGCTACATGCTATCGATCACCGAATTTCATCATCTTGCGTCCCGTTTACCAAGTAACAAGAGAAAGAGCAAGGTGATCACCATAGTGATTACAAGAAAGTAACAAGAAGCAAGTTGAAAAAGTAGCAAGAAGCAAGTTGAAAAAATAGCAAGAAGCAAGTTGTTACAATTTGTGATCAAAAGTATGAAGCAAGGTTGGTCACAAGTGCTGATCAAAAGTTAAAAAAAAAACGAAAGAAAGAAAAGCAAGGGCTGATTTTTATTTTTTTTATAAAAATGAAACAATCAAGAAGAAGATAATAGCAAGGCTATTCATCAAAATAGCAAGGAAAGCATCAGCAGAAGAAAAGATGCAGCAGGTTGATCTTTTGATCAAGAATAAAGCAATAGCAGGGTTGAATTTATGAGCAGAAAATTCAACAAATTAGCAGCAGCAGGTAATCAGAAAAGAAAGTATGAAGCAAGTTTGTGTAACATCCCGCATTTTTCCGTTAAATTATTTTTAACGCCGTCTTTTTCTTTTTAGATAATATTCCTCGTATCTAGATTCGTAACCTCCGTTAGCTAACATTCTAAATATTCTCGTTATCGGATTTTAATATCTTCCGTTAATACGCGTTTTAAAATATTCCGTTTAGGTATTTTCCGCACCCGACTACAAACTCGAGGGACTAAAATTGACACGGGGCAAACTAGTTGACTAGGTCACCTAGTCCACCCCAATCACCACCATTCAACCATCTCCCTCTCTCTCTCTTTCTCTCTAGCAAGAACACACCCAATTTCCAAATTCATTCAATCATCATCTAAATTCGATCTAGGAGGCTTACAACAAAATAAATTACATATTCGTGATCCTCTCTTCATCCTCTTCATTTTGGTACCAACTTCATCTCGTTTGGGTAACATTTCTAAAACACTAGTTTTCTTTAAATTTGTGTGCTTGACTTAAAAGTATGTTAATTAGTGTCTATGGCTCATTGTGATGTCGTGTATGTAATTTGTATGCTCGATTTGTTGTTTTTGGTGTAACTAGTTCATTATGAAAATTACTTGCTAAATCCTTGATTTTGGATGATCAAATGTTATTAGATTGTTAATGTGCATGTTTTAAAAGTGTTACTAGTATCATTAGCTTCATTTTGATGTATAGATTGATTAAAGAAACTTCATAAACGCGATTATTGATTTTGTGAACTTTTGGTTAGGGTTTGACAACTCTTAAAACGAACTTTTGATGCGTTGAATGCTTGTTAATGTTATTGATAAGTGTTTAGTTGTATTACATGTTTCATTACCTTCAAAACGGCATATCATATGTATAAATCGGATTCCCGAAACTTAAAATGCATTTGATGAACTTGAAACTTTGAAAATGGATTCTTAATGATCACTTGACGGAAAATCGGTTATTGAAATTGATGTTTTTGTTTGATGAAACGTATTTAGTTGTTTTCCTTGTCAAATTACCTTTCCAACGATATATAGTATGCATTTTGGATGTTTTCGGTTCATAAAATATGTTAATTTGAGTTTTGGTTCGTGACTTGGACCATTTTTCTGCAAACTGCATGTTTCCCAGGTATTGCGCGCCGCGCATATACCCGCGCGCCGCGCAGAATTAGAAATCCCAGATGTTTGCCTTCGTGGTTAAGTTCTGACCAGAATTTACACTTGGGTGCGCGCCGCGCAACCCATTGCGCGCCGCGCATATGCCCAGCTCATTTTTGTTTTTATTTTTCCTTTCACAAAATGTTTCCCGCTTAACCGTAACTCCGATTAACATGAAACTTGGCCATTCTGCTCATAAATGATTTCTCATCATGGGAAAATTGTCGGATACCCGACCCGACCCCGTTGACCTTGACTTTGACCAAGTTTGACTTTTAGTCAAACTTAACCAAACAATTATACGATCGTTCTAACATGCTTAGTTAGTTGTATCGTGCATGAAACTTGACTAATTGATTCACATGCTATATTAATCGAGTCGTAACGAGCCATAGGACTAATTGAACATCTTTGACCGTTTGTGTTTACCGTTATTGATATAACCTATATGTTTAGGTCAAGACTAGCTTCGTCTTTGCACGCGTTTACTTGTTGAAGTACTTACTTACTCTTGCAATCAAAGGTGAGATCATAGTCCCACTTTTACTCTTTTTGAACTTATATTTGGGATGAGAAAACATAAACGATTCTTTTGAACTAAGTGAACACAAGAACGGGAAAACAAACATTCTACATACGAGTTTAGAACAAAAATCCTCAATTCGATTATCATTAGTTACACTTGCCGGGTGTAAGCGAGAACTTATGTTATATGGCCATATGGGTTGACAACCCTCATCTTTGACGGTTCGCTACCGTCTACGGATGAAATATATTTTCGAGAATCAGTGTTTGTTCTAGCACTATGGATGGGGTATACAATGGATGGAATGTTAAGCTTTGATAATTGGGTGCTCGTGAAACAAACTTTTGGAATGTATTACTATTATTTCTTTGATGCAAATCTTGTGGTTCACTTGTACTTACTTACTTAAACCTATGATTTCACCAACGTTTTCGTTGACAGATTTCTATGTTTTTCTCAGGTCTTGCACGATATGTGATACATGCTTCCGCTCATTATTTGATACTTGCATTGGATGTCGAGTATACATGCATTTCATGGAGCGTCTTATGACTTTACTTTAAACCGTGTCGCCTAGATTTCATTTGTACTTATAACCTTGTAACTTAACTTTTGGTTGAACAATTCTTTTAAACTTTGGAAACAATCTTTATGTTGAAATGAAGGCGACATATTTTGGTCAAACGTTGTCATAAAGACTTATGACCAGGTAATGGGACCCATGTAGACGACGCCGTCACTTGACGATTTGTCGGGGTCGCTACAGTTTGGTTAATCTTGAGGCCTATGTTGTAGCTTGTTATCGAGAATAAAAGTCCAAATATTATCGGGCAACTAGATTAATAATGCGGTCCAAGAAGAAGAGGAATTGTGCACGTGGAGAGTAGGTTTTGCCAACCGAATATCATGTGGTCAAGAATGGGTAGTTAGTATTGTCCAACATGAGTGGGTCGTTGTTTACAAAGTATTATGTACGTGTAGATACATATACATTATGTACGCATGCGTAGCTAGTTGTTTTTATTAGAGATAATTGTTCTATATAAGAGGTCAAAGAGGGGACCCGTAAGTAGCATATGATATGGAGTACGTGGGTAGTGGAATAGTAGGGCAGGGGTATTTTGTTTATCATTTACGTTGTTTATTAGCGGCTATATATAGCCATTAGCACTTGGTAAGTAAATATGCAGATAATATTAAAAATGTAGTCCATGTGTATTTTTACTCTCCCATAGTATATTCATTTTATTTTAGTGTATTTTGGGTATGTGTCAATATTTGGTATGAAACAAAAGCAAGAGGGACATAATGTTCCAACAAACCCCACCGGCCGATCCCACAAACAACATGGGAGAGGTAGATTGTGTAACCCGTGGTTAAATAAATATAGGAATGTGGATTGATCCTATACCTCCGCATTGATGGTACATGTACCCAACCAATAAGCCACTATCGTGAGGACATTTAAGGTCAACTTTCTAAACTAAAAAGCATACATTGACAGCGAAGTAATTCAATTTATGAAATCATACCATAGTTAACATAACAATAATGAATATAATGAATATATTTATAAAACAAATCATAAAACAGCCTGACCAACTTCAGCTCATACCAAATTTGATATTTTACCTAACCCGTCCATTTTCGCAACACTATCTATAATCTTTGCTTTCCATATAGCATCATAAATAAATTTGACCACTTATCAAGTATATAAACAAACCCTCGGTAAAAGAATATATTTGGCATAGATATATCAAAGCCATCAAACTATTTTTAGTGATGATAAGGGCATTAGTAATGTTACTTGATATTGAGCATTGGATTTTCAAGTAAGGAATTGTTCAGTGACTAACTTCCTTTGTATACGTTTTACTACTTTTTTATAAAAGTCAATATTTTGTAGTGATAATGATGGGCATAATTCAGTTTACTTACAAAGGGATTGTTCAATATTTTTTTTACCTCTCTAACAAGTATTAGTTTCCCAAACTTTAACTTTAATGAATAGAACCTCTAAACTCACCATTGGACAAAAGAAGCCATTCTGGTCGGTCGACCCATTTTGAAACATCTAATCTAACGTTTGGCTATAAGGACTTGACTAAGAGATTCAAATACCTTCACCCCCTCTTGGATTTTTGTTCTTCGGGAACCTTTGAATCCTCTTCAATCTTTACAGTAGCTCCATTATATGATCCTCGAACAAATCACTTACAAATAACATAGTAACACAACAGCATGACCCACCATTGTCTCCCTGCCAAAAAAAGAAGTTTTTAGGTTATATTTATTGATTCATCAATTGCCCGAATTTCTATGAGGTTGTATTTTTAAAGATAGAGTTGAAGACACAAACAACATATAAATTTATAAGCATATTGTGTGATACTTAAACACACTTAACAATGCATATTTAACCATATACAAAAATGGGCAAAATCCATAAAAAGTAAGCAAAGATCATTTTACGGTGATAAAAGAAATTACAGCAAGCTTAGTAGTAAAAAATATTTATGTTAATGAAGTTTAACACCTGAATTTGCATATATAAACTTGCTTGCAATCCTAATGCTTCTTTAAGTTTCAATCGCCCCACCAAACAAAACATAACCAACCAATTAGATTATTTATTTTTAAATCCCATCGATAACTAATTACCAGATGATTCCTATAGAAGTACCAGATGGCGACTTGACTGACTCTTATAGCCTAAATTAAATTTCAGGCAGGATTTAAAACTCATGGAAATTTGATTCTACCATTTCCATGGCGTCTAATGATACGCATACCCAATCAGTTCGTGTAAGCGCATCAAACAGCACTGCCACGAGGATTTACAATGGCGCGCTAAGGCACGGAGCGCTATATTTGCAACCATGCGCCAGTCCCATTGGCGCGTATCGGCAACGTCTACATGTCGGGCGATGCTGTAGCTGGCAGAGGATGTTGGGAAGTTATCCCACATCGGTCATGGACAAAAACAAATGTATGCATATAAGTCAAAGGGGAAGTCCCTCTATCACCAATAGGAATGGCAATGGATCGGATATGGACCGGGTGGTGCCATATCCATATCCATTTAATTTTTCTAATCCATATCCATATCCATTTAATTTTAATTCATCCATCCATATCTATATCCATCGGATTAAGCGGGTTAATGGGTGAAACATCCATATCCATACAAATTTTTACAAAAGTACATATCAACAACATGTAAATGCATACAAACTTATATCACCAACATTACATAATTTGTTCCAACTTAAGACAATCAAAAGTGATAGTTTGTTTAATACTTGTACAATCAAAAGTAAGTTGGTTCTACTCTGTACAACCAAAAGTCATAGTACTTAATACCTTATACAACCAAAAGTCATAGTACTAAATACCTTATACAACCAAAAGTCGATATTCTAACTAAGATGCACAACCAAGTCAATAGATATCGTTATAAATTTCCAAAAGTATTGATAACAAGCTCCTGCACACTTTCTTGATTACTTGAAATCACATTCAAACCTCAAAAGTCATTGGTCATATACACATCATTGCCTTCATACTACATTAGAAAAAAAAAACAAATGATCAAACACAAGAAATATATTATTTTTCATTTGAATGAAAGTTGCACAATGCTTTAAAATAAATACCTCATCAACAGCTACCCGCTTACGTGAATGGTTATCCGAATCTTCAAACAGAGAAGCATTGGCAAATGAGTCTTTTATAAAGGAAACTACATTAAAACAACATACTACTACATTATATAGTTCTAGAAAAATGACAATAAAGCTAAAGATAATTAAAAGAAAGTGAAACTGATGGTACATGTTATTATAAGTATGTATCTAAGATGTTATAAATTAACAGTAGCCACATATTATAAGGAATAGGCTTCTACATCAGATTATCCATGATTCAGATGTGTATGTTTATGAATATAGTATCTCATGCTTTAACAAGTAACTAACAATGGCAAGATATCAATGCATACATGATTCAAAGTTTTCAAGTAATATAATATACCTGGACAACCGCCCGTCTTCCAGTTTTGTAGACACATTAACGCCTCCACGGTGTTTGAATGTAGACGAGAACGATGGGGACTTAGAACCCGACCACCCGTGGTAAAAGCACTCTCTGAAGCAACACTTGAAACAGGTATAGCTAGTAAGTCTTTGGCCATCTCTCTTAAAGTTGGATACTGAAAATTAGTCTTCCAATAAGCAAGGATATCAGCATCATCAGGTAATTGATCATCCTCTAGGTAACGACTCAACTCCGCATTGACATTTAAATTCCTTTTTTTGTTTTTCTGCTTATGAACCGAAAAAGAATTTCGACCTTTGCTAGAGCTAGGATTAAGAACACCAGTATCAGTAGGCGTACTTTCGGATGCATCAAATTTAACACTCGCACTGGCCTTATCCCTATATTCTAACATCAAAACACTAAGCAACCTTTCAATCTTTTCTTTTTCCTCGTCAAACTTATGTTCATAAATTATTTTGAAGAAAAACTCAACACAATCCATCTTTAATCTAGGGTCCAAAACAGTAGCCACTGCCATAAGGCCATTAATGTTTGACCAATATTTATCAAACTTTGCAATCATGTTCGTCGCCATTTGTACTATTATTTGATCATCAGACTTCAACCAAGATTTCAGCTGGATTTTTATTTCACAAACTTCAGAGAAATACAAATTGGAGGTAGGATAATTTCTCCCCGAAAACAACTCAGTAACCTTGTTAAACACTTCCAATTTTTCAGAAACCTTTGTTGCAAACTCCCATTGGTTTTCTGAAGGTAAAGGTATCTTAACCCACGTATTCAAACGCTTAAGTTTTGGAAAAACATCTTTATATGGAATCGCAGCTTCAAGCATCAAGTAGGTTGAATTCCACCTGGTGTTGCAATCAAGAACTGGTTTTTTGGTTGTAGAAACCTTCGAAGTCCGAGCCGCATCTTCAAATTTTTCAAGCCTTTTAGGAGTGGCTAACCAAAATCCAACATTATCACGAATTGCATCAATCTCAAATTTTATGGCATTCAAACCATCTTTAGCGATTATGTTAAGAATATGTGCACCACACCTCATGTGCAAGAAGTCTCCACCCAAGATAAGAGATTGTGCATCGAATTTTCCTTTGATAACATCTATCATCGCATCGTTTGTACTGCAGTTATCCAAAACTACCGATGAAAGCTTATTATCCAGCCCGTATTCATATACACAATCCATTAGAAGAGCTGCAAGAACATCCTTTGTATGTGGACAAGGCACATAAGAAAACCTATCATTCAAAAAATAATGAAAATAAAGTTTTAAGTAAAAACAAAGTTTCAGTAATAAAAAGACAAGTAACATTAGTAAATCGGTATTACTTACCTAAGAGTGCGATTTCGCAATATCCATTCGCTGTCAATGAAATGAGTTGTAACAACCATGTACCCCTTCTTTTGATTAGAGGCAGTCCACATGTCAGTAGTAAGAGCAATTTGACTATCATGATTTGCAAGGAACTTCTTCAAAGCCATCTTTTCAAGCGCAAACATCTTCAAAATATCACTCCTTAATGTGTTTCGAGTTATCATTTTGAACTTTGGATTTAAACTAGCAACAAAATCTTTAAAACCAACATGATCAACCATTGACAAAGGATACTCATGAATTATAATCATATCAACCATCTTACTCCTTGAAACTTCTTTCTTGAATTTGGATTCAATAACCGATTCTGTTTCATCATCACCATCTTTGTTACCAAACTTTAATGTTTGCTGTTTTTTCTCCACTTTAAAATGCCTCATTGAACACCTACGGTTGGCATGATCAAGCAAATGCGATGTTCCACCCGTGCTTTTAGCTGTATAATATTTCTTACAGTCCTTGCATTTGGCCATCAGTTGACCATCTTTTTTAACGGGATCTTCAAAGGTATTCCAAGCTTTTGACGTACGTTTTCTTCCTCTACTTACATTTTGAGTATCAACATGTTCATCCTCTACGAGAGGATCACTAGCACTACCTTTTTCATTTTCTGGCACTTCTTTCTCCATGGCCTACAAAAAACCCCCACTTGAAAGTTAAGCTAACACCATACAAGAAATATACATAGCATAAAAGTAAATATTTACAATCCATTGCTCGGCCATGTGCAAATCAATAACACTCGAAAATTTAACACAGTTAAATATATATCAATGAGAGTCTTGATTATTAAAACAAAAGCAACATAATACAATATAAAATCACAAAAACAAACAAAGCAGTTCTTATATTACAAACAAATACCAAATTTCTTTTATTAGTTAAATCTATGGCTAACTACACTCACTGATGATTAATGTAATAATAGAAGATATATGAAATTCTATAATTAATATAAAACGTACTCATTTAGGCTCATCATATATCCCAAAGGATGAGACAGCTTGTTTGTTTCCTGTTTCAAACTTCTGAAATTAATTGCTTCACATGGTTGATTTTTTTTGTTTCCCTACTTGCCTACACTTTTCAAATCTATAAGAGCTTTTCACTGTAAATAGCCATTGCCATTGATTTAGCCGTATAAAGTATAACTTAGAGTTCAATTTAAACTATTTTATATATTATATAGTAGATAAAAGTGGGTTCATAATCTAAACTATATGACATTAATAAACTTAACTATTAAACTTATACAAATCAGGAGCACAAAACCAATCAAATAAATTTCTCTACAATCAATAATCAAAAAACCCTAATTTCATAAATTTCATACTTTACTCAAATCAACAATTAAATAAAAGAAATTATACAAGAGATACATGTTACAAGAATGACAGAGAATTAAAAACCTTCCTTAGATTGGAGATGAGAGCTACACCGTGAGTCCGTAAATGGTTCGCTTGAAAAAAAGGGTTTTGTACAATTAAGAGACGGAGCTGAGGAGTAATGGTTTTAGACTTCCAATTTTAATTTTAATGTGTGTATTATTAATAAATAATAGTAATAGTACACTAGTACTTAATTAATATTTTGATGTATCTTTTCAGTGAAGTGGAGGGAAAAGGAAAAAAAAATAACCCGCCAAATTGCAAGAAATTATTTAGAATAATTTAGTGAAGTTAAATTATAACACAGATAATTGGCAATAGTTGTAAATTATATAGATACATATATATATATATATATATATATATATATATATATATATATATATATATATATATATATATATATATATATATTATACTTAATATTTATATATATTAAACTATTTCGGGTGAATTCGGGTTCATCCGTGGATTATAAATTGTCATCCATATCCGGTCCAATAAACATCCATATCCATATCCATATCCAATATTCATCCATTTAGTTCATCCATATCCATCAATAACGGATCGAGTCGGATGGATGTCCGTCGGGTCGGATGGACATTGACATCCCTAATCACCAATTGATTTTAGAAAAGGATGGACTCTTGGACTTATGTGTTGTACATGTTGTTAGACTATATGATTTATTAATTCTTTCATGGTATCAGAGCTTAGGTAAACGGTTTGTTCTACAGCGAGTCCGAGTCAGGCCCCCATGAGTGTGCCGCCGTCGCTACAAAGAGATTGAGTCAGGCCTTCTTCTTGCCGCCATCTCTACAACCGTTCCACGCCTCGATGTGAGGGGGCGTGTTGGGAAGTTATCCCACATCAGTCATGGACAAAAACAAATGTATGCATATAAGTCAAATGGGAAGTCCCTCTATCACCAATTGGTTTTAGAAAAGGATGGACTCTTGGACTTATGTGTTGTACATGTTGTTAGACTATACGATTTATTAATTCTTTCAGAGGACATCTGGCAGACAAGAATCAGAGCCGACAAAGAACACTTTTTACTTTTGTCAGATCAGCTCACCTGAAGATGTACTATTTGCAGGCCACGATCCTTTTAACCTTATTACGTGGCGATAGAAGATAAGAAAGGTTATCCTATAAATACTAGACTTCGTCCACAGAATAATGGATCTTGGAATTTCACTTTTACACACACATACATTCTAAGAACAGCAGCGCATAGCGCGAGTATACCCGCGCTACCGGACTCATAGCATTACACTAGACATTCTTGATATACAGGTAACGTTCCATGAACAAAAACCCTATCACCAAGCGCGAGCCATCGATGTCCGGTCTACCCGCCGATGGTGGGTCTACGTTTAACCACACCTGTTGAGATCCTCAACTTGAGAGGGGTTATTCAAGGTACTCCGGACCGGAGAGTTAAACTCAATTGACCCTTAAATCCTCTTATAATGATGTCAAGCATGGACCGAAACCGACCCGATCATTCTATGCTTGATCATTTGGCGCCATCCGTGGGACACTCAAGTTAAAAGATTTTGATTTGATCTTTTTTCTGTATGTCCACTAACAACTTGCTTGTTTCCCTTTGATATACAGTAACAGGTATTGAGATGGCTAGCAAGCAGGAAGTACCAAAGCCAGCGCGAGCTACCTCACCTACAGGACCTAAGCCAGCCGCTAAAGGATCGGCAAGAACTTCTGATAATGCGCCACCAAGAGGCGCCCAGATGCCTCCCCCTGGCACATCCGCGTCATCCTTCATGACTCTGGAAGCAATTAGGTCGATACCATGGGCCTCAAACACTACAAGTACGGTATTCGTACCCATCTACCCAACAACTGAATCCGCGCGCAATAGCCCTAGCCACACTAACAGTCCTGCTAGTTCACAGGGCGTGTGGCCTTCACCTTCGCCTCGAAGAGATACCTCCCCAAATACCCCTGGATCTAGCACTACTACTTTTACGCATGGAACTTCGTCTGCAGGGAGAGGTGCATCCACAGAGTCACCGGCTCGAACACGCGAGCAACGCGCCCAGAGCCAAGCAAATCTGATCTACGCTTTGATGCTTTGGCTTCTCCCTTTAAAGTCCAGGAAAATAACATGAGATATATCTGTTCATCCTCCACTTCTCGGATTTTAAATAGTGTGCAGATCCTATTAAAGGTACGTAGATGTTCATTTGGATCTTCCTTCGGCGCACAACTAAATTGGCATTGATTAGTCACCATGTGTAGAATTTGTCCTTTGATTTCATAATCTGGTGCATTAATGTCTGGATGAGTAATTGCGTGACCTTGGCCAGTGCGTTTAGCTCTCATTCGGTCTTCCATACTTAAAGGTTCCAGATTCTCCATAATTGAATTTGTTGAATCGGAATCACTAGAGGATTCTGATTTAATGGTTCGTTCCTCAACAATCTCTGTTTGAATGATTGGTGGTTCCGGAGGAAAGTTTAATGGTTCAGGATCTACGAACCGTTCCTGAATATTCTCCGGATTCTCAATTGTGAGGTCGGGTTCAAAAAATGGATTATCGGAAATTTGAACTGAAGTACTTGGTCGACTGGATGACGATTCTAAAGAAAAATCAACGGCGGTTATATTTGCTAAATGTCTTGATCTAGTTACAGGTGGTGAACGTACAAAAGGTGGTGAACGTCTTGCTCGGTGCATTCACTGAATATCCTATTAGTTTTAAAAAGGAAAGAAAAATTATAATAAGTTATCCAATCAATAGACTTTTCTGATTTTGCCCACGTTTCGAATAGCCAAAAGATGCAGCAGAGGGGCAGGATTCGTTTGGTCTCAATATAATTGAGGACTGTTTGGCTCCAATAACCCGGTCCACGTACAAATCCAACTATTACTACGAACCAGAAAATTTTTATGTCTATCAATTTAACCACTTAAAATAAATTTTCGTAATTTTAAGAAATTTAGATAAGAAGTAGAATAAAAATCTATGTCCTAAAACTAGAATAGCAAGAAATAAGAAAGAAAAAGAGTTCGTCGAAAAAGGTCAAAAAAGAAAAATGGTTGAAAAATAAAAGGTGACGGAAAAATAAAAGAAACTTATAAAACTTAAAAATACTTGACTAACCTAACCTTATTACTACAACTAACTTAAAATTATAATCGCAAATTGAAATTACTAATTGGAATGATAATTGATACATAGTAAAAAGTGTCTAAAAATATTAAAGCTTACAGGAAAAACTAAATCCCAAATGGAATTAACTTAAAAATAAACTAAAACTTAAAAAGGCGTCGTAAAATTCTAAAGCACTTAAATTTTAGTCTAAAGAAAAAGCACTTAAGGGATTTTACGGCAAATCCTAAAAATCTAGAAGTAAAAATAATTATGGCAAAAACTATGAATTAAAACTAAATATGAGCGAAAAATACAAATATTACGCTAAAACCAATAAAAAATTACAAAATATAAAAATAAACTTAAAGTTGTAAAAAGTAAAAATTTTTATAAAAATATTATATTATTTATTTTTAAAGGTATCAATTTTATAATTTATTAAAACAAAATAAAATTAATTAAAACTAAAAAAGAATACAAAATAAACTAAATAATAAAATAACAATACCCTAATTAGGGTTAATTAATAATAATTATAATTAATTTAAACCCTAAACTGGTCGGACTAGGTTACCAGACCTGTCAACTCACCTCATGCGATCGCATGAGGTGTTAGTTGTTTTACCATGCGATCGCATGACTCGCGAATTCGGGCCACACTTTGGGCTGCAACAGTGATCGGGCCGAGTGGTTTTTTTTTACTACTTTTTTTTTTCTGTTTTAATATTTATAAAAAGTACTTATATAAATTAAATAAAACTTATCTAAAAAAAACTAAGATAAAAATAAAATACTTTATGATTTTATAAATAACAATCTAAAAAAAAATAGATTTATATATAATTTTTTTTTTTGGTTTTAAAATATATTTATAAAATAAATTAAATAAAACTTATATTTTTACGAACTAAAGAAACTTTATAAAACTTAAATATTTATCAAACACCTAAAAATATTTATATTTTTTGTTTTTCTTTTTATATTTTCGAATATTTAAAACGTATTTTTTTTAAAAAAAATTGAATTTTAATAAAAGTAAACTAAAAATCTTTTTTTATATATATATATTAGCGTTGCGCTTCCGGCTTTTAAGCGAGTCCCCGGCAGCGGCGCCAAAAATACTTGATGTTTCGCGAGGGGTATATAAAATACTTATTAATTTTAGCAGGAAATACTATTAAATACGATACAATTTTACAGAAGATATTTATTTATTTATAGAATGGATATACTTAAACCTTGCTACAACACTTATAGGCAGTGTACCTAATCGTACAGTAGTGTAGTTTTTAGTAAGTCCGGTTCGTTCCACAGGGAAATCTTTAAACAAAGCTTAACGCTATATTAGTTTACTTTTATAAAAATACAAATATATATATATATAAGTAATATTATTATTATAAAGGGGGGTTTTTACCGTTTAATGACCGGTTTGTCGATTTTAAAACTTTAGTCGCAGTTAAAACCAAATGTAAAATATTAAAAATAAATACAAGACTTAAATTAAAGCAAAAAGTAAATAACGATAATGAAATTGCGAATAATAAAAGTGCGATAAAATAAACTTGCGATAATTAAAAAGTACGATAATTAAAAGTGCAATACAATAACAATAAAAATGCGATAATTGGAAGTGCAATTAAATATAAAATAAAGGAAATTAAATATGAAATAAAAGAATTATGCTTATTTAAACTTCCGTAATCATGATGTTTGACGTGTTGATTTTAGTTTTATGCCCATGGGTTAATTGTCCTTTGTCCTGGATTATTTAATATGTCCGTCTGGTTTTTGTCCATAACAGTCCATCAGTCATAAATATAAAGTGCGAGTGTCCTCGTCAAATTATCCTTATACCCGAAGTTAAATATTCCAACTAATTGGGGACTTAAACTGTAACAAGATTTTAATACTTTGTTTAATAATTACACCAGGATGTCGACTGAGTGTAACCCAAGGTTTTAATATTTTGTTATCAATTATACCAAGTGTCCTTGTACATAATTTCACCCCTGTTTTAATTATTCTAGTGGCTATTAATCCATTCCCGTGTCCGGTTAAATGAACGGTTATTCGTACATATAAATACCCCGCCCATCGTGTCCGATTGAGTGTATATGGTAAATTATAGGGACGCCCAATTGTAAATCTTTATATTAACATTAACAAACTATCATTTAGTTAAACAAATATAAAGCCCATTAATAGCCCATAGTCTAATTTCCACAAGTGTCGTTCTTTTGTCCAAACCCCAATTATGGTACAAAGCCCAATTACCCAATTTTAGTAATTAGCCCAACATCATGATTACTTCGGATTAAATAAGCATAATAATAACTTAGCTACGAGACATTAATGTAAAAAGGTTGAACATAACTTACAATGATTAAAAATAGCATAGCGTTACACGGACAGAATTTCGACTTACACCCTTACAATATTCGCTAACATACCCTTATTATTAGAATTATAATTAAAATTAAAATTAAAATATAAATTATAAATATAAATATATCGTATGAATGGAGAGAAAGAAAGATAGATGGATATGTTTTTGGTTCACCAAAGCTCGATTTTTATAGGCATGTGGGCTGGAACTGGGGCTCATGCGATCGCATGGATTTATGCCTTCCAGGCCATGCGATCGCATGGCCAGCTGGGGAGGCTCATTTTTGGTTGTTTTCTTCTGCCGACGGTTTTATAAATAATATAATATATTAAATAATTATAAGAATTATTTAAATATTATATTATATTTATGTGCATAGTTGACTTGTAATTTTTTATTCCATTGCGTCGAGCGTTGAGAGTTGACTCCGGTCCCAGTTCCGGATTTTCGAACGTCCTTGCGTACAATTTTATATTTTTTACTTTGCGTTTTTGAATCTTGTACTCTTGTAATTTCGAGACGTTTCTTATCAATAATTGGAACCTCTTTGATTGTCTTTTGTACTTTTGAGCTTTTTGGTCGTTTGCGTCTTCAATTTGTCGAATCTGTCTTTTGTCTTCACCTTTTATTATTTAAACGAATATCACTTGTAAATAGAATAATTGCAACTAAAAGCTTGTCTTTCTTAAGGAATAATGCTATGAAATATATGTTTGTTTTTAGCATTATCATAACCCTAACTTCAGCATGTAACTGAAAGCATATAGTTACATTATGGAATTGTGCTTTCATTCCATCCCAGTATAAGTTCACATGCAGTATGTTAAACTGGGTGATATCTTTCATTGTTTGTTCTGACCATCCTGAAGACACTATAAATAATTATGGCTTGCATTGTATGTAAGTCTGATTAGTCACTCTCAGCTAAAATTTCAATTCATTATTCAAATGAAACGTTTCTTAAATATCGGGTTCTTTATGCCTAAGGTCTCCTTCCGAAATTAAGGGATTAGTAAAATCTGTGGCTAACACTATCCAGACATCAAACCGCATGGTTGTGATCACCATGTTTTCCATCCTATCTGTCAGCTTTGTATTGTGACATAAGCGCTCAAGGTTTTAGATGAGTTGGTAACATCCATGATACATTTCATGCATCCAGCTTACTGAAGATGCTTGTAAGGCTAAAAACATCATCTTTCATTTTGTGGGTATATATTCAGATGACATACTCATGTTAACAAGAAATGAAATCAATTTTTTGATCATAAGGTCAGGAGACTTAATAAATGGCATATACCTATTCTTACTTTTATACGCCCAAGTACCTTTCAAGGTAAATCGCTCACTTCTGAGCCCACGAGTCTCTCGGAACTTTGATACGCTCCTCTTCTTCAAATTCGGTACCGTTGTTGGTCCCTCCTCAAAATTTCGTGACAAAATTTTCTTTAACGGGTGGGTAATGTAACGACCCAACTTTTTCGACTTATATTTTTGTGCTCTATACTTTCACGAAACTGCGCATTTGTGCGTACTGTGTTAGACTATATTCTGGGATCATTGTTCATGTTAATTACTTTTGTTAATACCTTACAACGTGCTATTAAGTGTTTAATCACTTAACTTGATCCTCGAATGCTTTTACGACCGTTAGTGTCACTTGTCGTTTGAAACGAGCTATGTACTTGGTACGCGTTTAACTTTGGTCATAATTGGAATATTATGACTACTTGAAAATAATTGTTATTTTCTAATGACAATTACTTGGCTTATTGGTTGCTTAATTACGCTTAGTGTTTTACTAATGTGCACTAGTTAGTCTTAATGGACTTTTTACGTTACTGGACTTAAGTCCACCCTACTCTAGCAAATAGACTTTTAAGTTAGCCCAATTTTAATGGAATTATGACCCATTAAAATGTAAGAAAAAAGCCCATTAAGATGAGCCAACATACTAGCATTTTTGTTAACCATTACTACATATGTTGCATGGAATCCCAACAACAAGCACCACCTTTAGACCACCACCATGCAAAAAGAAAAAAAGGTGTCTCCCTTGTCCCCCATGTTGCCCACGATTTTGGAGACACCAAACCACCCCTCCACCACTATAAATACAAGTCTCATTCTTCATTTCACACTTGATTTCATTCTCATTTTACACACACTTGCTCTCTAATTCTCTCTCTAGTCTTTCTCACACTAAAATTGCAAGTTCTTGAATTTTATTTCTTCTTCTTTAATTTCGACATCATCATCATCATCATCATCATCAAAGGATCAAGCTTTTTAGCTTTTTGATCTTGTTATATCTTGTGGATTCAAACTTTGATTTAAATCCTTCAAGAACATGAAAGATTCAAGCTTTTTAGCTTTGAATCTTCATTACTTTGTTGGATCTAAGTTTTGAATCTTAAGATGACTTTATTTTGTTAAAAGATCAAAAAACTTGTAGATCTAGCTTTTTTGCTTTAAGGATATTCAAGATCATTAAAGATCCAAGCTTTCTAGCTTAGGGCTTCATTATTTTGTTTAGATCTAAGCTTTTTAAGTTTATGATCTCATTACTTTTACTAGATCTTAGCTTTCTAGCTTATGGTCTCATTAATCTTGTAAAGATCCAAACTTTCTATCTTAGAGTTTCTTAACACTTGAGATCTAAGTTATTATTGTAGATTTCACTTACTTGGAACCTTTTTATGATTTTTATGGTGATAAAAATCAAGTCTTCATCATCTCAAATGACGAAGATGCATAAACTTGTATCAAAAGGACAAAGGTTGAAGCTTTATTGTGATTATACAATAAAGAGACAACCTTGATGTTCAAAACTTGTAGAAACTTAGCTTTTACTTTTAGTTGTGTGTTGATGGTTAAAACTTGGTAATAATGATGCTGAAACATCAAAGAGTTGTACACATGAGGCTTATATGCATCAAGGATGAGAACCGTGATAAGCATCAAGCACCAAGAAACCCACCGGAGCACTTATTTCTGTTTTTTGGGGTCTGAGACTCTTGGGACTTCTGGAAAATTGATTTTTAGATAGATCGGTTCGAGTAGATAACTTTTCATTTAAGACTTTCCTAAACCCGATATACAGTTTAGGATTTATAGCCTTCCGAAAGTCACTACGCCTTCATGACGACGTGCTGAAATTTCCGACCTACTCGCGCTTGAACCGTCGCCACGGTCAAACAACATCGAGTTAGGGTCTGAATATTTGACAGAGCCTTGACTACTGACCACGCATCTTTTCAGTTTGTATAGAGGTCGTAGCAGCTGTCCGAAGTCATCCTTTTGTTCCGATCTCTATTCTTGTTGAAAACTTACTTTATCTTTTACGAATGATGATGATGATGATGATGATGATGATGATGATGATGATGACACTTAAGACATAACTTATTCACTTTTAAACTTTTGGGGACAATATACTGACTTAGTAACCTTTGACTTAGGTTGAGGACCTTTCGGACCGACTTACTACTTGCATACTTTTCATATCGACTTTTACCGCATTTATCACTGTGAGTTGTAGCTTCCCTTTTTACTATTTTTGGGACTGAGAATACATGTGCTTTTTATGTTTTACATACTAGACACAAGTACTTAAACTTTATATATGTGTGGGTGACATAACGGCACAAAGATTCCCCTTAGCTCGGTAACGTTTAGTCATTGGTTTATGAACAGGTGAACGCGAATCTTAGATATGGATCCATAGGGTTTGACATCCCCACTCAGGCTAGTCGCGCTAGCATTCAACGGGTGTTTAATACTTCATAAACTTACATACTTGCCAGGTGTACTTTTAGGGGGTGATATATTACTTGTTAAGTTAGTTACCGGGTGCCCACGGATAAGCATATACTTTATCATACAGATTGAGATACTGTTTTGAATACGAAATCTCGTAGACTACATTACATTGTTGTTTACAATCAAACTATAGCTCACCAACATTCGTGTTGACTTTCTAAGCATGTATTTCTCAGGTGCTTAGACGTTGTTGCTTCCGCTGTTAGACATGATGTTATAGTCTTGGTGCTATAGACTCGATGTGTTAGACTTCTGCTGCATTATTTAGAGATGTCTCAATCATGGAACTTTTATTTTGCATTCACAACTTATGTTATTTACGAGCTATGGCTTTGTAATGACCTTTATGTCACATACTTATGTTAATGCTCTCTATTCGTAGAAGCACGTTATCTTTTGTAAAACATTTGACGTTGGTAAAGACGTCATCTTTTGGAAAACATTTGACGTTGGTAAAGATGTCATCTTTTGTAAAAAATTTGACGTTGGTAAAGACGTCATCTTTTGTAAAAACATTTGACGTTGGTAAAAATGTTACCTTTTCATGAATGCAAAACTTGTTTTAAAACAGCATATAGTGTTATACCGTGTAATGGACCTGTTGTTGATGATCCGTACACTTTGATTTTGTACAGGGCGTCACACTTAGATTTGAACGTACATCTTATGGGGTGCTAGATCACATAGCCACCTAAGAACTTCCAGTCTGGGATTGGTTGGTCGAACGTTCACTACACGGATCAAGGAAGTTACCATCTAAAAGTGAAGTGATAATACATATATATATATATATATATATATATATATATATATATATATATATATATATATATATATATATATATATATATATATAACGAAGTCAAAAGAACGAAGAGGAGACAAGAACCCTAGATAGACTAGGCCTTGCTTAGTACGCAGCCTGTCGAAGATTCAAAATCATTAAAATTCCCAAAACTTCATAAAAATATCCTCCTTAAAACCTATCTGTCTCTCACCAAATAAAGCTTTCAATAAAGCTACACTGTCCTCTCTACAAATACTATACCATTAAGTTACCTACTATATAAACCCTAGAACTTTACAACTAAAGTTCTAGCTAAAACCATTTTGTTTATATCACTGAAAACAGAATATATTCAAAGCTCCATTAACATAACCCTTACAAAAATCTGCCATCCTTCACATCTTTTCCTGATAACTATCGATATTTAGACATTGTACCAATTTAGGTGGTGGAGATTCTATTCTCGATCAAGCCAATAACGACAAATGCACACATGACTGGGAAATAGAGAGCACCCCCAAATAATTAGAATAGGTCACGCTAAACACTTGTGTGATATGTGACCACTTGTGAGATTAGCTTAGTCATGTATATTCTACAATGCCAACACTTATTCAAGATATATATATATATATATATATATATATATATATATATATATATATATATATATATATATATATACATACATACGTATATATATATACGTATATGTATATATATGTACGTATATATATATATATATATATGTACGTATATATATATATATATATGTACGTATATATGTATGTATATATATACATGTATATATATATACATGTATATATATATACATGTATATATATATATACATGTATATATATATACATACATGTATATATATATATATGTATGTATATGTATACATATACATATATATCTATGTACATGTATGTATATATATATATATATATATGTATGTATATGTATACATATATATATATATATATATATATATATATATATATATATATATATATATATATATATATATATATATATATATATATATATATATATATATATATATAAGTAGTATTATTATTATTATAAAAAGGGGGTTTTTACCGTATAGTGACCGGTTTGTCGATTTTATGTTTTAAGTCACAATTAAAACCTAATGTAAAATATTAAATATACAAATGACATAATTTAAAGCGTAAAGTAAATAACGATAATAAAAGTGCGATAATTTAAAGTGCGATAAATAAAATGACGATAAATAAAATTGTGATAATTAAAAAGTACGATAATTAAAAGTGCGATAAGATATAAAATAAAGGAATTATGCTTATTTAAACTTCTGTAATCATGATGTTTGACGTGTTGATTTTAATTTATTACCATGGGTTAGTTGTCCTTTGTGCTGGATTATTCGATATGTCCATACGGTTTTGTCCATAATAGTCCATCAGTCATAAATATAAAGTGCGAGGATCTTCGTCAAATTATCCTTATACCCGAAGTCAAATATTCCAATTAATTGGGGATTCGAACTGTAACAAGGTCTTAATACTTTGTTTAATGAATACACCAGGTTATCGACTACGTGTAATCCAAGGTTTTGCTACTTTGTTAACAATTACACCAATTACCCTTGAATGTAATCCACCCCTGTTTTAATGAGTCCATTAACTATTAATCCATTTCCGTGTCCGGTAAAATGAACAATTATTCGTATTTATAGATATCCCATCCACTGTACCCGATTAAGCGTGTGTGGTATATATAGATACGTCAAATTGTATCCTTTATATTAAATTAACGAGGTATCGTTTAGTTAATATAAAGCCCGTTAATAGCCCATAGTCTAATTTCCACAAGTGTCGTTCTTTTGTCCAAACCCCAATTATGGTACAAAGCCCAATAACCCCGTCTTTATTATTTAGCCCAACATCACGATTACTTCGATTTAAAAAAGCATAATAATAACTTCGCTACGAGACATTAATTTAAAAAGGTTGAACATAACTTATAATGATTACTAATAGCGTAGCGTTACACGGACAGAGTTTCGACTTACAAACTTAAAACATTCGCTAACATAACCTTATTATTAATCTTAAAATAAAATTAAAATTATAAATATAAATATATATATAGATTGAGAATTAGAGAAAGGAAAAGAAAAAGGTGTTGGTGTCTAAAATTCGTCTAAAAAACGCTTCAATTTATAGATGGGGCCTGACTCCTGGGCTCATGCAATCGCATGGAATTAACTCTTCCAGGCCATGCGATCGCATGGCCATCTTTTCCTGCTCCAAATGATTCCAAAACGTGGGCTGCGCGTATTTATTTAAAATATAATATAATATATATAATTTTATATAATTAATTATATATTATATTATATTCTTGTGTATTGCTGACTTGTAATTTTAACTTCGTTGCGTCGCGCGTTGATAGTTGGTTCATGTCCCGGTTCCGGATTTTCGAACGTCCTTGCATACAATTTAATATCTCGTACTTTGCGTTTTGCGGCTTGTACTCTTGTAACTTTTAAACATTTCTCATTAATAAATTGAACCACTTGGATTGTATTTTGTACTTTTTAGCGTTTTGGTCGTTTGCGTCTTCAAATCGTCAAATCTGTCTTTTGCCTTCACCTTTTATTTTTTAAATGAATATCACTTGTAAATAGAACAATTGCAACCAAAAGCTTGTCTTTTTTGAAGGATAATGCTATGAAGTATATGTTCGTTTTTAGCATTATCAAACATTCCCACACTTGAGCGTTGCTTGTCCTCAAGCAATATAGAACTTTAAATAAAAACATACTTGAATCACTTCTTTATTCTTAACACTTTGTACATCAGTAATTTTAATATGGCGGTATGAACAATGGTAGTAACGATGTAGTTTACAGTCCCACATGACTATAAAAATTTAGATCCTTTAAGGAAATTGGATCTTTATGAAAATATTTGATCTTTTTGAAAATTCAATCTAGTTTTTACCCTAGATAAGTTTTCCGGAATAACCCTTCACCGGTGTTTGTAAAATGTTTTTGTGGGTTTTGTGTGTTTTAGATTTGAAACTACACTACCTTTGCAAGGATTGAGTAATATCAGGCTTAAAAGCTGATTTTTGGTCTTTAAGGAGATTATGAAAGGACCCGTTCATATACATTATAAACGATTCACAATAGTTGATTACATTGCGAGGTATTTGACCTCTATATGATACATTTTACAAACATTGCATTCGTTTTTAAAAGACAAACTTTCTCTACATCGAAAATTGATAGGCATGCATACCATTTCATAATATCCACTATCCAACTATAAATTGATTTAATAATAATCTTTGATGAATTCAATGACTTGAATGCAACGTTCTTCAAAATATGCTATGAAAGACTCTAAGTAATATCTTTAAAATGAGCAAATGCACAGTGGAAGATTTCTTTAACACCTGAGAATAAACATACTTTAAAGTGTCAACCAAAAGGTTGGTGAGTTCATTAGTTTATCATAATCATTTATTTCCATCATTTTAATAGACCACAAGAATTTCATTTCCAGTTCTCATAAATATACGTCCCATGCATAGCGACAAAAATAATCATTCATATGGTGAACACCTGGTAACCGACATTAACTAGATACATATAAGAATATCCCCTATCATTCCGGGATCCTCCTTCGGACATGATATAAATTTCGAAGTACTAAAGCATCCAGTACTTTGGATGGGGTTTGTTAGGCCCAATAGATCTATCTTTAGGATTTGCGTCAATTAGGGTTTCTGTTCCCTAATTCTTAGATTACCAGACTTTAATAAAAAGGGGCATATTCGATTTCGATAATTCAACCATAGAATGTAGTTTCAATTACTTGTGTCTATTTCGTCAAACATTTATAAAAATTGCGCATGTATTCTCAGCCCAAAAATATAAAGGGTAAAAAGGCAAATGAAACTCACCATACTGTATTTCGTAGTAAAAATACATATAAGGTCATTGAACAAGTGCAAGGTTGGCCTCGGATTCACGAACCTAAATTAATTATATATATTTATGTGTTGGTCAATATTTGTCTAACAAATTAGGTCAAGTCATAGTGTACCACAATCCTAATGCTCGAGACTAATATGCAAAAGTCAACAAAAGTAAATTTGACTTAAAATAATTTTCAAAAATCTATACATGATTAATATATAGTTTAAATATCGTCATTTTATATTTTTAAATATTTTTAAAAGATTTATTAGAGTAAATAATATAATTTATTTATTAATAAATAAAATTTTATATTCTATTTATATAATAAAATATACTTTTATATATATATATATTAAGTAATAAAATTTATAGGGTTCATTTAATATTACAAAGATAATATGATAGGTATTATTAAAGTAAGTTATTACACATAGTAAAATATGTTTGTATCAAATATTTATTTGATAAAATAATATCTATAATGATAGTAAGTAAAAGTTGTATTATTTTGTAATAATAATTATAATTATTATTATAAAAATATCAGTATTTATAATTACTAAGATGACATTATGATAAAACGATAATTCTAATTATGATAACTTTAATATTTACGATAATTTTTAATATTATTTTTAAAATAATAATTCTATTTAAAATAATAATAATAATGATATTTTATAGTAACAATGACATTTCTATTAAAATGATAATTTTTGTTAAAATGATAGTTTTAATACTAACGATAACTTTAATAATAATAGTAATGATAAAAATAATAAGAACGATAATTTTATCTAAATCAATATCTTATAATATTTTAATTTCATCATGATACTCTTACCCATTATTTCCTAATCATTTCATTTAATAGCTTTTAATCGTCTTTTATATCGTGTTCGTAATAATGATAATAATAGTAATCAAAATAATCAGGTGTTACAGATATTTGTTTTAATTACACTAATATTAATAATGATAGTTACTATAACATTATTAACGATAATACTAATAATTATCTTAATGATAATATAATAATAATAATAATAACAATAATAATAACTATTTTTAAATAATGATATATATATTAATAATGATAATAATAATAATAATACCAATAATAATAATAATAATAATAATAATAATAATAATAATAATAATAATAATTGGATAATAATAATAATACTAATTATAACTTTAACGATAATAACGATAGTGATAATAAAAAAAATAACAATTTTTAATGATAAATCTTTTTATTGATAAAGATAATAATAATAATAATAATAAGATAAAACTAGAACGACGATAATAACGACGATAATAATAATCATTTTTAATAATAATACAAAAATTCGATGGACTATAACTTCAAATCCGTTCATCGAAATCATTCGATATCTAAATGAAAAGTTCTTAATTTTTCGCTAGCTTTCCAACGACATGCATATCTTATACCTTATCTCAGTCCATATATAACTAATTCAGGATTCAACATAACCTAACTAAAGGCAATATCGAAAGTACAAACATGCATAATCCTATATACTCTAGCACTAGTCAGGGATACACTATTAGTATGTAAAAGTTAAATTATGAGTACTCACGTATCAATATTGAGATCCAATATTGCAGGAAAGGTACGTAGACGCAACGGAGATGATAAATACTATATTGACCTCACGAGCATACCCATGAACCATACCCAATCACCTCCATAGCTATAACCCATAATTTCCTTAATCCAATCCCACTCGAAACAATTTCGAAATCACTCGGACAGCACTCTGACGTAATATTTTATGTATACTAATAATATCTTGAAATAATATGGAGTAAATATATATATGTAAATCGATTGAGAGAGTTTAGAGAAAAATATTTTCAAGTTTCTATGAAATAATAAAACCTATTGAATTCTATTTATAATAGATTTTTGAATTATTAAAGTGAATTATTAAAGTATGAATTATTAAAGTGAATTATTAAAGTATGAATTATTAAAGTGAATTATTAAAGTATGAATTATTAAAGTGAATTATTAAAGTATGAATTATTAAAGTGAATTATTAAAGTATGAATTATTAAAGTGAATTATTAAAGTATGAATTATTAAAGTGAATTATTAAAGTATGAATTATTACAGTGAATTATTAAAGTTAAAGTAAAGTAAAAATAAAGTAAAGGTAAAGTTTAAGTATAGTAAAAGTATAAAACTATGTACGTATAATACGCGTATAAATATATATAATATTAATTTAAATCGTTATATATAGTTAATAAAATAAAATATAAATATCGTTATCTTTATCATACTGGTTAAGTAATGAGTTGTCAAAAGTGGTTCTAGATATTTATAAAAGTTATATACGTTTTAATAATAAAGTTCTTTTTAAACTGAAAACGTTTTTGTACGTTTGAAACTAAATCAAATAAATATAATAATTTCGTTTTCCAAAACCAAATATATTTTTAAGAATCATTTTGTTTAAAGGTTAAAATAATAAAAATCGTTATATCATAAAATGTTTTAGAAAAGTAGAATCATATATATTCATAATAGGTTTCAAGTTTTTAAATTACAGTTTGTTGGTGAAGTATGGGATAAAGCTCAAAGGTTAAATAAACGTATGAAATCATCTTAATGAAAAATATCGAGTTACTTAACTTGTCGATATCCAACATCTAAGTTATTTACACTTCACGTTCTTACTTATAAATCACTTTACCATTTTCCGAATGTTGTCAAAAAGAATAGATTTCTTAAATCACAGTGGACCTCATAACATAGACCCGTAATCATATCATAATATATCTGATAAATCAATCATTTGATATTATCTTCTAATTTCATCGATAAACATATTGAAACAAATACGTTCATGTAAAGTATTATACGTTTAATACTTTATTAATATTCTCAAGTTATAATATATATATATATATATATATATATATATATATATATATATATATATATATATATATATATATATATATATATATGTATATACATATTTATTTATATATAACGGTTTGTGAATCGTCTGAATTTGGTCGAGGTTATAATGAATGTATGAACACAATTTAAAATTCTTGAGATTTAACTTAACAAACTTTGCTTATCGTGTCGGAATAATATAAATATAAAGTTTAAATTTGGTTGGAAATTTCCGGGTTGTCACAGTACCTACCCGTTAAAGAAATTTCGTCCCGAAATTTGAGTGGAATGGTTGTGAATGATAATAAGTATGTTTTCATGATGCATACAGGCTGAAAATTAGAGTTTTATCATCAGCGAATAATTTGGATAAACAATCCATTTATATGAAGAGTACGAATGAAGCTAACATAGAAGAGTGAAATGAGTAAGTGTAGATTCATCTTATCATTTGACGTAGATATGATTGATTTCCAGATTTCAAGGGATTTAAAAAAAAACTTTGTAATAAGATTTGATTCTCCGGTAACAAAAGGAATTAGGATCCGCTTTAAATGCGATCGTCCATTTTAATTGTTCTGTCGAAGATTTTCTTATAAATTCACCTCCTTCGTTTTCTTACAACTCACACCTTCTGTTGATGCATTTTATGCAAGTCCCTAGACATCTACCCATGTCCATTGCAGGTACAATAGTTTACAGGCCACCATGATCGTTCGTTATTGTCTTATCCGTGTTTGTATGTGGTTACAGCAACTGCAGGAACGAGATTTGGATGTTTGACTATGTTAGACTTAGTTAGACGTCCGAGTGAAGCCTCACTCGTACCGCTGACAGGCTCATACGCACGGTTGATGCTGAGCTAAGTCACAATTACAACCTAAATGAGAAGACACGAGTAAGTGATCACCCGTACGGCTGATGAATCCAACTCGTATGTGTGATGGATGAATCGTACGGGTGAGTCAACAGCAGGGGTATATAAAGTCTTATGTTCTTCACTTTAGGTTAAGCCTCTCATTTATTACACACACTCAGATCTGGTGAGCTCCTCCGATTCTCTCTCAACCCAAATCACCCAGGTGGTGAATAATAGCTCTAGGTGTTGATCTAATCAGACTTGAATTAGTTGTGGTATGACTAAATTAATCCCAAAAAGTTTAACCTATTCACTAGAGGGTTTGATTCACTTATTCCGTCATTGTGTGAGTTAAATCTGTTGATTTCTAAGTTCCTAGTCATGTTTCATCACCTTCTATTCTTTCCCCCTCAACTCATATTTTAAAGTATTCATCAATATGCTCCATCCAGTTCTGATTCTCGATATACTTATAACTTTCATATCGGTCATTCTTCTTTTTCATCTACCGCCAGAAGAATCTATTTACTTCTACTATACTCTTGGGTTTATAGTGTTTCTAGTTCTCCCGTGTCTTTATATTGCTATATGAATCGATATATATGGTTTATAATTTTTGGTTTGTCGTTGGGCTTTATATCTTCCCTTATATTTCAAAGTCTCTGTTTCTATCTTCTACAATCATTGTCATCCACAGTTAATGCTCTCTTTTATTTGCTACAATTTATACCCTAATTTCTATTTCGGAGTTTTGTCCTTTCGTTTCTTCTTCTTGCGATTAAGCACCGTTTGTAATGGTCCAGAATTCACAGATATGAATTTCGGAATGAACATTGTTAATGTTCTAGGAAGGAAATTGTGATGGCACAATCTTGACTTGTCAAATTACTAGAATACCTTGGAAAAGGCCGAATCATCAAAAAATATTTTTTTGATATTTTAGAGGTTAAATAGAATACTAGATTCGTATAACATGGAACATGATGATGTTATGATCTGTGAATCATCACGTTCCATTTAGAAACTCAGCATGAATTACTGTAATATAATCACGTTGATCAAGTGTCATTATATTATACTAACTCATGCTTCAGTTTCCAACACTACTTCAAAAACATTCATATTTTAAACTCAAAGGTTTACAGAGTATAGGAACTAAACAGTTTCCTTTTTGATGTAATACAGATAGCGTAAAGAGATAAATGATTCCAGATAAGAATAGTTATGGAAATATCTTCAGAAATATGGAGGATATTTGTAATGAAAGATACGATGATATCTTAGAATTTCTAATATCAGAGGATGATGAAGAATATTGTCTGTAAGGGTTTAGTGTTAGGAGCAAGGTATTCGTTAATGACTTTAGCAGACACTGAATCATTTGGATTCTTTGAAGGCAGGTTCAGTCTTTGTGATTTGTCCACAGCTCCTTCATACTTTGCTCAATCCGTTTTCCAGTTCCAAAACTTCTCTATTTCCAAGCTTTGTTAATACACTAATCTTTATCATCAAACTTTTTACTGCTAAGGTCGTTTACAGTTTTTGTTGCTTTATCAGCATTTCGAGAACTAGTTCGCGGTTCAGAGTGTT
This sequence comes from Rutidosis leptorrhynchoides, assembly GCF_046630445.1. Taxonomy (NCBI): domain Eukaryota; kingdom Viridiplantae; phylum Streptophyta; class Magnoliopsida; order Asterales; family Asteraceae; genus Rutidosis; species Rutidosis leptorrhynchoides. The sequence continues at coordinate 407,526,166 of NC_092335.1, forward strand.
TTTCAGAAACTTCACATTCGAAGTATGTAAGCCTTGGAAATAGACGTTATGTATAACTATTGGTGTCAACATGCTGTGAAATTTCAAAATACTGATTGCTAATTCCCAATGATTCGTATGACAATTCTCGTTACAAGAGGCAGATGAGTGAATGATGAGGTTTCGATAAATATAAAGATTCTTCGGAATGTCCAAGATCAGTGAAGTTGTTGGTAAGTTTATTGCTAATGTGGTGGAATATGAAAGGTTCTCCGGTAACAAAAGGGTAATCACATATATCAAAATTATGATAAGGCTACTCCGAATGAAAAAATCGAAGTTGTCTTGCTGGAGTTGTGATATAATTTGCCACTTTGCAAAGGAATTGCAAGGTTATTTTTGCTAATAAATGCCAAAAGATCTAACACAGATATGTGTTGAATTATGACTTCGGTTTCGAGAGCTTTTTAAGTACATAACTGTAGGTAATATGTGGTTGGATCATCATCTCGATTGCTCATTATTTGAAGTGTCTTCAGAGATTTTCGAAGGGTTTGAACACAGATTGTAATCGTTTGTATACATTTGATGTTCTAACACACTTTTGAAGTCAAAGTATAGCTTTGAAAGATGTAGGAATCTAAAAGTGATGGTACCGGTTATATCTCGAATTGAATTCTGAGATTTTAAAATCAGAATATGTAATTGGGTTTGAATGAGTATGGTTGTTTTGATTTCTATGAAAGAATGTATATTATTGTGAAAGTAGGAAGTATAATTGATAATTTGCTTAATCTGATTCGAAGAATGTAACATATTAATTGTGAATTTATATATATCTCTCGGGTATTACCTACCCGTTAAAAAATTTTCACAATTAATATTTTGTACATAAGAATTTTATTACAGTCTTTATGAAAATATATATGTATATATTCTCCTCAGATGTAACATAGATTTTAATGAGTTAATACTAAATTAAACTCATTCGATTTACGGTTGGAACTAGAATTGAATAATTCCTTGAAGGCTTTAGAGGTTACATAAGTATTTCTTCAATAATATTGAAATTATGAATCAATACTTCATTATTTGTTGAGATGTGATGTTGGTTTTCGTTAAATTCTTGTGAACTTCGCAAAGTACGAATGATGTTATCTGAAAAGTTTCGGTTACATCAATGATGAAGTGTAAAATCAAATATATACTTAATTTATTAGGAATTGGAATTTGTTGAATTGAGACAGAGATTGTAGTTAACGATGGTTAAGTCGCGGGCGAGGGACGTACATTATTGCATATTTGTAATATGAATTAACCGAGTAGTTAAGATTCACACACAATAGCTTAGCACGGAAAGATTTATTTTTTATTTCAATATATATATATATATATATATATATATATATATATATATATATATATATATATATATATATATATATATATATATATATATATATATATATATATATAATATATATATATAATTTCTTCAAAGGAAATGAGTTAATTCTTCATAACTTGTTGATACAATATACACGTTATTGATTCGTAATGATGTCCACAGTGATTCTTGAACTGACGGAGTTTGTGATGTTATAGGTGTTGTTGATTCTGATGTTGACTGTACTGACGATGCTGGTGACGTTGACGGTACTGTTGATGCTGTTGGTAAAACAAGTTTAACTTATTAATCACACACCATTTTTGTCAGGGTTTCTACTCTTCCTTCTATCATTTTGGTTTGCTTAACTGATTTATGGTTAGGGCTAGATTAGATAATCTCTAAGACTTTAGAGATTATATAATCGCCGCGGAATGTTTCTCCAATGAAGTTATGAATTAATACTTCGTCAGTTATTGTTGTTGGTACTCCTTGGTATCTATGGTGCGTATGACGTTGATGCTCGTGGGACAGATTGTGAAGTTGAGGTTTACAACGCGGTTGTGGTTGGAGGTGGTAATGGTACTGTTGGCATTGATGATGGTGGTACTGTTTATGCTGCTGGTGCTGCTGCTGCTGGTGTTTGTAATCTCTGCACCATATTCTCCAAAGCTACTACCCGAGCGCGAAGTTCGTTGACTTCTTCTATTATTCCAGGATGATTGTCGGTCGGAACGAGCGGATAAATAAAATCTAGAATTTGATGTAGTATATAATCGTGACGAGATACCCTGGAAATGAGAGAGAAAATGGGGTCTCGAACAGGTTCGCCGGTAAGTGCTTCAGGTTCTTCGCCAAGAGGGCAATGTGGTAGATGGAAAGGATCGCCTTCTTCTTGTTTCCAATGATTAAGGAGGCTACGAACCCATCCCCAATTCATCCAGAATAGGTGATGACTGATTGGTTGATCCATTTCGGTCACACTGCTTTCGGAGCTTGAGTGAGATTCCATTTCGGAATTCGAGTGACTTGAACTGATGACAAATTCCATTTCGTACGATTGGATAAAGGATTTTCGATATAAAATGATTTTTCGGCTATCGGGTGGTATTCTATTTACATAGGATATCTATATATAGAGATCAAAAGATTTCATAGATTACGGAAGAATTTGCGGGATATGTCAGGCAAAAGTTTAAAGTAACAGATACGATAAGATATGATTTAGCAGATACGCTAAGATATGAATTTTGTCTATACACTACTCATGCAATTAATGTAGCAAGATGTGTCTAGACTAATAATGATAAGCAGGTAATTTCCTATGGATGATAAGCAGATGATTTTCGACTAGAAATGATAAGCAAAACTTTTGACATGCAGACACGGTCGAAGTCCAGACCCACTAATGCATCCTAACGACTTATCAGTTAGACACACTAATGCAGACCTGGTTCGCTAAGACCACCGCTCTGATACCAACTGAAAGGACCCATTCATATACATTATAAACGATTCACAATAGTTGATTACATTGCGAGGTATTTGACCTCTATATGATACATTTTACAAACATTGCATTCGTTTTTAAAAGACAAACTTTCTTTACATCGAAAATTGACAGGCATGCATACCATTTCATAATATCCACTATCCAACTATAAATTGATTTAATAATAATCTTTGATGAATTCAATGACTTGAATGCAACGTTCTTCAAAATATGCTATGAAAGACTCTAAGTAATATCTTTAAAATGAGCAAATGCACAGCGGAAGATTTCTTTAACACCTGAGAATAAACATGCTTTAAAGTGTCAACCAAAAGGTTGGTGAGTTCATTAGTTTATCATAATCATTTATTTCCATCATTTTAATAGACCACCAGAATTTCATTTCCAGTTCTCATAAATATACGTCCCATGCATAGAGACAAAAATAATCATTCATATGGTGAACACCTGGTAACCGACATTAACTAGATACATATAAGAATATCCCCTATCATTCCGGGATCCTCCTTCGGACATGATATAAATTTCGAAGTACTAAAGCATCCGGTACTTTGGATGGGGTTTGTTAGGCCCAATAGATCTATCTTTAGGATTCGCGTCAATTAGGGTGTCTGTTCCCTAATTCTTAGATTACCAGACTTTAATAAAAAGGGGCATATTCGATTTCGATAATTCAACCATAGAATGTAGTTTCAATTACTTGTGTCTATTTCGTCAAACATTTATAAAAATTGCGCATGTATTCTCAGCCCAAAAATATAAAGGGTAAAAAGGCAAATGAAACTCACCATACTGTATTTCGTAGTAAAAATACATATAACGTCATTGAACAAGTGCAAGGTTGGCCTCGGATTCACGAACCTAAATTAATTATATATATTTATGTGTTGGTCAATATTTGTCTAACAAATTAGGTCAAGTCATAGTGTACCACAATCCTAATGCTCGAGACTAATATGTAAAAGTCAACAAAAGCAAATTTGACTCAAAATAATTTTCAAAAATCTATACATGATTAATATATAGTTTAAATATCGTCGTTTTATATTTTTAAATATTTTTAAAAGATTTATTAGAGTAAATAATATAATTTATTTATTAATAAATAAAATTTTATATTCTATTTATATAATAAAATATACTTTTATATATATATATATATTAAGTAATAAAATTTATAGGGTTCATTTAATATTACAAAGATAATATGATAGGTATTATTAAAGTAAGTTATTACACGTAGTAAAATATGTTTGTATCAAATATTTATTTGATAAAATAATATCTATAATGATAGTAAGTAAAAGTTGTATTATTTTGTAATAATAATTATTATTATAAAAATATCAGTATTTATAATTACTAAGATGACATTATGATAAAACGATAATTCTAATTATGATAACTTTAATATTTACGATAATTTTTAATATTATTTTTAAAATAATAATTCTATTTAAAATAATAATAATAATGATATTTTATAGTAATAATGACATTTCTATTAAAATGATAATTTTTGTTAAAATGATAGTTTTAATACTAACGATAACTTTAATAATAATAGTAATGATAAAAATAATAAGAACGATAATTTTATCTAAATCAATATCTTATAATATTTTAATTTCATCATGATACTCTTACCCATTATTTCCTAATCGTTTCGTTTAATAGCTTTTAATCGTCTTTTATATCGTGTTCGTAATAATGATAATAATAGTAATCAAAATAATTAGGTGTTACAAATATTTGTTTTAATTACACTAATATTAATAATGATAGTTACTATAACATTATTAACGATTATACTAATAATTATCTTAATGATAATATAATAATAATAATAATAACAATAACAATAACTATTTTTAAATAATGATATATATATTAATAATGATAATAATAATAATAATACCAATAATAATAATAATAATAATAATAATAATAATAATAATAATAATAATAATAATAATAATAATAATAATAATAATAATAATAATAATAATAATAATAATAATAATAATAATAATAATAATAATAATTGGATAATAATAATAATACTAATTATAACTTTAACAATAATAACGATAGTAATAATAAAAAAAATAACAATTTTTAATGATAAATCTTTTTATTGATAAAGATAATAATAATAATAATAATAATAAGATAAAACTAGAACGACGATAATAACGACGATAATAATAATCATTTTTAATAATAATACAAAAATTCGATGGACTATAACTTCAAATCCGTTCATCGAAATCATTCGATATCTAAATGAAAAGTTCTTAATTTTTCGCTAGCTTTCCAACGACATGCATATCTTATACCTTATCTCAGTCGCATATATAACTAATTCAGGATTCAACATAACCTAACTAAAGGCAATATCGAAAGTAGAAACATGCATAATCCTATATAGTCGAGCACTAGTCAGGGATACACTATTAGTATGTAAAAGTTAAATTATGAGTACTCACGTATCAATATTGAGATCCAATATTGCAGGAAAGGTACGTAGACGCAACGGAGATGATAAACACTATATTGACCTCACGAGCATACCCATGAACCATACCCAATCACCTCCATAGCTATAACCCATAATTTCCTTCATCCAATCCCACTCGAAAAACAATTTCGAAATCACTCGGACAGCACTCTGACGTAATATTTTATGTATACTAATAATATCTTGAAATAATATGGAGTAAATATATATATGTAAATCGATTGAGAGAGTTTAGAGAAAAATATTTTCAAGTTTCTATGAAATAATGAAACCTATTGAATTCTATTTATAATAGATTTTTGAATTATTAAAGTGAATTATTAAAGTATGAATTATTAAAGTGAATTATTAAAGTATGAATTATTAAAGTGAATTATTAAAGTATGAATTATTAAAGTGAATTATTAAAGTATGAATTATTAAAGTGAATTATTAAAGTATGAATTATTAAAGTGAATTATTAAAGTATGAATTATTAAAGTGAATTATTAAAGTATGAATTATTAAAGTGAATTATTAAAGTTAAAGTAAAGTAAAAATAAAGTAAAGGTAAAGTTTAAGTATAGTAAAAGTATAAAACTATGTACATATAATACGCGTATAAATATATATAATATTAATTTAAATCGTTATATATAGTTAATAAAATAAAATATAAATATCGTTATCTTTATCATACTGGTTAAGTAATAAGTTGTCAAAAGTGGTTCTAGATATTTATAAAAGTTATATACGTTTTAATAATAAAGTTCTTTTTAAACTGAAAACGTTTTTGTGCGTTTGAAACTAAATCAAATAAATATAATAATTTCGTTTTCCAAAACCAAATATATTTTTAAGAATCATTTTGTTTAAAGGTTAAAATAATGAAAATCGTTATATCATAAAATGTTTTAGAAAAGTTGAATCATATATATTCATAATAGGTTTCAAGTTTTTAAATTACAGTTTGTTGGTGAAGCATGGGATAAAGCTCAAAGGTTAAATAAACGTATGAAATCATCTTAATGAAAAATATCGAGTTACTTAACTTGTCGATATCCAACATCTAAGTTATTTACACTTCACGTTCTTACTTATAAATCACTTTACCATTTTCCGAATGTTGTCAAAAAGAATAGATTTCGTAAATCACAGTGGACCTCATAACATAGACCCGTAATCATATCATAATATATCTGATAAATCAATCATTTGATATTATCTTCTAATTTCATCGATAAACATATTGAAACAAATACGTTCATGTAAAGTATTATACGTTTAATACTTTATTAATATTCTCAAGTTATAATATATATATATATATACATATTTATTTATATATAACGGTTTGTGAATCGTCTGAATTTGGTCGAGGTTATAATGAATGTATGAACACAATTTAAAATTCTTGAGATTTAACTTAACAAACTTTGCTTATCGTGTCGGAATAATATAAATATAAAGTTTAAATTTGGTTGGAAATTTCCGGGTTGTCACAGATTATCCTTTCTGGGGATCTGATTCATTAGTCTTATAAGCTAATTTGCACGGTGCCCCCTATTGTATGAGACAGATGCTCTCATGGTTAGGATAAGTCTGACCACTTGGCAACCCTGTTTGATGCTGAGGTCCGTGAATTTCCTGCTGATTTTAGAGATGACTTTTCAAGATTTTTTGTCAACCTACAGCTGGTCTGGATGATAACTTCCTGACCTAAATCAAGAAGTGCGTGTCTTTTTTGGAAGACTTTACTTCCTTTTAAATTCCTTTTATATTACAATAAACTGGGTAAAATTAATTAATATTGTCCAAAACAAAAGTATTTTCAATTATTTGTACAAAAATATATGATATATGTTCTAAATAACTTGGTAAATTTTTTCCACACTTGGCTTTTATTTTTCTTTCTTTGCATTTTTATTCTCCTCTATTCCATTTTAAATGAATTCAAGCATTTTGGTTTGTTTCTCAATTTATGTCCTTTCCGAGGTAATAATAATTTCGGTGTTAACACCTAGTTTTATCGTTCATAAATATGTATAAACATGATTTTGAATTCATTTATTTGAAAAAATTTTAAAAATTTTACTAGAATTGGGTAGTCAGTATATAATACTAGGGCTGTTCTTTTTTATCAGAGAGCACTAGATTCTAATACAACTACTGCGTTACTAGTATATTTAATGGTAACGAAGTGTTTAAATTAAAATTTTAAAACCCAAAAGAATTTAACCCCTTCCCACACTTAAGATCTTGCAATGCCCTCATTTGCAAGAAATCAGTAACAATTTAAATTATTGAGGGTGATTAGCATAAAAAGATGATTAAAATTTTACCAAAGTTTCCAAACATATTGTTGTATGCTTTGAATGATAAATGGTGCACTTCATTTGTTCATTCTGTCTGTTGTTATTTCACATATATTTTGCATTTTGTCGTCAAAATTAATAGCTTTTGCTGAACTTAATGCCAGTCTTTGAAAATGCACTGTTTTACCCTGTTGTGTACATGAGATAAAATATATACAATACAAATATAAACATGCAAGGTAATTTGAAATGGGACTTAATATCCCACTTTCAAATTACAAAAATGAAATATTAGTACAAAATAATAAAAATATTAAACATTACATTAAAGTATCAAAATGTTAAATGTTTAGCATAAATATATAAAAATAATAAAAGATAAGAAATCACCAATGGAACACTATTGATTTGGATAGGGATTCCAGTTCATATCATCGTTCGAGTTCCATGGTTGCCGATAGGTGTTCTGGTAGGCTTGGTTGGGGTTGTACAGGTTATAGGGTGGTCGCATGTTGGGCTGATGTGGTGGATAGTAAGCAGGTCGAGTCGGGATGTAGTTATTTGGTACCTGATATGATAGCTGGCTCATGATTTGGTGCTGATGAACTTGCCAGCTATCGTGTTGGCATCGCTTGGAAGTCTCATACTCATTCGCGGCTTACCACTGCTCATACCGATGATGCCTATCCTCATTAGTCATTTCTACCTCATCTATACGCTGGAAAATGTCAGTAGCACTATCCCTAATGACATCCCTAATGTCATCCGCTTCCTCCATCTCCTCATCCGAACCCCTCTCTACCTGTGGATGGCGGCCCTGATATGGTATTGCCTGATTGCGTCTCCTAGTCAATACCTTTGCACATTGATAGACTTGCAAACCTAAAGTCTCGTCTTGTTCCCTAACCACCATCATTGGACCCCCTTGTTCCCTATCTACACCTAAATACTCTCCAATGAGAGTAACAAAAATACCTCCTCCTATTATTCCACCGTCCTGTATACCTTCCACCATTTTGGACAGATAAAAACCAACACAGTATGGGATATTAACAAAGCCTCTAGTGTCTCGAATGCATTTAAGGTAAAACAAATCATGTAAGGTCATTTTCTCCTTGTTGTTACCTCTTTGTGTAATCGAGTTTGCTAAAAATCTATGTATTATACGAAGTTCGGCTTTATTAATATCTAAATAGGAGTGTCTTCCTCCCCGCGTAAAAACATTATAATTTGACATACGCCTCCAGATGGCGTTAGCGTCAAAATTTCTATCTACCCTCTCACCATGATAAATCAAATTTGTACAATCAGGTGATAGTAATTCAACGGGATTGTAAATCTGTAAAGCCCTGGCCATGTCCAGCATGGACATCCTGTACATCCTACGGCCAAGTAAAAATCTAAGAAAACTCTTATCGTCTAACCTATCTACATCCTTATTAAAAGCTATAGTACTCATTAGCTCAACACACCACTCTTTATATACAGGCCTACGAGTGGTAAATAAACATTCTCAATCGGAAAAAGAAGAGCTGCCATACCTTTGGATTAGATGCTGCCTAACTGGGTTAGCTAGGTGGACCCTTTCCAAAGGCTCCCAATCTATTACCCTTGGTACTACTACATTTTTGGTCCAAAGCTTAAATTTGTTACTTTGGTACGTCGGGTAATTTCTCCAACTTCTATCAAATCTTAAATTGGGATGCAACTGTTCTTCATTAATTGTTGGGTGTTCTATTATATGGTGAACGGGAAATACTACGTAGGTAATAATAAATTGTGGTTCTGGTTCATAGTATTGCACGTGTTGATCATAATGTTGTTGTTGTTCAGGTTGTTGTTCCTGTTCGTGATATTGCATCTCTGGCTGTGGTTCCGGATCAGGTTACCTAGACGATGATGTACCGTCTGTATCTGTATTTCTCTGCAAAACACATTAAACACAAAATTTGTGCATCCAAATATGCATTAGTGTTAGCAAAATAACAAATTAAAACAATTACAATAACATGTTTAATTTATATTAAACATATACTCATTTTCATATTTTTATCAATTCATTACATTTTCAAATAATCATATATGAAAATGTTTACAAAGTTCATAAGCTTTTATCTAAAATAACATGTCAAAATAATCATTACTAGCAATTAAACAAGTTTCAAATGGCATTTATATAAAATTAATCAAGTTCATGAATTTTAGACTTAAAAAGTCTACTTGAATTCTCAAAAATCATGTTTAGGATCAATGTTTGGATCATTTAGCAACCTAAACATGTTACACTACTTAATTTAGTAATAATTCATGACAAAAATCGACCATAACCTGTTTATATTAAAAAGCCCCAAATTGCTCAAGAACACAAACCCTAGATTTCTAAAAATTTTGAAGTTTAAGGCTTCAAATCATGTTAAATAGCATCAATCTAGGTTATACAAGCATAATATACTAACAATTTAACTCTAATTACACTAAAATTTATCAAAATTAAATTAGGACAAATTTAGCTCAAGAACACTAAAATTCAAATTTAAAGAGTTTTAGGGGTGAAATCGCTACCTTCTTTGAAAAACTTCTGAACAAATGCATGATTAGAGCGGATTATAGTAAGAAATTTGATGAATTTTGGTTGAAAATTGGTGATTTTGGGTGAATTTATGTGTATATGTTCGTGTATGTGTGTGTTATTTGTAAGAAGCAGAACCAGTCGATGGCCTTTTGTTCCTGACTAGTTTTTTACTCCCATGCGATCGCATGACTTTAATGAGGAAACCCCATGCGATCGCATGGGGTCTGATCCTTTTTTTTATATATAATCTTTAACTTCTAAAACAAAAATAAAATAAATTTAAAATTTTGTTTCCTTTTATATTGAGGGCGTTTTGGTACGTTGACCTAGTTCGTCCCTCGACAAAATTTTAAAAATTTGTCTTTTTAAAGCGTTGTTTTAAAAGCTAAGATTTTTGGATTTTTTAATGTTTTTGGCATACTTTAGATCAATAAAATTAAAAATAATGATAATAAAATTTCTCGTCCCACCCTTAGGTAAAGCAATTTCGGTTCAATGACCTAGTCTTCAACTTACAACGAATTTTAAAAATCATATTTTTAACTTAATGAAATAAAATAATTTTTTTTTTAAATTCACACCAAACTTAAATTTAAAATGCATAAAATTAAAAATTCATATAAATATCATCAATATTTTTATACATTAATTTTACAAACTTTATATTGAAAATATTAATTTTTAAAATATTTAAAAAACTTAAATATATTGGTTTTAAAAATTTACAATAATAATTTAATATTAATTTAAAAACAAGGTAAAAATTAAAAATCTTTTTGGTCTTTTATCCCACTTTAATCAATAAAATATTATCAAAAATATACGCTCCGCTTTTGGGTAAAGTAATTTCGGCTATATTACCTAGTTTTACTCCTGACGAATTTCTGAAATATTTTGAATTGATTGATTAAAGATATTTATACTTTATGAATAAACGGTAAATTTCGCAGTGATGTAAATAAATTTTTGTATGATATCAATAATTTCGGTTTCGCATACCTAATTTTATTGAATATCAATTTACCACTTTAAATCGAACGATTCAGCGTTTATTATCAAAAGGTTAAAAGCAATAAATAAAAACAAATAAAAACTGTACATACTTACCTGTGATATAGAATTCTCAGAGACCTGCTTTAGTCGACTCATAGGAGAGTCGTGTGATTTGGTTTTCCATAGCTTCATAAGCGTAACCTCGATTCTTCAATAACTTTTCTTCTAAACATATGAACGGTCCTTCTCTGCATAGAGTAACAAATTTGGTATTTGAATATGTTTGATTGTTCGAACATTTACCTTCGTGTGACCATTTTCCGCATTTATGACATCTTTCAAGGTGTCGTGCTCTTCTTTTTGTTGCGGATTTTGATTTTCCTTTACCAAAATGTATCTTATTATGATTGTTCCTGAGTTCTCTCCTTACTTCGTCCATTTTGCCTCTTATGAAGGATACTACTTCACTCGGCAGTGTGTCATTATTACGTTTAGTAATCAAAGCGTGTAGCATTAGACCATGGTTCAAATCAAAGGAATTCTTCATCTCGTAAAACCTAAAAAAAATAAAAATTTAGAATGGGGGGAGAAGACTAGTTCTTTAGGGTCTGCTAGGGAAAGACCATTCGGATTCCATTCTCGAGAACTACACGAAAACAGAAAATCTAACTCTAACAGAAATATATATTATCCTTAAAAAGACTTGATTCTCCCCACACTTAGTTAGCTGTGGTGTCGAAATTGTGATTAACTTCGTTTTCAATTGGACTATCAACAACTTGTATATCTCTGACTTTTGCTTCAAGCCAATTGTTGATTTCCTCTGTAACTTTGACAAATTCAACTAACATTGCCTTTTCTTTAGGCGACAAATTGGATACTAATCGGTTACATGACTTAAAGTTCCCCTTAATCCTAGCATCTTGAATCCGTTTATAAAGTTTCTTTATCTAATTTCGTATCAACAATGGGGTTCTTTGTTATCTGGTCATCATTAGGTTTTTCTTCATCTTCCCCACACTTAGGCGTTTTTATTGGTTCAACAGTTTTGGTTGGTGGAGATCTAAACTTTCGGTTCACAAAGGTGACCGATTTGTTACCATCCCTAAGTGTCATTCTACCTTCTCTTACATCAATGAATGCTTTGGTGGTTGCTAAAAATGGGCGACCAAAAATTAGAGGAATATCAAGGTCTTCCTCTATATTAATAACTATAAAGTTTGCAACAAAGCTCAAACTTCCCCCTTTAACAAGTAAATTATTGGCTATTCCAACCGGGTGTTTAATTTTTTGATCAAATAATTGAATACCTATTCTGGTTTGTCTTAATTTACCCACACCTAATCTTTTGTATAAGGAAAGAGGCATAACGTTTGCACTTGCTCCTAAATCTGCGAGCCCATTATACATAGTACCATCATTAAACAAGCAAGAAATGATAAATTCACCCGGGTCTCCCACTTTATTAAGTAGAGTTGGTTTGTTAACCTTTTCTAAGTGATCTTTTCTTGGTTCTTTCACTTCTACTTGAACTTCTAGTTCACATTTTTCTTCGTTTCTTGGAATTGGAGGTTTGTATAGGAATTCTTCTTCATCACTCCAATTTGAAGCTTCCCCGTCTTCCAATTTTGGTTTTTCATATGTTGTTGATAACATATTTATGTTTTCATTCTGAGGGTTTTCTTGATTAGTGAAATTATGATTGACTTCATTGTCAACTTCTATTGGACCATGTATGTAATGTTTAACTCTGTGACCATTAACTTTAAATTCAATCCCATTTGAATTTACCAACTCTATTGTTCCATATAGGAAAACTATTTTGACTATGAATGGTCCAGACCATCTTGATTTCAATTTTCCAGGAAATAACTTGAATCGTGAATTGAAAAGAAGAACTCTATCTCCTTCCTTATATTCTTTTGAACTTCTGATTCTTTTATCATGCCATTTCTTCGTTCTTTCCTTATAGATTAAGGAATTTTCATATGCATCATGTCTTAATTCTTCTAATTCGTTTAGTTGACTTAACCGTAGACGTCCGGCTTCATTTAAATCAAGATTACATGTCTTCAAAGCCCAAAATGCTTTGTGCTCAATTTCTACTGGAAGATGACATGCTTTTCTGTAAACGAGTTTAAAAGGTGTGGTTCCAATTGAAGTTTTGTAGGCTGTTCTAAAAGCCCAGAGTGCATCCTCCAATTTCATGGACCATTCCTTTAGATTTGATCCTACGGTTTTCTCTAGAATACGTTTTAATGCTCGGTTGGTATTTTCAACTTATCCACTTGTTTGTTGATGATAAGCGGTTGAGATTTTATGAGTTACACCATATCTTTTAAGAACTTTCTCAAGTTGATTATTACAAAAATGAGTACCCCGATCACTTATTAAAGCTTTCGGTGTTCCTAACCTAGCAAAAAGACGTTTTAAGAAGTTGACTACAACTCGTGCATAGATAGTTGGGAGAGCTTGTGCTTCAGCCCATTTAGATACATAATCAATGGCAACGAGAATGTAGAGATTATTATGAGATTTTGGAAATGGACCCATAAAGTCAATACCCCAAACATCAAAAACTTCACATACTTGAATGACATTTTGTGGCATTTCATCACGTTGACTTATTTTTCCTGCCCTTTAACAAGCATCACAGGATTTACAAAGAAGGTGTGCGTCTTTGAAAATTGTAGGCCAATAAAATCCAGCATCGTAAGCTTTCCTTGCTGTGAGCTGAGGCCCATAATGCCCTCCTGTTGGTCCTGTGTGATAATGGTTTAAGATTTGACTAGCTTCATCCCCGAATATGCATCGGCGTATTATTCCATCGGGACAACTTTTAAATAAATGTGGATCTTCCCAAAAATAGTGTTTTATATCACTAAAGAATTTCTTTCATTTTTGGTACGACAACCCTTTTTCAAGGAATCCACATACTAAGTAGTTTGCATAGTCTGCAAATCATGGAATTTCATTATAATCGATTCTCAATAGATATTCATCAGAAAAGCAAACACAATAGCAAGGAGTTCTTTTTTAGTAGTTATGTAATTCGTTTGTGCTCCTTGTAATGTCTTACTAGCGTAATAGATAGGTTAAAATCGTTTTTCAATCCTTTGTCCTAAAACGGCTCCCATTGCAAAATCACTTGCATCGCACATTAGTTCAAATGGTAGATTCCAATTCGGAGTTATCATGATCGGCGCATTAGTGAGTTTTTCTTTAAGAATATTAAAAGATTTGATGCATTCATCCGAAAAGATGAATGGAGCATCCTTTTCTAGGAGTTTATTCATAGTGAAAGGACCCGTTCATATACATTATAAACGATTCACAATAGTTGATTACATTGCGAGGTATTTGACCTCTATATGATACATTTTACAAACATTGCATTCGTTTTTAAAAGACAAACTTTCTTTACATCGAAAATTGACAGGCATGCATACCATTTCATAATATCCACTATCCAACTATAAATTGATTTAATAATAATCTTTGATGAACTCAATGACTCGAATGCAACGTTCTTCGAAATATGCTATGAAAGACTCCAAGTAATATCTTTAAAATGAGCAAATGCACAGCGGAAGATTTCTTTAACACCTGAGAATAAACATGCTTTAAAGTGTCAACCAAAAGGTTGGTGAGTTCATTAGTTTATCATAATCATTTATTTCCATCATTTTAATAGACCTCAAGAATTTCATTTTCAGTTCTCATAAATATACGTCCCATGCATAGAGACAAAAATAATCATTCATATGGTGAACACCTGGTAACCGACATTAACTAGCTACATATAAGAATACCCCCTATCATTCCGGGATCCTCCTTCGAACATGATATAAATTTCAAAGTACTAAAGCATCCGGTACTTTGGATGGGGTTTGTTAGGCCCAATAGATCTATCTTTAGGATTCGCATCAATTAGGGTGTCTGTTCCCTAATTCTTAGATTACCAGACTTAATAAAAAGGGGCATATTCGATTTCGATAATTCAACCATAGAATGTAGTTTCACGTACTTGTGTCTATTTCGTAAAACATTTATAAAAGTTGCGCATGTATTCTCAGCCCAAAAATATAAAGGGTAAAAAGGCAAATGAAACTCACCATACTGTATTTCGTAATAAAAATACATATAACGTCATTGAACAAGTGCAAGGTTGGCCTCGGATTCACGAACCTAAATTAATTATATATATTTATATGTTGGTCAATATTTGTCTAACAAATTAGGTCAAGTCATAGTGTACCACAATCCTAATGCTCGAGACTAATATGCAAAAGTCAACAAAAGTAAATTTGACTCAAAATAATTTCCAAAAATCTATACATGATTAATATATAGTTTAAATATCGTCGTTTTATATTTTTAAATATTTTTAAAAGATTTATTAGAGTAAATAATATAATTTATTTATTAATAAATAAAATTTTATATTAAATTTATATAATAAAATATACGTTTATATATATTAAGTAATAAAATTTATAGGGTTCATTTAATATCATAAAGATAATATGATAGGTATTATTAAAGTAAGTTATTACACGTAGTAAAATATGTTTGTATCACATATTTATTTGATAAAATAATATCTATAATGATAGTAAGTAAAAGTTGTATTATTTTGTAATAATAATAATTATTATAAAAATATCAATATTTATAATTACTAAGATGACATTATGATAAAACGATAATTCTAATTATGATAACTTTAATATTTACGATAATTTTTAATATTATCTTTAAAATAATAATTCTATTTAAAATAATAATAATAATAATGATATTTTATAGTAACAATGACATTTCTATTAAAATAATAATTTTTGTTAAAATGATAGTTTTAATACTAACGATACTTTTAATAATAATAGTAAGGATAAAAATAATAAGAACGATAATTTTATCTAAATTAATATCTTATAATATTTTAATTTCATCATGATACTCTTACTCATTATTTCTTAATCGTTTCATTTAATAGCTTTTAATCGTCTTTTATATCGTGTTCATAATAATGATAATAATAGTAATCAAAATATTTAGGTGTTACAATTATTTGTTTTAATTACACTAATATTAATAATGATAGTTACTATAATATTATGAACGATAATACTAATAATTATCTTAATGATAATATAGTAATAATAATAATAACAATAACAATAACCATTTTTAAATAATGATATATATATATATATATATATATATATATATATATATATATATATATATATATATATATATATTAATAATGATAATAATAATAATAATACTAATAATAATACTAATAATAATAATGACAATTGGATAATAATAATAATAATACTAATTATAACTTTAACGATAATAACGATAGTAATAAAAAAACAATTTTTAATGATAAATCCCTTTTATTGATAAAGATAATAATAATGATAATAATAAGATAAAACTAGAACGACGATAAAAACGACGATAATAATAATCATTTTTTATAAAAATATCGAAAATTCAATTGATTATAACTTCTAATCCGTTCATCGAAACCATTCGATATCTAAAGGAAAAGTTCTTAATTTTTCGCTAGCTTTCCAAGGACATGCATATCTTATACCTTATCTCAACCGCAAGTGTAACTAATTCAAGATTCAACCTAACCTGTCTAAGGGCAATATCAAAAGTACAAGCATGCATAATCCTAAATACTCGAGCACTAGTCAGGGATACACTATTAGTACGTAAAAGTTAAATTATGAGTACTCACGTATCAATATTGAGATTCAATATTGCAGGAAAGGTACGTAGATGCAACGGAAATGATAAACACTATATTGACCTCACGAGCATACCCGTGAACCATACTCAATCACCTCCATAGCTATAACCCATAATTTCCTTAATCCTATCCTACTTGAAAAACAATTTCGAAATCACTCGGACAGCACTCCGTCATAATATTTTATGTATACTAATAATATCTTGAAATAATACGGAGTAAATATATATATATGTAAATCGATTGAGAGAGTTTAGAGAAAAATATTTTCAAGTTTCTATGAAATAATGAAACCTATTGAATTCTATTTATAATAGATTTTTGAATTATTAAAGTGAATTATTAAAGTATGAATTATTAAAGTGAATTATTAAAGTATGAATTATTAAAGTGAATTATTAAAGTATGAATTATTAAAGTGAATTATTAAAGTATGAATTATTAAAGTATGAATTATTAAAGTGAATTATTAAAGTTAAAGTAAAGTAAAAATAAAGTAAAGGTAAAGTTTAAGTATAGTAAAAGTATAAAACTATGTACGTATTATACGCGTATAAATATATATAATATTAATTTAAATCGTTATATATATTTAATAAAATAAAATATAAATATCATTATCTTTATCATACTAGTTAAGTAATGAGTTGTCAAAAGTGGTTCTAGATATTTATAAAAGTTATATACGTTTTAATAATAAAGTTCTTTTTAAACTGAAAACGTTTTTGTACGTTTGAAACTAAATAGATCAATCGAGTCTTTATGAGATTCAATCTTCCACTATCCTTTGTCTAGTTCTCAATGATTGACAATTTGTTCTTATTTATAAATTACTTTACCATTTTCCGAATATTGTTAAAATGGAAAGATTTCTCAAATCAACGTGGGCCTTTCAACAGAGACTTGTAATCATAATTTAATATATCTGATAATTCAATCATTTGATCTTATCTTCTAATTCTATTGATAAACATTTTGAAACAGATACTATCATATAAAGTATTTAATCTAATATTTTGTTTACGTTTCAAGTTATAATATATATACACATATACATATATAATCATATTCGTTTAATGGTTCGTGAATCGTTGGAACTTGGTCGAGGTTGAATGAATGTATGAACATAGTTTAAAATTCTTGAAATTTAACTTAACAAATATTGCTTATTGTGTCGGAAACATATAAAGATTAAAGTTTAAATTTGGTTGGAAATTTCCGGGTTGTCACAGTACCTACCCGTTAAAGAAATTTCGTCCCGAAATTTAAGTGGAAAGGTCGTGAATGATAATAAGTATGTTTTCATGATACATACGGGCTGAAAATTAGAGTTTTATCATCAGCGAATAATTTGGATAAACAATCCATTTAAATGAAAAGTACGAATGAAGCTAACATAGAAGAGTGAAATGAGTAAGTGTAGATTCATCTTATCATTTAACGTAGATATGATTGATTCCCAGATTTCAAGAGATTTGAAGAAAATCTTCTTAATAAGATTTGACTCTCCTTTAATCAAGAGAATTAGGATCCGCTTTAAATGCGATCGTCCATTTTAATTATTCTGTCGGAGATTTTCTTATAAATTCACCTCCTTCGTTTCCTTACAACTCACACCTTCTGTTGATGCATTTTATGCAAGTCCCTAGACATCTACCCACATCCATTGCAGGTACAACAGTTTACAGGCCACCATGATTGCTCATTATTATCCTATCCGTGTTTGTATGTGGTTACAGGAACTGCAGGAATGAGATTTAGATGTTTGACTATGTTAGACTAAGTCAGACGTACGAGTGAAGCCTCACTAGTACGGCTGACAGGCTCATACGCACGGTTGATGCTGAGCTAAGTCACAATTACAACCTAAATGAGAAGACACGAGTGAGTGATCACCCGTACGGCTGATGAAGCCAACTCGTACGTGTGATGAATGAATCGTATGGGTGAGTCAACAGCATGGCTATATAAAGTCTTATGTTCTTCATTTTAGGTTAAGCCTCTCATTTGTTACACACACTCAGATCTAGTGAGCTCCTCCGATTCTCTCTCAGTCCAAATCACCCAGGTGGTGAATAATAGTTCTAGGTGTTGATCTAATCACACTTGATTTAGTTGTGGTTTAACTAAATTAATCAAAAAAAAAAACTTAACCTATTCACTAGAGGGTTTGATTCACTTATTCTGCCATTGTGTGAGTTAAATCTGTTGATTTCTAAGTTCCTAGTCATGTTTCATCACCTTCTATTCTTTCCCCCTCAACTCATATTTTAAAGTATTCATCAATATGCTCCATCCAGCTCTGATTCTCGATATACTTCTAACTTTCATATCGGTCATTCTTCTTTTTCATCTACCGCCGGAAGAATCTATTTACTTCTACTATACTCTTGGGTTTATAGTGTTTCTAGTTCTCCCGTGTCTTTATATTGCTATATGCATCGATATATGGTTTATAATTTCTGGTTTGTCGTTGGGCTTTATATGTTCCCTTATATTTCAAAGTCTCTGCTTCTGTCTTCTATAATCATTATCATTCACAGTTAATGCTCTCTTTTATTTGCTGCAATTTATACCCCAATTTCTATTTCGGAGTTTTGTCCTTTCGTTTCTTCTTCTTGCGATTAAGCACCGCTTGTAATGGTCCAGAATTCACAGATATGAATTTCGGAATGAACATTGTTAATGTTCTAGGAAGAAAATTGTGATGGCACGATCTTGACTTGTCAAATTACTAGAATACCTTGGAAAAGGCCGAATCATCAAGAAATATTTTCTTGATATTTTAGAGGTTAAATAGAATACAAGAGTCGTATAACATGGCACATGATGATGTTATGATCTGTGAATCATCACGTTCCATTTAGAAACTCAGCATGACTTACTGTAATATAATCACATTGATCAAGTGTCATTATATTATACTAATTCATGCTTCAGTTCTCAACACTACTTCAAAATATTCCTATTTTAAACTTGAATCTTTCAGAATTTAGAAACTAAAATAGTTTCTTTTATGATGTAATACAGATAGCGCGAAGAGGTAATGATTTCAAATAAGAAAAATTAAGAAAATATCTTCAGAAATATGGAGGATATTTATAATGAAAGATATGATGATATTTTAGAATTTCTAATATCAGAGGATGATGAAGAATATTGTCCGCAGGGGTTTAGAGTCAGGAGCAAGGTATTCGTTAATGACTACAGCAGGTACTAAATCATTTGGATCCTTTGAAGTCAGGTTCAATCTTTGTAATTTGTCCACAGCCTCCTTCCTACTTTGCTCAATCCGTTTTCCAGTTCCAAAACTTCTCTTTTTCTGCGCTTTGCCAGCACACTTCATCATTATCATCCAGCTTTTACCATTTAAAGTCGTTTATAGTTTTTTCTGCTTCATCAGCATTTTTTCCATTTTCGGAGAACCAATTCGTAGTTCGAAGTGTTTTTCAGAAACTTCACATTCAAATTAAGTCCAGAAGATAGACGTTATATATACACATATAACTGTTGGCGCAGACATGCTGCATGATTTCAAAATACTGATTGCTAATTCCCAATGATTCGTATGGCAATTCTCATTACAAGATGCGAATGAGTAAATGATGGGGTTTCAATGAATAATTATGATGACTTTTTGGAGAGGCTAAATTCAAAAGGTAATGAAGTTGTTGGTACATCTGCTAATAATATGGTGGAATGTAAAAGGTTCCCTGGTAACGATGGTGTATATCTCAAGGTTATAATAAGGTTAGTCTGACTGAAAAGTCGAAGTTGACTTGCTGGAGCTGTGATAAAACTGGCTACTTTGAATAGGAGTCGCAAAGTTATTTTTGCTAATAAATGCCAAAGAATCTGACGCGGATACGTTGTTTAAAATTTTACTTTGGTTTCAAAAGTTTTTCGGGTACATAACTGTGGGTAACATGTGGTTGGATCATCATCTCGATTGCTCATCATTCGAAGTGTCTTCAGAAATTTTCGAAGGGTTTGAACACAGATTGTAATCGTTAACATACATTTGATGTTCTAACACAGTTTTGAAGTCAAAATATAGCTTGTGAAAGATGTAAGGATCTAAGAGTGATGATTTTCGTTATATCTCAAGTTAAATTTTGAGATTTCAAAATCAGAATATGTAATTAAATTTTGAATGAGTATGGTTGTTTTGATTTCTATAAAAGAATGTATATTGTTGTGAAAGTAGGGAGTATAATGGATGATTTGCTAAATCAGATTCGAAGAATGTAACATATTAATTGTGAATTTATATATCTCTCGGGTATTACCTACCCGTTAAAAAAAAATTTCACAATTAATATTTTGTACAAAAGAATTTTATTACAGTCTTTATGAAAATATATATATATGTATATTTTCTTCAGATGTAACATAGGTTTAATGAGTTAATGTTAAATTAAACTCATTTTATTTACGGTTGAAACTAGAATTGAATAATCTCTAAAGGCTTTAAAAAGTACGTAACTTTTACGCAGTATTTCTTTAATGGCATTGAAATTATGAATCAATACTTCGTTATTTGTTTATGTATGGTGTTCGGTTCGTGGAATTCTTGTGAATTTCACAAAGTACGAATGATGTTATCTGAAGAGTTTCGGGTACATTGATGATGAAAGTGTAAAATCAAATATATACTTGATTTATTATGAATTGGAATTTGTTGAATTGCGACAGAGATTGTAGTTAACGCTGGTTAAGTTGCGGCCGAAGGACGTACATTATTGCATATTTGTAATATGAATTAACCGAGTAGTTAAGATTCACACACAATAGCTTAGCACTGAAAGATTTATTTCAATATATATATATATATATATATATATATATATATATATATATATATATATATATATATATATATATATATATATATATATAATATACATATAATTTCTTCAGAGGAAATGAGTTAATTCTTCATAACTCGTTGATACAATATAAACGTTATTGATTCGTAATGATGTCCACAGTGATTCTTGAACTGACGGAGTTTGTGATGTTATCGGTGTTGTTGATTCGGATGTTGACTGTACTGACGATATAACGACCCTGGAAATTTCAACTTTTATTTATTAATAATTATTATTATTAATACGTGTGATTAAATGAATGTATGTGATTACATTTACATGTTGCCATGATTGCCCGTACTTGACTTTTAAGTGCCCGAAACGTCTTTGTGACACACGAAACTTCACGAATAATATTTCTAGATATTATTTACATTCATGATTAATTTTATTAATCATTTTAATTAACTAAGGCTATTAGTTAGTTACTTGGGCTTTAATTGGGTTTAATTGTTAATTAATTGAACTTGGGCTTTGATTAGTTAATGGACTCATGAATTAAGACTTGTAAGCCCACCCTACCTTTAAGTGGGCTTAGTTAGCCCACTCTTTCCAAGTGTAAGTATCAATTAAATGGTAACTAGTTAGTTTATAAGGATTGGAATCTAGTTATGTCTTAATCTCCATGCAACTACATCTTTTATCCACACCTTTTGAACTTTAATATACAAGAAACCAAAAAATACTTGCCTTCCCCTTTTTTTGAGCTGATGGCCGTGAGCCTAGGGTGGCTTGAAGGGCATTTTGTTTTCAAATTTTCATTACTACTTACTCACAAATCCTCTCATTCTCACACACACTCAAGTTACTTGCATTTTTCTCTCAAACTTGCTTCATTCTCTCTCACTTTTTCTCTAGTTCTTGTAAGTAATCTTGAAGACTTTTTCTTTTCTTCTTTTCTTCTTAAAACCGAATTTATACAACCCATAATCATCATCATACTTTGTTTGTTTTAATCTTTGTTTACTTGTGTTGATTACTAGTAGTTGTTAGTTATTTACTTACTTGATTTCAAGAAACAAACTTGCTAGTTTCTTTCTTCTTTCATCTTGTATTTATCAAGAACACTCAAGAACATAACTTACTAGTTATGATTCTACATATACTTTCTTAAAAGCTTGCAAGTTCATGTGTTGATTAAACTCATACTTGAAGTTCATGAAGTAAACTTTAAAGTTTACTTTCTAAAGAACAAACTTTGGTTTGAATCTTTAAAGTATGAACATCCATGAACAAATTACTTGTTTACTTAGTTTACTACTTCATTCCTGCACTTTAATTTCATGATTTATGTTCTTGTTGGTCAAATGTTACAAGTTAACTTTGATCTCATTAATCTTGAACTTAAAGTTAACTCTAAAGTTCAAGAAGATATAAAGGAAACTTTTTAATTATAACTTTGTATACTTATGCTTGATCTAGACTTTTGAGTCTTGGATCTTCAAGATCTAACTAAGAACTATGTTCTACATTTTAAGATCTTGATTTCATAAGTTCATTTTCAAGTTTGTAACTTATTATTAGTCTTATAGTTCATGTAAGTGTCAAACCTAAGACTTTGATGTAACTTTGGTTCATCAAACTACATGCAACTCTTAAGTGAGTTGTGCTTCATGTCTTAGACTTGCACTAGGGTTATGATGGTCAAGACTTGGTTAAGATGATGTAGATACATCAATGAGTTGTACACTTGAAGCTATATGCATCAAGGATGAGAACCATGATGAACATCAAGCACCAAGACCACCGGAACTCACTTAAACTTACTGTTTCTGTCCAAAACCTACTGACCTGCTATTTCTGTAACATACCAGTAGACCTGGGCTACTGAGACCATGATTTTTAGATAGAACTTTTCGATTAGATAACTTTTCATATAAGACTCGTCTTAATCCGAGTTACGGTTTAGAATCTACGGCCCTCCGAGCGTCACTATGTCCATTTACTTTTCTGTTTTCTGTTTACAGTTTCTGTTTTTCTGGTTTCTGTAATAGACCATACACCTGGGCTACAGTAACCTTGATTTTCAGATATCTCAGTTCGTGTAGATAACTTTTCATTTAAGACTCGTCTTCATCCGAGTTATGGTTTAGGATTTATGGCCCTCCGATCGTCACTAGGTCCTTTTAACGTTGTGCAGAAATTTCTGAACTACTCGCACTTAGACCGTCGCCACAGTCAAACGATGACGAGTTTGCTTCTGGAATTTTTACCACACTTAAAGGACTCATAGATGGAGCCATGGCCACTGGTATCACCTTAATTCAGTAAGGGTAGAGGCCGTGGTGACTGACTGAAGTCAGCCTTTATTTTAAACTACTTTCATGAACGAAACCTACTTTACCCCTTTTGTTAGATGATGAATGATGATGACCCTTAAGACCTTATTTACATACTTTTAAACCTATTAAGACGATTTACTGACTTAGTACTATTTGCCTTAGGTTGAGGACCTTTGGACCGATTACTTGCACACCTTTTCCGAACCGACTTTACGACTACATTATCATTGTGAGTTATAGCATTCCCTTTTTACTTTAAACTTATTTTGGAAACTGAGAATACATGCGGATTTTATGTTTTACATACTAGGCACGAGTACTTAAACTTATATATGTGTGGGTTATACAACGGCATAAACATTCCCTTTAGCTCGGTAATGTTTAATCATTGGTTTTTGAACCGTGAACGCGAATCTTAGATATGGATCCATAGCATTTAATGAGTGTTTAATACTTCGTAGACATACGCACTTGCCAAGTGTACTTTCAGGGGGTATAAACGTTAAGTCTAGTTATCGGGTGCCCACGGTTAACATATACTTTATCATACTGTTTTGAAAACGCTCTTTGTAGCACTGAAATCTCGTGGCCTACCTTACATACTGTTATACTTAAACTATAGCTCACCAACCATTGTGTTGACATTTTTAAGCATGTTTTTCTCAGGTGCTTGAGGTTAGACCAGATTTGTAAAAAAGGAAAGGCTCGAAAGACCTTCCGCTGTGTACTAGTCGTGCTGTAGACACCCGCTGCTTAGAGTTGTCATCGCATGAATACTTTATCCTGCATTCATACTTTACTACTTTTGAACTAAGACTTGTAACGACCATTGTGGTCACATACACTTATTATTTGCTTCTACTTAGTGAAGCATGCTTTTGAAATGTAAAACATTTAATGTCGGTTATGACATCACCTTTTTATCGTGAATGCAACATCTTTAATTACATCATATAGTACTTAACCTTGTAATGATCCTGTTGTTGATGATTCGTACACGATGGTTTTGTACGGGGCATCACTTTTGGTATCAGAGCATTGGTTGTATTGAATTAGGTTGCATTAGTGAGTCTAAGACCGACCCAAGTAGGATTCACTAATAGGACTAATCTACAACTTGCTAGTTTACTTGTTTCCGCTGAACTTACTGCATGCTGCTGCTTACGTTTACTGCTATATGCCGTATGTTACTACATGATTTCACTACAGCATGATATTACTTGCTTTCAATTGCATGCTACTTCTGTACGATTCGTTATTATTGCCATGCTACATATTGTTATACATGATTTAAACTGTTGGCCTAATACGTGCTTGCTTATGACTTACTGACATGGAAAATTTATTTTTCCTTGTTCAGATGTCGGATGTACCACCTGCTAGCGTTTTGGGCAGTTCAGACTCAGACTCCACCACACCACCTGCTACTGTTGCTGATACACCGGTCCCGTTACCCACTAGTGATCCCAGCGCTTCGTCTTCCTGAGCGAGTAGTAGTGCGCCGGCACCTCTGACCACTTCTGACCCTATGGAGATTCCAGCTCCGTCTGCTCCCGGACCCTCGGGGTCACAGCCCCGCATCGGTGGGATTGAGATTCCCGCGGAGTTCGGGGAAGGGCCGTTTCATAACCACATGCGCACGCCTTGCCGATGCACTCCCGACGGACGTTTAGTGCCGATTCCGCCAGGCAGACACAGACAGATGTTGGCCGCCTTCGGACTGCCAGTTGAGCCACCCATGTCGCCACCACATGATTCAGACGACGGGTCTTCCACTGATGCTCCATCAGACAACACCTCTTCGGATGACTCCAGTGATGATGAGGATCCTGCTGATAGACCTATTCAGGCACCCTCCACCCCGCCGAAGAAGCGGTACCGTTTCGACGGCACCGTCATTCCAGGGGTGAATGGAGGTCGTGCTTTTACTGACGCATTTGGCCATCGTCGTAGGGTTACCGCCCGTAAACGGGTTGTGCCATACCCTGCCGACCCTCAGATACGTAAGGTTCCCCATTATGTATTGACCATTCATGGAACCGTACCGCCTAGATTTAGATACAGACCACTTACATCTAGGGACGTACCGTCTACATCCGGAGCCGGACCATCTACATCAGCACCACCGGTACCACCTGCACCACCCGCCCTACCTGCACCGCCTGCCCCACCAGCTCCCTCTAACGAGGAACTGATGAGGGAGGTTGAGATCCTCCGAGCTCGAGTCACTGAGCTCGAGGAGCAGTTGACTCGAGGAGCAGTTCACCCGCCTTCACCGTAGGACTTTGTATTTAGATTTCATGATGTAATCTAGTTGTAGTTTCATATATTTCATATGAATTGTACGAACTTATGCGATGTATGAAACTTATTATTATTAATGGAAATTTGCGTTGTTTACTTTTTTTTGCACAAGTGTCCTATTTACATTACTATGTGGTGATTTGTGGTACTTATATCTAGTTACGTTACTTAATCAACATGTGTTGTGATGTTTTCATGTTGGTTGCTATATACTATATTATTACTATACTGAATGCTGGATTTTGACTTGGGTCAAAAATTTTGTTTAGAATACCATGGCTAACGGAAGATCCACACCTACCGCAGCGCAGATTGAGGACATGATCAGCGAACGGGTCGCTACAGCCCTAGCAGAAAGAAATCTTCAAGCTCCACCGCCACCACCACCGGTTATCCCACCCGTTCGAAATGGGTGTACTTACAAGGAATTCCAGAGCTGCAAACCACATAACTTCAGCGGCACCGAGGGACCGGTTGGTCTCACCAGATGGTTCGAGAAACTTGAATCAGTATTCCGAGTTAGCAACTGTTCGGAGGATAATAAAACCAAGTTTGCTTCTTGCACGCTTTCTGATGGCGCGCTTACATGGTGGAATACCATGGCCCAAGCGCAAGGAATTGATGAGGCGTATGTTACGCCTTGGGAAGAGTTTAAATGTGCTATGATTGAGGAATACTGTCCGAGGACCAAAATTCAAAAGATGGAAATTGAATTCATGCAGTTGAAGGTCGTAGGGAACGACCTTAACAGTTACAATTGTAGGTTTTTGGAGTTAGCACTGATGTGTCCGACCATGGTCACCCCCGAATTCAAGCGCATGGAGAAATACTTCTCGGGACTTCCTAAGTCCATCAAGGGAAATGTCACCTCATCCAAGCCACCGAATGTCCCCGAAGCAATGCGCATGACGCATACTCTCCTGAATCAAATCATCCTTGACGAGCCAGAGAAGGCTAAGTTTGAAGCCGGTAGTAGTGAAAAGAGGAAATGGGACAACAACCAAAACAACCACCACAACCACAACAACAACAACAACAACAACAGGAGTAGAAACTACGATCAAACCCCCGCCAAGAGGCACAACAACGGTGGAAACCCTAACCCCAACAACAACACCAACCCGAACTACAAAGGAACCTTACCTCAATGCAAGCGATGTTACAAGCACCACACTGGATATTGCAATGTTGTCTGTGAGAAGTGCCAACGGTCTGGGCATATCGGAAAGGACTGCAAGGTCACCACTTTGAATGGGAAGCCGAACACCAATGGACCTAAGAAGTGCTATGAATGTGGACAGACGGGCCATTTCAGAAATGCGTGCCCAAACAAGCGAAAAGATGACGGGCCACCCCGTGGTAGAGCTTTTAATGTTAATGCAAGGGATGCATGATGTGTTGCGAGGTGTATACGAAATAGTTTATATTTTACTAGGAAAAACTATTAAATACGATACAATTTTACACAAGATATTTACTTATTTATAGAATGGATATACTTAAACCTTGCTACAACACTTATAGGCAGTGTACCTAATCGTACAGTAGTGTAGTTTTTAGTAAGTCCGGTTCGTTCCACAGGGAAATCTTTAAACAAAGCTTAACGCTATATTAGTTTACTTTTATAGAAATACAAACATATATATAAGTAATATTATTATTATAAAGAGGGGTTTTTACCGTTTAATGACCGGTTTGTCGATTTTAAAACTTTAGTCGCAGTTAAAACCTAATGTAAAATAAATAAATAAAAGACTTAATTTAAAGCGTAAAGTAAATAACGATAATGAAATTGCGAATAATAAAAGTGCGATAAAATAAACTTGCGATAATTAAAAAGTACGATAATTAAAAATGCAATTAAATATAATAACAATAAAAAATGCGATAATTAGAAGTGCAATTAAATATAAAATAAAGGAAATTAAATATGAAATAAAAGAATTATGCTTATTTAAACTTCCGTAATCATGATGTTTGACGTGTTGATTTTAGTTTTATGCCCATGGGTTAATTGTCCTTTGTCCTGGATTATTTAATATGTCCTTCTGGTTTTTGTCCATAACAGTCCATCAGTCATAAATATAAAGTGCGAGTGTCCTCATCAAATTATTCTTATACCCGAAGTTAAATATTCCAACTAATTGGGGATTCGAATTGTAACAAGGTTTTAATACTTTGTTTAATGAATACACCAGGTTATCGACTGCGTGTAAACCAAGGTTTTACTACTTTGTTAACAATTACACCAATTACCCTTGAATGTAATTGCACCCCTGTTTTAATTATTCTAGTGGCTATTAATCCATTCCCGTGTCCGGTTAAATGAACGATTATTCGTACATATAAATACCCCGCCCATCGTGTCCGATCGAGTGTATATGGTAATTTATAGGGACGCCCAATTGTAAATCTTTATATTAACATTAACAAACTATCATTTAGTTAAACAAATATAAAGCCCATTAATAGCCCATAGTCTAATTTCCACAAGTGTCGTTCTTTTGTCCAAACCCCAATTATGGTACAAAGCCCAATTACCCAATTTTAGTAATTAGCCCAACATCATGATTACTTCGTTTTAAATAAGCATAATAATAACTTAGCTACGATACATTAATGTAAAAAGGTTGAACATAACTTACAATGATTAAAAATAGCGTAGCGTTACACGGACAGAATTTCGACTTACACCCTTACAACATTCGCTAACATACCCTTATTATTAGAATTAAAATTAAAATTAAAATATAAATTATATATATATATATATATATATATATCGTTTACGTATATATGAGAGAAGAGAGAAATAGATTATATTTTGCGATCAGAATTCGGTTGGCTTTATAGGGATTTTCGAAATTTGGGGCTCCGCGACTCGCTGCAAAATCCTCTTCAAACTCCGCGAGTCGCGGAGAATGAATTTACAGCTCACACCCTTGGAGTCTTTCTCTGCCGACGGTTTATAATATATATATAATTAATATAATTAATTATATATTATATTATATTTATATACATAGTTACCTTGTAATTTTTAGTCCGTTGCGTCGAGCGTTAAGAGTTGACTCTGGTCCCGGTTCCGGATTTTCGAAGGTCCTTGCGTACAATTTTATATTTTGTACTTTGCGTTTTGAATCTTGTACTCTTGTAATTTCGAGACGTTTCTTATCAATAATTGGAACCTTTTTGATTGTCTTTTGTACTTTTGAGCTTTTTGGTCGTTTGCGTCTTCAATTCGTCGAATCTGTCTTTTGTCTTCACCTTTTATTATTTAAACGAATATCACTTGTAAATAGAACAATTGCAACTAAAAGCTTGTCTTTCTTGAGGAATAATGCTATGAAATATATGTTCGTTTTTAGCATTATCAAATATTCCCACACTTGAGCGTTGCTTGTCCTCAAGCAATATCGTCTTGAAATACTAGAATCACTTCTTTATTCTTCACACTTTGTACATCAGTGATTTCTATATGGCGGTATAAACAATGGTAGTAACGATATGGTTTACAGTCCCACATGACTATAAAAAATTAGATCCATTAAGGAAATTGGATCTTTATGAAAACATTTGATCTTTTGAAAATTAAATCTAGTTTTTACCCTAGATAAGTTTTTCGGAATAACCCTTTACCGGTGTTTGCAAAATATTTTTGTGGGTTTGGTGGGTTTCAGATTTGAAAATTTTAGCTCAAAACTTATGGTTTTGTGTCACCCACTTGCTAACCTTGTATTAGGAAAGCAACACGTCCAGTTTACTTGTTCCGTATATTACCTTTCGGCAAACTACCGTCCGGTTGTAAAGGATAGCGTTGAACAAGCAACTGTTAAGGCAATGTCCCGTGACATGCTTTTGATTATAGTCTATAACGTGTCGGATGCAATTACTATCCTTGGTAGGAGCAATAGTAAAGCTCACCCTTATAATTTTTCGGTCTGGCACAAGGTCCTGTCTTTGACCACTATGCAACCACCGTTCTTACGGTTGACACCCGATTTAGTTCAGGTGACCTAATGAATTCCAGGTGAATTCCTAGGATTTTACGTTCAATGGTAATGAACGCATTGAAAATAGGGTTTTCAGAAAACAAATCGGTTTATAATTTTGATCAAAATATTTTCTCGTTCAAACTCGAGTTTAGATATCATTGAATTCCATGAGTTTGAATTCTCAATCTTTAAGGTCAATCTCTAGGATTGAGTAATATCAGTCTTAAAAGCTGATTTTTAATCTTTAAGGAGATTATCCTTTCTGGGGATCTGATTCATTAGTCTTGTCCAGCTAATTTGCATGGTGCCCCCCATTGTACGAGATAAATCCTTCTCATGGTTAGGATAAATCTGACCACTTGGCGACCCTGTTTAATGCTGAGGTCCGTGGATTTTCAACCGATTTTAGTGATGACTTTTCTAGATTTTTCGTCAACCTACAGCTGGTCTGGACGACAACTTCATGACCTAAATCAAGAAGCGCGTGTCTTTTTCGGAAGACTTTACTTCCTTTTAATGATGGAATTGATTCATCGTGTAGATCCATCTCTTCTTTTCTTTCATCGGGTAAAACAGTTTAGTTTAGTCCAAAGCAAAAGTATTTTCAGTTATTTGTTACAGATATATGTGACATATGTTTAAAATAACTTGGTAAATTTTCCCACACTTGGCTTTTTATTTTTCTTTTTATCGTCCTCTATTCCATTTTAAATGAATTTTGACATTTTAGTTTGTTTCTTAATTTATGTCCTTTCCGAGGTAACAATAATTTCGGTGTTAAAACCTAGTTTTATCGTTCATAAATATGTATAAACATGATTTTGAATTCATTTAATTGAAAATTTTGAAAAATTTTACTAGAATTGGGTAGTCAGTATATAAGACTAGGGCTGTTCTTTTTTATCAGAGAGCACTAGATTCTAATACAACTACTGCTTTACTAGTATTTTTAATGGTAACCAAGTGTATAAAGTAAAAAATTTTAAAATCCGAAAGAATTTAACCCCTTCCCACACTTAAGATCTTGCAATGCCCTCATTTGCAAGAAATCAGTAACAATTTAAATTATTGAGGGTGATTTGTGTGAAAATGATTAAATTTTACCAAAGTTTCCAAATATATTGGCGTTTGTTTGCTGAATGATAAATGGTGCACAACATTTGTTCATTCCGTCTTGTTGTTATTTCACATATATTTTGCATCTTGTCGTCAAAATTAGTTGCTTTTGCTGAACTTAATGCCAGTCTTTGAAAATGCGTTGTGTTACCCTGTTGTGTACATAAGATAAACTGCAAACATATATACATATTTTTGAAGTTTGGTATATTACCCCACATTCAAAAATTATTAAAATCTAAGAATAAAAGTTAGATAATTATAAAAATGATTACAATATTAACAAAAGTATTAAACGTATCAATAATTACAATTTACAAAATAAAAAAAAAATAATAAGTAAACTAAGGATGATATTGGTACCAATAGGGGTTCCAGGCATAACCATAAGTGCTATAGAATGCTTCGGCAGGGTCATACGTAGGATACGGTGGCTGCATCTCTATAGACCAAGGAGGGAAGATGGGTTTCGGTGTAGGAATATAGTTTCTACCTATATGTTGGCAATGAGCTATGATTTGGTTCTGATGAACTTGCCAATCTTCAAATGCTCTCTGTCTAGCATTTTCGTATTCCTGAGAAGCTATAAACCTATGCATTTCTTGCATCTCATTCCCCCCTCCTACATTACCTTGCTGCTGGTTTCTCTCCACCTGTGGATGTCTACCATGGTATCGTACTGCGGCGTTATTTTGCCTCTTCAAAACTTTCGTACCATGGTATACATTTAAACCTATAGTATCGCGGGGTTCCGGTTCTTCTACTAATAATCCCCCCCCCCCCCCCGACTTATATCCACACCGAGATATTCACCAATCAAAGTAATAAAAATACCACCTCCTATTATGCTATGTGGTCGCATCCCCCGAACCATAGCTGATAAATAATAACCCACACAATATGGTATACTTACAGCGCTTTGTGGGTCTCGAATACACATATGGTAAAACAAATCCTGTTCATTTACTTTTTCTTTGTTCTTACCCCTTTGTGTAATCGAATTAGCTAAAAACCTATGTATCACTCTTAATTCGGCTCTATCTATATCCAAATAAGAGTAATTTCCCCCTTTGAAACGGTGATGGCTTGTCATTTGACTCCACACACCGTGTGTATCAAAATTCTCATCTATCTTTCTACCGTTTAGTATCAATCCTCTACAATCGGCAGACGCTAACTCCTCAGGCGTATATATACGTAAAGCCTGAGCCATGTCCAGTAAAGACATGTGGCGCATCGAACCGCCTAACAAAAATCTAATAAAAGAACGATCGGTTAAACTAGCTACCCGATCATTCAACTCTATACTACATAACAATTCTTCACACCATACTTTATATACAGGTCTACGTATGGTGAATAAACATACCCAGTCATTAAAAGAAGAATTACCATACCTCTGTACAAGTAATTCCCTAATTGGCCCGGCCAATTCTACAGCTTCTAAGGGTCCCCATTCTATGACCCTCGGTACCTCAACAACCTTGGAATGAAGAGTATGCAAACCCCGTTGATATTTTGGATAATCTATCCAAAGTCTGTCAAATCTCAGGTTCGGGTGCAACTCTTCCAAGTGCATATCAGAAAAGGTCATGACTGGATGAGGTATATCCTGCTTGTAGTAGTTATCCACCTCCTGTTGTTCCAAATTCTCAGCAGGAGCATTGCGGGCTTGGGATGAAGATTCACCCCTTTCATTCTGCAAAATACATCAAACACAATTTTTGTGCATCCAAATATGCATTAGTGTCAGCAAAATCATCAATCAAAATAATTACAATGACATTATCAATTTATATCAAACTTAAGCTCATTTTCACATTTTTATCAAATCTACACTTTTTCAAATAAGCATATACGAAAATGTTCGCCAAGTTCATAAACATTCAACTCAAATAACATGTCAAAATAATCATTACTAGCAATTAAACAAGTCTCAAATGGCATTATCTTTCAAAAATCAAGTTCATGAATTTTAGACTTGAAAAAGTCCACTTTAATTCTCAAAATCATGTTTAGGCTCAAAGTTTGGATCATTTAACTACCTAAACATGTTACACTACTCAATTTAGCAACAATTCATGACAAAAATCGGCCATAACCTGTTTATATCAAAAAGCCCCAAATTGCTCAAGAACACAAACCCTAGATTACTCAAAATTTGAAGTTCAAGGCTTCTAATCATGTTAAACAGCATCAATCTAGGTTATACAAGCATAATACATAAACAATTTAAGCCTAATTACACTAAAAAGCATCAAAATCAATTTGGGGAAAAAATAGCTCAAGAACACCAAATTTCTGATTAAATGGTGTTTAGGTGTAGAAATTTACCGTTTTTCTTGAGTAATTCTTAGATAGCATCCTTCTCAACATGATTTTAGCAAAAAATTTGGTGATTAACGGTTAAAAATTGGGATTTTTGTGGTGTTTTTGGGTGTATTTTCGGAGCTATTTTCGCAGCAGTTTTTTGAGTTTTGGGTTGGGGACTGAAACTGATCGTTCAGCTCTTTATTTTTTTTCTGTAATCCGGCCCCTCCGCGAGTCGCGGGGATTTACCCTCCAAACTCCGCGACTCGCGGAGTTTGGTATTTTTTTTTTTTTTTTATAATCATTAACTTATTAAAACAATTAAGTAATTAATTTTAAAATTTTGTTTCCCTTGTTATTTAGGACGAGGTCGTTTCGGATCGATGTCCTAGTCTGTCCTTCGACAAAATTTTAAAATTTGTCTTTTTGTAGCGATTGTTTTAAAAGCTAAGATTTTTGGGTTTTTTCAATGTTTTTGGCATACTCTAATTCAATAAGATTAAAAATAATGATAATAAAAGTTCTCGTCCCTCCTTCGGGTAAAGCAATTTCGGTTCAAAGACCTAGTCTTCAACTTACGACGAATTTTTAAAAATCATATTCTTAACTTAATGAGATAAAGTAAATTTTTGTTTTTAAATTCACACAACTTAAATATAAAATTCAAAATTATTATTAAAAATTCACACCAAACTTAAAATTTGAAATGCATAAAATTAAAAATTTATATTTTAAAAATTTACACCAAACTTAATTTAAAAATTCATAAATTCATATCAAACTTATATTAATTTTTCAAATATTTACAATTTTAAAAATATCGATATTACAAAGTTTACAATATTTATAAAGGGTTCAAATATTAATTTTTTTTTTAAAAAAAAACATGGTAAAAATAAAATTAAAAATCTTTTTGTATTTTTATCCCACTTTAATCAATCAAATATTATCAAAAATATGCGCCCCTCTTTTCGGTAAAGTAATTTCGGTTCCAAGACCTAATTTAACTCATGACGAATTTTTGAAATATTTTGTGTTGATTGATTAAAGATATTTATACCTTAAGAATAAACGTTAAATTTCGCAGTGATGTAATAAATTTTTGAATGATATCAATAATTTCGGTCGCCAAACCTAATTTTATTCAATACCAATTTAATACTTTTTAGCGAACAAATTAGCGTTTATTATCAAAAGGTTAAAAATAAAAATAAAAATAAAAACTGTACAGACATACCTGTGAAATAGATTTCTTAGTTATATGATCTATCCCATTCATAAGATAGTCGGTTTAATTGGTTTTCCATGGCTACATAGGCGTAACCTCGAGCATTCAGTGTCTTTTCTTCTAAACATATGAACGGTCCGTCTCTGCATAAAGTAACAAATTCGGTATTTGAATAGGTTTGATTATTTGAACATTTACCTCCATGTGACCATTTTCCGCATTTGTGACATCTTTCTAGGTGTCGTGCTCTTCTTTTCGCTGCGGATTTTGATTTTCCTTTACCAAATTGTAACTTATTATCTTCGCATCTGGATTCTTTTCTAACTCCGTCCATTCTTTCTCTGATTACTGATACTATTTCACTCGGTAGTATGTCATTATTACGTTTAGTGATCAAAGCGTGTAGCATTAGACCATGGTTTAGTTCACAGGCAGTCTTCATTTTGTAAAAACCTAAAAAAAAAAAAAAATTCAGAATGGGGGGAGAAGACTAGTTCTTTAGGGTCTGCTAGGGAAAGACCATTCGGGTTCTATTTTCGAGAACTACACGAAAACAGACAATCTAACTCTAACAGAAATACATATTATCCTTTAAAGACTTGATTCTCCCCACACTTAGTTAGCTGTGGTGTCGAAATTGTGATTAACTTCGTTGTCGACTTCCATCGGACCATGTATGTAATGTTTAACTCTGTGACCATTAACTTTAAATTCAATCCCATTTGAATTTATTAATTCTATCGTTCCGTATGGGAAAACTCTTTTGACTATGAATGGTCCAGACCATCTTGATTTCAATTTTCCAGGAAATAGCTTGAATCGTGAATTGAAAAGAAGAACTCTGTCTCCTTCTTTAAATTCTTTTAAACTTCTGATTCTTTTATCATGCCATTTCTTCGTTCTTTCTTTATAGATTAATGAATTTTCGTATGCTTCATGTCTTAATTCTTCTAATTCGTTTAGTTGACTTAATCGTAGACGTCCGGCTTCATGTAAATCAAGATTACATGTTTTCAAAGCCCAAAATGCTTTGTGTTCAATTTCTACTGGAAGATGACATGCTTTTCCATAAACAAGTCTAAAAGGTGTGGTTCCAATTGGAGTTTTGTAGGCTGTTCTAAAAGCCCAGAGTGCATCCTCCAATTTAATGGACCATTCCTTCGGATTTGATCCTACGGTTTTCTCTAGAATACGTTTTAAAGCTCGGTTGGTATTTTCAACTTGTCCACTTGTTTGTGGATGATATGCGGTGGAGATTTTATGAGTTACTCCATATCTTTTAAGAACTTTCTCAAGTTGATTATTACAGAAATGAGTACCCCGATCACTTATTAAAGCTTTCGGTGTTCCAAACCTTGCAAAAAGACGTTTTAAAAAGTTGACTACAACTCGTGCATCATTAGTTGGGAGAGCTTGTGCTTCCGCCCATTTAGATACATAATCAATGGCTACGAGTATATATAGATTATTATGAGATTTTGGAAATGGACCCATAAAGTCAATACCCCAAATGTCAAATACTTCACATACTTGGATGACATTTTGTGGCATTTCATCACGTTGACTTATTTTTCCGGCCCTTTGACATGTATCACAGGATTTGCAAAGAAGGTGTGCTACTTTGTAAATTGTAGGCCAATAGAATCTAGCTTCATAAACTTTTCTTGCTGTTAGTTGAGGCCCATAATGCCCTCCTGTTGGTCCTGTGTGACAATGGTTTAAAATTTTACTAGCTTCATCTCCAAATACACATCAGCGTATTATTCCATCGGGACAACTTTTAAACAGGTGTGGATCTTCCCAGAAATAGTGTTTTATATCACTGAAGAATTTCTTTCGTCTTTGGTACGATAATCCTTTTTCAAGGAATCCACAAACTAAGTAGTTTGCATAGTCTGCAAACCATGGGATTTCTTTATAATCTATCTTCAATAGATATTCATCAGGAAAGTTGTCTTGTATGGCTGATTCATTTAGAACTTCTAATTCGGGATTTTCAAGACGAGAAAGATGATCAGCGGCGAGATTTTCTGCTCCTCTTTTATCTCGGATTTCAATATCAAACTCTTGTAAGAGTAAGATCCAACGGATTAATCTTGGTTTAGCATCTTGTTTTGAAAATAGGTATCTAAGAGCAGAATGGTCGGTATAGACCACCGTTTTTGCTAGAACGAGATATGATCGAAATTTGTCAAAAGCAAAGACAATAGCAAGGAGTTCTTTTTCAGTAGTTGTATAGTTTGTTTGTGCTCCTTGTAATGTCTTACTAGCATAATATATAGGTTGAAATCATTTTTCAATCCTTTGTCCTAAAACGGCTCCCATTGCAAAATCACTTGCATCGCACATTAGTTCAAATGGTAGATTCCAATTTGGTGTTATCATGATTGGTGCATTAGTGAGTTTTTCTTTAAGAATATTAAAAGATTTGATACACTCATCTGAAAAGATGAATGGAGCATCCTTTTCTAGGAGTTTATTCATAGGAGTGGCAATTTTAGAAAAATCTTTTATGAAACGTCGGTAAAAACCGGCATGCCCTAGAAAACTCCTAACTCCTCTAACATTGGTGGGATGTGGAAGTTTAGCAATTACATCTACTTTAGCTCTATCCACTTCAATTCCTTCTTTTGAAATTTTATGTCCAAGAACGATGCCTTCTTTAACCATGAAATGGCATTTCTCCCAATTAAGTACTAGATTTGATTTTTCGCATCTAATTAGCATTCGTTCCAGATTAACTAGACATGATTTAAATGTATCACCGAAGACTGAAAAGTCATCCATGAATACTTCCATGCATTCTTCTATCATGTCGTGAAAAATCGCCATCATACACCTTTGAAAGGTTGCAGGGGCGTTACAAAGTCCAAATGGCATGCGTTTGTAAGCAAAAGTACCATAAGGGCACGTGAATGTGGTTTTCTCTTGATCTTCGGGTGCTATTGGAATTTGAAAATATCCGGAAAATCCATCTAGAAAACAATAGTAACTATTTCCGGCTAATCTTTCCAACATTTGATCTATGAAAGGTAAGGGAAAGTGATCTTTTCTGGTGGTGTCATTTAATTTTCTATAATCAATACATACACGCCATCCTGTTACAGTCCTAGTAGGAATAAGCTCATTTTTCTCATTTGTAATGACAGTCATGCCACCCTTCTTAGGTACGCATTGAACTGGGCTTACCCATGGACTATCAGAAATTGGATATATCAAACCTGCATCTAGCAGTTTAATAATCTCTTTCTTAACTACATCTTGCATATTAGGATTTAGTCTTCGTTGGCGTTGCACATACGTTTTATGACCTTCTTCCATAAGGATTTTATGTGTGCAATACGAAGGACTTATTCCTTTAATATCATGAATCTTCCATGCAATGGCTGGTTTATGAGCTTTCAACACAGAAATGAGTTGTGATTTCTCATTTTCAGTAAGAGAAGACGATATTATTACAGGTAATTCAGATTCACCATGTAAATAAGCGTATTCCAAATGGTTTGGAAGTGGCTTTAACTCTAATTTCGGAGGTTCTTCTATCGATGATTTATATCGATATCTGTCTTCTTCTTTTAGCATTTGAATTTCTTCTGTTGTTGGTTCATATCCATTAGCTATAAGTGTAGCTAACATTTCAGCTTCATCAATTGGTTCATTACCTTCTCCTAAAGAACATTCTCCTGTTCCTTGTAATTCTGGAAATTCTTCTAATAATTCTGCATGTGCATCTATAGTTTGAATATAATAACATGTATCATCTGCAGATTGTGGTTGTTGCATTGCTCTATCAACTGAAAAGGTAACACTCTCATCCTCTATACTTAGGGTCAATTTCTTACCGAACACGTCTATCATTGCTTTAGCCGTGTTTAAGAATGGTCTTCCTAATATGAGAGGAACTTGAGAATCTTCTTCCATGTCCAAAACAACAAAATCTACTGGAAATACTAAAGTACCAACTTTAACTAGCATGTTCTCCATTATCCCTCTAGGATATTTTATTGATCTATCGGCTAGTTGTATGCTTATTCTGGTTGGTTTCAATTCTCCAAGGTCTAGTTTAGCGTATAGTGAATACGGCATTAGATTTATACTAGCACCTAAGTCTGCCAATGCTTCTATTGAACTAAGACTACCCAGAAAACATGGAATTGTGAAACTTCCTGGATCAGATAGTTTTTCTGGTATCTTATTCAACAGCACTGCTGAACAATTAGCATTCATAGTAACAGCCGAGAGTTCTTCCATTTTCTTTCTATTTGAGATTAGATCTTTCAAGAATTTAGCATATCTTGGCATTCCTGAAATCACATCAATGAAAGGAAGATTTACATTTATCTGTTTAAACATATCCAAGAATTTGGATTGCTCGGCTTCAAGTTTTTCTTTCTTCATTTTACTCGGGTAAGGAAGTGGTGGTTGGTATGGTTTAACATAAGGTTTATCCTTAACTGTGTTATCTTCATTAATCTTTTCAACTACCGGTTCTTTTTCCTTATCTTGATCAGGTTGTGGTTCTTGTGGAGTAGGAATGGTTTCATCAGAAGTTACAGGTATTTCAGGTGGTTTAAGTGTTGTACCACTTCTTGTGGTAATAGCTTTAGCTGTTTCATTTCGGGGGTTAGCATTTGTATCGCTCGGTAAACTTCCCGGTTTTCTTTCACCTATTAATCTTGCTAGGTTACTTACTTCTTGTTCCAGATTTTGAATAGAAGCTTGTTGATTTATAAATGCTTGAGCATTTTGTTCATTAGTTTGTTTTTGAGATGTGAAAAACTGCGTTTGAGTTTCAACTAGCTTCGTCATCATATCTTCTAAATTCGGCTTTTTATCATCGGTTTGTTGTGGTGGTTTGTTTTGAAAATTAGGTCTTTGCTGATTGTAAGTATTATTGGATACTTGTTGATTGCTAGGACCTTGTTGGTTGTTGTATGGAATATTTCGGTTATAATTCTGGTTTTGATTGTAAATCGGTCTTGGCGGTTGATAATTATTCTGATAATTATTTCCAGGCCTTTAGTTTATGTATGAAATATTCTCTCTTTGTTCCATTGTTAATTCAATACTGAGACAATCTTTTATCAAATGTGGTCCTCCACACTGCTCACAACTAATTCGTATTGAGTGAATATCCTTAGTCATCTTTTCCATTCGTCTCTCCACAGCATCTATCTTTGCGGAAATGGAATCTAAGTCATGACTAGGATCGGCTCTAGCTGCTTTAGATGATCTAATGATATCTTTTTCTTGGTGCCACTCATGTGAGTGGGAAGCAGTGTTATCAATAATTTTGTAAGCATCAGTTTCGGTTTTCTTCATAATAGAACCACCAGCTGCTATATCTATGTCTTTCCTTGTAGTGATGTTGCATCCTTGGTAGAATATTTGTACTATTTGACAGG
This sequence comes from Rutidosis leptorrhynchoides, assembly GCF_046630445.1. Lineage (NCBI taxonomy): Eukaryota > Viridiplantae > Streptophyta > Magnoliopsida > Asterales > Asteraceae > Rutidosis > Rutidosis leptorrhynchoides. The sequence goes on from NC_092335.1 coordinate 407,566,712, forward strand.
TGTCTAAACCATGTTGCGGACATCCTCTTAACAACTTTCCATATCTTGTCCACGCCTCATATAGAGTTTCATTTGGTTTCTGTGTGAACGTAACAATTTCTGCTTGAAGTCTTACGGCTTTAGATGCAGGAAAGAGTTGTTTAAGAAATTTGTCAGCTAAAACATCCCATGTATCAATCGCCCCTTCAGGTAACGATTCCAACCAATCTTTGGCTTCTCCCTTTAAAGTCCAGGGAAATAACATGAGATATATCTGTTCATCCTCTACTTCTTGGATTTTAAATAGTGTGCAGATCCTATTAAAGGTACGTAGATGTTCATTTGGATCTTCCTTCGGCGCACCACTAAATTGGCATTGATTAGTCACCATGTGTAGAATTTGTCCTTTGATTTCATAATCTGGTGCATTAATGTCTGGATGAGTAATTGCGTGACCTTGGCCAGTGCGTTTAGCTCTCATTCGGTCTTCCATACTTAAAGGTTCCAGATTCTCCATAATTGAATTTATTGAATCGGTATCACTAGATGATTCTGATTTAATGGTTCGTTCCTCAACAATCTCTGTTTGAATGATTGGTGGCTCCGGAGGAAAGTTTAATGGTTCAGGATCTACGAACCATTCCTGAATATTCTCCGGATTCTCAATTGTGATGTTGGGTTCAAAAAATGGATTATCGGAAATTTGAACTGAAGTACTTGGTCGACTGGATGACGATTCTAAAGAAAAATCAACGGCGGTTATATTTGCTGAATGTCTTGATCTAGTTACAGGTGGTGAACGTACAAAAGGTGATGAACGTCTTGCTCGGTGCATTCACTGAATATCCTATTAGTTTTTAAAAGGAAAGAAAAATTATAATAAGTTATCCAACCAATAGACTTTTCTGATTTTGCCCACGTTTTGAATAGCCAAAAGATGCAGCAGAGGGGCAGGATTCGTTTGGTCTCAATATAATTGAGGACTGTTTGGCTCCAATAACCCGGTCCACGTACAAATCCAACTATTACTACGAACCAGAAAATTTTGATGTCTATTAATTTAACCACTTAAAATAAATTTTCGTAATTTTAAGAAATTTAGATAAGAAGTAGAAAAAATTCTAAGTCCTAAAAACTAGAATGGCGAGAAATAAGAGAGAAAAAGAGTTCGTCGCAAAAGGTCGAAAAAGAAAAAAATGGTTGAAAATAAAAGGTGACGGAAAAATAAAAGAAACTTATAAAAACTTAAAAATACTTAACTAACCTAATCTTATTACTACAATTAACTTAAAATTATAATCGCAAATTGAAATTACTAATTGGAATGATAATTGGTACAGAGTAAAAGTCGTCTAAAAATATTAAAGCTTACAGGAAAAACTAAATCCCAAATGGAAATAACTTAAAAAGAAACTAAAACTTAAAAAGGCGTCGCAAAATTTTAAAGTACCTAAATCTTAGTCTAAAGAAAAAGCACTTAAGGAATTCTACGGCAAAGCCTAAAAATCTAGGAGTAAAAATCTCTATAGCAAAAACTAAGTTTAAAATTAAATATGAGCTAAAAATACAAATATTACGCTAAAAAGTACAATTTTTATAAAAATATTATTTTTATATTTTTTATTTAATAAAACTACTAATTTTACAATTTAATAAAACTAATTTAACTAAAGTAAATAAATTAAATAAAACTTAAATAAATTTAATTATAATAATAATAATAATTAGGGTTAATAATAATAATAATTAATAATAATCCGTAATTAATGCTGAATTAGGGCTTCCTGTTCGCGTGTCAGAAAGTCTCCGCGAGTCGCGGTATTTAATGAAGAAAACCCCGCGAGTCGCGGGGTTCCAGAATTCAGATGACAGCTTTAAATTCGACGCGTTTTTTCTTTATTTTTTTTTTATTTTTTTATTTTCTGTTTTTAATTTTTTTCTATAAATAAAAGATAGTTAATAAAACTTATATTTTTATAAACTAAAATAAAAATAAAGAAACTTATAAAACTTAAATATTTAACAAAATATACTTATATTTTTGTTTTTCTTTTTATATTTTTGAATAATTAAAACGTATTTTTACAAAAACGAATTTTAATAAAAGTTAACTAAAAATCTTTTTTTTTTATTATATTAGCGTTGCGCTTCCGGCGTTTAGAAAGTTCCCCGGCAGCGGCGCCAAAAATACTTGATGTGTTGCGAGGTGTATACGAAATAGTTTATATTTTACTAGGAAAAACTATTAAATACGATACAATTTTACACAAGATATTTACTTATTTATAGAATGGATATACTTAAACCTTGCTACAACACTTATAGGCAGTGTACCTAATCGTACAGTAGTGTAGTTTTTAGTAAGTCCGGTTCGTTCCACAGGGAAATCTTTAAACAAAGCTTAACGCTATATTAGTTTACTTTTATAGAAATACAAACATATATATAAGTAATATTATTATTATAAAGGGGGGTTTTTACCGTTTAATGACCGGTTTGTCGATTTTAAAACTTTAGTCGCAGTTAAAATCTAATGTAAAATAAATAAATAAAAGACTTAATTTAAAGCGTAAAGTAAATAACGATAATGAAATTGCGAATAATAAAAGTGCGATAAAATAAACTTGCGATAATTAAAAAGTACGATAATTAAAAATGCAATTAAATATAATAACAATAAAAAATGCGATAATTAGAAGTGCAATTAAATATAAAATAAAGGAAATTAAATATGAAATAAAAGAATTATGCTTATTTAAACTTCCGTAATCATGATGTTTGACGTGTTGATTTTAGTTTTATGCCCATGGGTTAATTGTCCTTTGTCCTGGATTATTTAATATGTCCGTCTGGTTTTTGTCCATAACAGTCCATCAGTCATAAATATAAAGTGCGAGTGTCCTCATCAAATTATTCTTATACCCGAAGTTAAATATTCCAACTAATTGGGGATTCGAATTGTAACAAGGTTTTAATACTTTGTTTAATGAATACACCAGGTTATCGACTGCGTGTAAACCAAGGTTTTACTACTTTGTTAACAATTACACCAATTACCCTTGAATGTAATTTCACCCCTGTTTTAATTATTCTAGTGGCTATTAATCCATTCCCGTGTCCGGTTAAATGAACGATTATTCGTACATATAAATACCCCTCCCATCGTGTCCGATCGAGTGTATATGGTAATTTATAGGGACGCTCAATTGTAAATCTTTATATTAACATTAACAAACTATCATTTAGTTAAACAAATATAAAGCCCATTAATAGCCCATAGTCTAATTTCCACAAGTGTCGTTCTTTTGTCCAAACCCCAATTATGGTACAAAGCCCAATTACCCAATTTTAGTAATTAGCCCAACATCATGATTACTTCGTTTTAAATAAGCATAATAATAACTTAGCTACGAGACATTAATGTAAAAAGGTTGAACATAACTTACAATGATTAAAAATAGCGTAGCGTTACACGGACAGAATTTCGACTTACACCCTTACAACATTCGCTAACATACCCTTATTATTAGAATTAAAATTAAAATTAAAATATAAATTATATATATATATATATATATCGTTTACGTATATATGAGAGAAGAGAGAAATAGATTATATTTTGCGATCAGAATTCGGTTGGCTTTATAGGGATTTTCGAAATTTGGGGCTCCGCGACTCGCGGCAAAATCCTCTTCAAACTCCGCGAGTCGCGGAGAATGAATTTACAGCTCACACCCTTGGAGTCTTTCTCTGCCGACGGTTTATAATATATATATATAATATATATATAATTAATATAATTAATTATATATTATATTATATTTATATACATAGTTAACTTGTAATTTTTAGTCCGTTGCGTCGAGCGTTAAGAGTTGACTCTGGTCCCGGTTCCGGATTTTCGAACGTCCTTGCGTACAATTTTATATTTTGTACTTTGCGTTTTGAATCTTGTACTCTTGTAATTTCGAGACGTTTCTTATCAATAATTGGAACCTTTTTGATTGTCTTTTGTACTTTTGAGCTTTTTGGTCATTTGCGTCTTCAATTCGTCGAATCTGTCTTTTGTCTTCACCTTTTATTATTTAAACGAATATCACTTGTAAATAGAACAATTGCAACTAAAAGCTTGTCTTTCTTGAGGAATAATGCTATGAAATATATGTTCGTTTTTAGCATTATCAATGCACGCGATAACCCCGACTTGGTGACAGGTATATTCAAAATCAACAATCTTTTAGCTTCTGTCTTGTTTGATACTGGTGTGGATAGAAGTTATGTATGTAGACATTTTTGTGATAAGATTAATTGGTCATTAGTCCCGTTAAAAGAGAGTATGCTTGTCGAGGTCGCCAATGGAAAACTTGAAAAAGTTGACCATATTAGTCGAGGAGCTATTATCAACTTAGCTGGTACAGAATTCGAAATTGACTTGATACCTATCAAACTGGGAAGTTTTGACGTGATCGTGGGTATGGATTGGTTGAGTAAGATAAAGGCCGATATTATCTGTGGAGATAAAGCACTTCGCATACCACAAGGAGATGGAGAACCACTGGTTATCTATGGAGAGAGATGCACCTCGAAGTTGAACCTCATTAGTTGCGTAAAAGCGCAAAAGATTATGAAGAAGGGACGTTTTGCTGTCCTAGCACATGTGAAAGCGGTAGAAACTGAGGTGAAGAGCGTGAAAGATGTTCGAATTGTGGACGAATTTTCCGATGTCTTCCCAGAGGAATTGCCTGGATTGCCGCCGCAGAGAGCCGTAGAGTTTCAGATTGATTTAGTGCCAGGAGCAGCACCTGTAGCTCGCGCACCTTATAGACTCGCACCTTCCAAGATGCAAGAATTACAGAGTCAACTACAAGAGCTGTTAGACCGAGGATTTATTCAACCAAGCTTCTCGCCTTGGGGCGCACCTGTGTTGTTTGTGAAGAAGAAGGATGGATCCTTCCGTATGTGTATCGACTACCGTGAACTCAACAAATTGACAATTAAGAATCGGTATCCACTCCCACGAATTGACGATCTTTTCGACCAACTGCAAGGATCATGTGTCTACTCCAAGATCGATTTATGATCCAGCTCACTAGTTGAGGGTGAAGGAAAGTGACGTGATGAAAACTGCATTCAGGACCCGTTATGGTCATTATGAGTTTCTCGTGATGCCATTCGGTTTGACAAATGCACCTGCCGTGTTCATGGACCTCATGAATCGTGTCTGCAAGCCGTACTTGGATAAGTTTGTTATCGTCTTCATAGATGATATCTTCATCTACTCTAAGAGCGAAGAAGAACATGAGCAACACCTCTGACTAGTACTTGAACTCTTGAGACAAGAGCAACTTTACACCAAATTCTCCAAGTGTGAATTTTGGTTAAAGGAAGTTCAATTTCTGGGTCATGTTGTGAGCGACCAGGGTATCAAAGTTGATCCCGCCAAGATTGAAGCCATCAGCAAGTGGGAGACCCCCACTACTCCAATGCATATTCGCCAATTCCTAGGTCTCGCCGGTTATTATCGAAGGTTTATTGAAGGTTTCTCTCTGATTGCGCGTCCTTTGACCGCGCTGACTCACAAGGGCAAGAAGTTCATTTGGGAACCTGCACACGAATCAGCATTCCAAACTTTGAAGAAGAAGTTAACCTCCGCACCTATTCTATCGCTTCCCGAAGGCAGTGACGATTTCGCTGTTTATTGTGATGCATCGAAGAGTGGTTTTGGTTGTGTACTGATGCAACGATCAAAGGTTATTGCCTATGCCTCCCGCCAATTGAAGATTTACGAGCGGAACTACACTACGCATGATCTTGAACTTGGAGCCGTTGTCTTTGCTCTCAAATTGTGGAGACATTATTTGTATGGAACTAAGAGCACTATTTTCACCGATCACAAGAGTCTCCAGCACATCTTTGATAAGAAGCAACTGAATATGAGACAGCGTCGATGGATCGAGACGCTCAACGACTATGATTGTGAACTCCGTTATCACCCTGGCAAGGCCAATGTTGTAGCTGACGCTTTAAGCCGAAAGGAGAGGACGGCACCTCTTCGTGTTAGGGCTCTAAACATCACCATCCTTTCGAACCTCAACAGCCAGATCAGAGTAGCCCAAGATGAGGCTCTCAAGGAGGAGAACATATCTCATGAACATTTGAACATACTTGTCTCTCGATTCGAGGTTAGGGAGTCTGGACTCCGATGTTATGCCGAAAGAATTTGGGTACCTTATTATGGAGATCTATGAAACCTGATACTTGATGAAGCACACAAATCGAGATATTCGATTCACCCCGGTGCGGGCAAAATGTACCACGACCTTAAAGAACAGTATTGGTGGCCAAATCTTAAGAAGGACGTTGCAACTTATGTTGGGAAGTGTTTGACTTGTTCGAAAGTTAAGGCCGAACATCAGAGACCTTCTGGGTTACTTCAACAGCTGGAAATCCCACAATGGAAGTGGGAAAGGATCACAATGGATTTCATTACTAAGCTGCCGAAGACGGTGGGCGGATACGATACTATTTAGGTTATTGTTGACCGCCTTACCAAATCTGCACACTTCCTAGCGATGAAGGAAACTGATACGATGGAAAGACTTGCTCAACTTTACATCAAGGAGGTTGTATCTCAACACGGTGTACCTTTATCGATCATCTCCGATCGCGATCCCCGTTTTGCCTCTAGATTTTGGCGTTCTTTGCAAGAAGCCATGGGAACTCGTCTTGACATGACTACTGCGTATCATCCACAGACTGACGGGAAAAGTGAGCGAACGATTCAGACCTTGGAAGACATGTTGCGTGCATGTGTCATCGATTTTGGAAAGGCTTGGGAAAGGCATTTGCCATTAGCCGAATTCTCGTACAACAACAGTTATCACTCAAGCATTAATGTTGCACCTTTTGAAGCATTGTATGGCCGTAAGTTCCGATCTCCTATTTGTTGGGCCGAAGTAGGCGAAAATCAAATCACCGGACCCGAGGTAGTTCACGAAACGACAGAGAAGATTGCTCAGATACAAGCGAGACTTAAGACTGCCCGCGATCGTCAAAAGAGTTATGCTGATCTTAAACGTAAAGACTTTGAATTCAACATTGGTGATCGTGTTATGTTGAAGGTTGCACCTTGGAAAGGTGTGATCCGTTTTGGAAAACGTGGGAAGTTAAACCCACGATACATTGATCCTTTTGAAATCTTGGAACGTGTTGGACCCGTTGCATACCGTTTGGATCTACCAGCACAATTGACCTCAGTTCATCCTACCTTCCACGTGTCAAACTTGAAGAAGTGTCTTGCTGCACCAGAACTTATCATACCACTGGAAGAACTTACAATTGATGACAAACTCCACTTTGTGGAGGAACCTGTTGAAATTATGGATCGTGAGATCAAAACTTTGAAATGCAACAAGATTCCGATCGTCCGAGTACGATGGAATGCCAAACGAGGACCTGAGTTTACTTGGGAACGAGAGGATCAAATGATGCGGAAGTATCCTCACCTTTTCCCGACTCCTCCATCTACCTCAGCTTAAATTTCGGGACGAAATTTTCTTTAACAGGCGGGTAATGTAACGACCCTGGAAATTCCAACTTTTATTTATTAATAATTATTATTATTAATACATGTGATTAAACGAATGTATGTGATTACATTTACATGTTGTCATAATTGCCCGTACTTGACTTTTAAGTGCCCGAAACGTCTTTGTGACACACGAAACTTCACGAATAATATTTCTAGATATTATTTACATTCATGATTAATTTTATTAATCATTTTAATTAACTAAGGCTATTAGTTAGTTACTTGGGCTTTAATTGGGTTTAATTGTTAATTAATTGAACTTGGGCTTTGATTAGTTAATGGACTCATGAATTAAGACTTGTAAGCCCACCCTACCTTTAAGTGGGCTTAGTTAGCCCACTCTTTCAAAGTGTAAGTATCAATTAAATGGTAACTAGTTAGTTTGTAAGGATTGGAATCTAGTTATGTCTTAATCTCCATGCAACTACATCTTTTATCCACACCTTTTGAACTTTAACATACAAGAAACCAAAAAATACTTTCCTTCCCCTTTTTTTGAGCTGATGGCCGTGAGCCTAGGGTGGCTTGAAGGGCATTTTGTTTTCAAATTTTCATTACTACTTACTCACAAATCCTCTCATTCTCACACACACTCAAGTTACTTGCATTTTTCTCTCAAACTTGCTTCATTCTCTCTCACTTTTTCTCTAGTTCTTGTAAGTAATCTTGAAGACTTTTTCTTTTCTTCTTTTCTTCTTAAAACCGAATTTATACAACCCATAATCATCATCATACTTTGTTTGTTTTAATCTTTGTTTACTTGTGTTGATTACTAGTAGTTGTTAGTTATTTACTTACTTGATTTCAAAAAACAAACTTGCTAGTTTCTTTCTTCTTTCATCTTGTATTTATCAAGAACACTCAAGAACATAACTTACTAGTTATGATTCTACATATACTTTCTTAAAAGATTGCAAGTTCATGTGTTGATTAAACTCATACTTGAAGTTCATGAAGTAAACTTTAAAGTTTACTTTCTAAAGATCAAACTTTGGTTTGAATCTTTAAAGTATGAACATCCATGAACAAATTACTTGTTTACTTAGTTTACTACTTCATTCTTGCAATTTAATTTCATGAATTATGTTCTTGTTTGTCAAATGTTACAAGTTAACTTTGATCTCATTAATCTTGAACTTAAAGTTAACTCTAAAGTTCAAGAACATATAAAGGAAACTTTTTAATTATAACTTTGTATACTTATGCTTGATCTAGACTTTTGAGTCTTGGATCTTCAAGATCTAACTAAGAACTATGTTCTACATTTTAAGATCTTGATTTCATAAGTTCATTTTCAAGTTTGTAACTTATTATTAGTCTTATAGTTCATGTAAGTGTCAAACCTAAGACTTTGATGTAACTTTGGTTCATCAAACTACATGCAACTCTTAAGTGAGTTGTGCTTCATGTCTTAGACTTGCACTAGGGTTATGATGGTCAAGACTTGGTTAAGATGATGTAGATACATCAATGAGTTGTACACTTGAAGCTATATGCATCAAGGATGAGAACCATGATGAACATCAAGCACCAAGACCACCGGAACTCACTTAAACTTACTGTTTCTGTCCAAAACCTACTGACCTGCTGTTTCTATAACAGACCAGTAGACCTGGGCTACTGAGACCAAGATTTTTAGATAGAAATTTTCGAGTAGATAACTTTTCATATAAGACTCGTCTTAATCCGAGTTACGGTTTAGAATCTACGGCCCTCCGAGCGTCACTATGTCCATTTACTTTTCTGTTTTCTGTTTACAGTTTCTGTTTTTCTGGTTTCTGTAAAGGACCAGTACACCTGGGCTACTGTAACCTTGATTTTCAGATATCTCAGTTCATGTAGATAACTTTTCATTTAAGACTCGTCTTCATCCGAGTTATGGTTTAGGATTTATGGCCCTCCGATCGTCACTAGGTCCTTTTAACGTTGTGCAGAAATTTCTGACCTACTCGCACTTAGACCGTCGTCACGGTCAAACGAAGACGAGTTTGCTTCTGGAATTTTTACCACACTTAAGGGACTCATAGACGGAGCCATAGCCACTGGTCTTACTGTAATTCAGTAAGGCTAGAGGCCGTGGTGACTGACTGAAGTCAGCCTTTATTTTAAACTACTTTCATGAACGAAACCTACTTTACCCCTTTTGTTAGATGATGAATGATGATGACCCTTAAGACCTTATTTGCATACTTTTAAACCTATTAAGATGATTTACTAACTTAGTACTATTTGCCTTTTGTTGAGGACCTTCAGACCGATTACTTGCACACCTTTTCCGAACCGACTTTACGACTACATTATCATTGTGAGTTATAGCATTCCCTTTTTACTTTAAACTTATTTTGGAAACTGAGAATACATGCGGATTTTATGTTTTACATACTAGGCACGAGTACTTAAACTTATATATGTGTGGGTTATACAACGGCATAAACATTCCCTTTAGCTCGGTAACGTTTAATCATTGGTTTTTGAACCTTGAACGCGAATCTTAGATATGGATCCATAGGGTTTGACATCCCCACTCGGGCTAGTAGCGCTAGCATTTAACGAGTGTTTAATACTTTGTAGACATACGCACTTGCCAAGTGTACTTTCAGGGGGTATAAACGTTAAGTCTAGTTACCGGGTGCCCACGGTTAACATATACTTTATCATACTGTTTTGAAACGCTCTTTGTAGCACTGAAATCTCGTGGCCTACCTTACATACTGTTATACTTAAAATATAGCTCACCAACCTTTGTGTTGACATTTTAAGCATGTTTTTCTCAGGTGCTTGAGGTTAGCTTCCGCTGTGTACTAGTCGTGCTGTAGACACCCGCTGCTTAGAGTTGTCATCGCATGAACTACTTTATCCTGCATTCATACTTTACTACTTTTGAACTAAGACTTGTAACGACCATTGTGGTCACATACACTTATTATTTGCTTCTACTTAGTGAAGCATGCTTTTGAAATGTAAAACATTTAATGTCGGTTATGACATCACCTTTTTATCGTGAATGCAACATCTTTAATTACAGCATATAGTACTTAACCTTGTAATGATCCTGCTGTTGATGATTCGTACACGATGGTTTTGTACGGGGCATCACAGACGATGCTGGTAACGCTGACGGTACTATTGATGTTGTTGATAAAGCAAGTTTAGCTTGTTAATCACACACCATTTTTGTCAGGGTTTCTACTCTTCCTTCCATCATTTTGGTTCGCTTAACTGATTTATGGTTAGGGCTAGATTAGATAATCTCTAAGACTTTAGAGATTACATAATCGCCGCGGAATGTTTTTCAAATGAAGTTATGAATTAATACTTCGTCAGTTATTATTGTTGGTACTCCTTGGTATCTATGGTTCGTATGACGTTGATGCTCGTGGGACAGATTGTGAAGTTGAGGTTTACGACGCGGTTATGGTTGGAGGTGGTAATGGTACTGTTGGCATTGATGATGGTGGTACTGGTTATGCTGCTGATGCTGCTGCTGGTATTTGTAATCTCTGCACCATATTCTCTAAAGCCACTACCCGAGCGCGAAGCTCGTTGACTTCTTCTATTACACCGGGGTGATTGTCGGTTCGGACGAGCTGATAAATAAAATCTAAAATTTGATGTAGTATATAATCGTGACGAGATGCTCTGGAAATGAGCGAGAAAATGGTGTTTCGGACAGGTTCGCCGGTAAGTGCTTCAGGTTCTTCATCAAGAGGGCAATGTGGTGGATGGAAGGGATCACCTTCTTCTTGTCTCCAATGATTGAGGAGGCTACGAACCCATCCCCAATTCATCCAAAATAGGTGATGACTGATTGGTTGATCTATTCCGGTCACACTGCTTTCGGAGCTTGAATGGGATTCCATTTCGGAATCTGAGTGACTTGAACTGATGACGAATTCCATTTCGTACGATTGGATAAAGGATTTTTTTTTGATATGAAATGATTTTGGCTAACGGATGGTATTCTAATTACATAGAATATATATATATATATATATATATATATATATATATATATATATATATATATATATATATATATATATATATATATATATATATATAGATCAAAAGATTTCGTAGATTACGGAGGACTTTGCGGGATATGTCAGGCAAAGTTTAAAGTAACAGATACGATAAGATATGATTTAGCAGATATGCTAAGATATGAATTTTTGTCTATACACTATTCATGCAATCAATGCAGCAAGACGTGTCTTAGACTAAAAATGATAAGCAGGTAATTTTCTAAGGATGATAAGTAGTTAATTTTTGACACAAAATGATAAGCAAAACTTTTGACATGCAGACACGGTCGAAGTCCAGACTCACTAATGCATCCTATCGACTTATCAGTTAGACGTACTAATGCAGACCTGGTTCGCTAAGACCACCGCTCTGATACCAACTGAAAGGACCTGTTCATATACATTATAAACGATTCGAAATAGTTGATTACATTGCGAGGTATTTGACCTCTATATGATACATTTTACAAATATTGCATTCGTTTTTAAAAGACAAACTTTCTTTACATCGAAAATTGACAGGCATGCATACCATTTCATAATATCCACTATCCAACTATAAATTGATTTAATAATAATCTTTGATGAACTCAATGACTCGAATGCAACGTTCTTCGAAATATGCTATGAAAGACTCCAAGTAATATCTTTAAAATGAGCAAATGCACAGCGAAAGATTTCTTTAACACCTGAGAATAAACATGCTTTAAAGTGTCAACCAAAAGGTTGGTGAGTTCATTAGTTTATCATAATCATTTATTTCCATCATTTTAATAGACCACAAGAATTTCATTTTCAGTTCTCATAAATATACGTCCCATGCATAGAGACAAAAATAATCATTCATATGGTGAACACCTGGTAACTGACATTAACTAGATACATATAAGAATATCCCCTATCATTCCGGGATCCTCCTTCGGACATGAAATAAATTTCGAAGTACTAAAGCAACCGCTACTTTGGATGGGGTTTGTTAGGCCCAATAGATCTATCTTTAGGATTCGCGTCAATTAGGGTGTCTGTCCCCTAATTCTTAGATTACCAGACTTAATAAAAAGGGGCATATTCGATTTCGATAATTCAACCATAGAATGTAGTTTCACGTACTTGTGTCTATTTCGTAAAACATTTATAAAAGTTGCGCATGTATTCTCAGCCAAAAAATATAAAGGGTAAAAAGGCAAATGAAACTCACCATACTGTATTTCGTAGTAAAAATACATATAACATCATTGAACAAGTGCAAGGTTGGCCTCGGATTCACGAACCTAAATTAATTATATATATTTATATGTTGGTCAATATTTGTCTAACAAATTAGGTCAAGTCATAGTGTACCACAATCCTAATGCTCGAGACTAATATGCAAAAGTTAACAAAAGTAAATTTGACTCAAAATAATTTCCAAAAATCTATACATGATTAATATATAGTTTAAATATCGTCGTTTTATATTTTTAAATATTTTTAAAAGATTTATTAGAGTAAATAATATAATTTATTTATTAATAAATAAAATTTTATATTAAATTTATATAATAAAATATACTTTTATATATATTAAGTAATAAAATTTATAGGGTTTATTTAATATCATAAAGATAATATGATAGGTATTATTAAAGTAAGTTATTACACGTAGTAAAATATGTTTGTATCACATATTTATTTGATAAAATAATATCTATAATGATAGTAAGTAAAAGTTGTATTATTTTGTAATAATAATTATTATTATAAAAATATCAATATTTATAATTACTAAGATGACATTATGATAAAACGATAATTCTAATTATGATAACTTTAATATTTACGATAATTTTTAATATTATCTTTAAAATAATAATTCTATTTAAAATAATAATAATTATGATATTTTATAGTAACAATGACATTTCTATTAAAATGATAATTTTTATTAAAATGATAGTTTTAATACTAACGATACTTTTAATAATAATAGTAATGATAAAAATAATAAGAACGATAATTTTATCTAAATTAATATCTTATAATATTTTAATTTCATCATGATACTCTTACTCATTATTTCCTAATTGTTTCGTTTAATAGCTTTTAATCGTCTTTTATATCGAGTTCATAATAATGATAATAATAGTAATCAAAATATTTAGGTGTTACAATTATTAGTTTTAATTACACTAATATTAATAATGATAGTTACTATAATATTATTAACGATAATACTAATAATTATCTTAATGATAATATAGTAATAATAATAATAATAACAATAACAATAACCATTTTTAAATAATGATATATATATATATATATATATATATATATATATATATTAATAATGATAATAATAATAATAATACTAATAATAATAATAATAATAATAATAATAATAATAATAATAATGATAATTGGATAATAATAATAATAATACTAATTATAACTTTAACGATAATAACGATATGTGATGACCCGGAGATTTTCAACCAAATTTAAACTTAATATTTATATGATTTCGACATGATAAGAAAAGTCTGTAATGTTGAGTCTCAAAATTTTGAACTGTTTCATATATTCAATTGACCTTCGACCATACCCGACGATTCACGAACAATTATTTGTAAATAGATATGTATATGTATATATATATATATATATATATATATATATATATATAATAATTGAAATATAATTCGAAATATTATATGTTGTTGTTATTAAAAATATATTTGTCAAATAAAAATAAAAATAGAAATAGGATATTATAATAATTATTATCTAAAACATATCTATATATATATAAATAAAGAATATTAAAAATAAATATTTAATAATTGTAATAGTCGTTGGACGTCTCGGTTATTATTTAGAGATGTTTAATTCGAACTTATATGATTTTTAAAAGAAACGGTGATCCGAAAATGAGTTCTATAAAATTTAGGCTTACTAAAAATGTATTTAAGATCTAGTTATTAAATTTTAGTACTTTTTATATTTTACTCAAGATCGAGCGCGGACAGTTGAGTTAATTTTTATTTAATAATTTTAAACAGTTAATTATACAATAATGACCTAAATAAATAAATATAATTATCATAAAAAATTTGGAATTTATCAGAGTACTTTTAATCCGCCACTGATTAATCAACGGAGCCCGATATATCACTTCGTGAAAACTGTCGGCAGACTTCACACAATTTAATTAATTTAATATTGTTTCATTATGAATCATTGGATCCATCATTATAGTATTTTATTAATTATTAGTATTTGAATTCTGTGAATTGAATATCTATATATATAATATGATCGTACCAAACATCCACTATCAAATTTGTTATACATCATTGTCTGAATTTAATTTTCCCTATCAGAGTTTGTTACATGTCTCCTTTATCCCACATGTGATTCTTCAATTATTAGGATATTTATATTATGTTTTGACTTATGCACTATCTACAATTCTCTATATATACATATTTATACATATAGACATAGGCACATACACAAAAGATGAACTACAACTTCAAAACCCACTTTACAATCGACTTCAGCCACCATCACCGAAGCCTCCAGCACTCACCATCTCTTAAACCCTTGAAAAACCGTTTTCTATTGTAATCAAATCCAAGAACACCACCTACTCGTCACCCATTTCAACCACCATAGTACACCACCTTGAATCACCACCTTTCTTCTTCACCATCAATCTTTTGTCTCCTAAAAAATATAACACATTCACAAAACCTCATCATCGAACCACCACCTTCATGAACGAACCAAGACCACTTAATCGGTAACTACTATCTTCCTTTGTGGCTACAATTTTTCTTTTATTATTTCGTATTTCTTGTTCGATCAAAACTCAAAACCCATCATCATAATCAAGAAACGATTATGCTACAGTCCACGTGATCAAACAACTTTCATTGTTTCTGTTTCAATATAACAACCAAACACCTTTACTGATTCTGCCTAATTTTCGTGTCTGTTTCTTTCAGAATATTAAACAACTCGATTCTCCTTTTGTTTCCTCCATCGAAACCGATATTATTCATCATTTTTCTTGAGACGACCTTAACCCGCTATTGCTGCATAAAATCGAAGACTACTGTTCGATATTGTAACCTGGTTGTTTTACTTTGCTCCGTTTGAAAACCCACACTATCCCTTTCTTGTTTGCTTTCTGATTCGAACCACATCACCACAAAACACCATCTCCATCATCATCGACCCCTGTACCAGTTGTTTTCTTTTTTTTAGTCACATCAAACACCAACCATCACCACGATAAATGAAACTGCCACCTGCGTATTCCTTCAAATATTTTTTTTCCTCTATCTATTTAGAACACCAACATCAACGGGTACTATTTTAAATTATTCTGTTTTTGTTTTATTAATCCATGAACGAATGAGTGAGATGAATAAAGTTGATGCTTTAACATGGGATCCAATATACACTTGGACAATAGTACCACACTAGGACCCGAAGCAACCACCACCTTATTAATATATTAGTAGTGATGTCATACGTGATGTATATTGTTACTTTCCAGCGAGTCGTGCAGAAGGTATTCGGTCAACTGGACTCCTTCTTAGTGGACTTCATTAAAACAGTTTAAGTTATCAAATGGGCTTTAAAACCCAACCGGAAATTTATTGTAAACGTGGGTCGAGAACCAGACTTTGAGTGCTGCTGGACTACTACTACATTTTGCTATTGTTCGATGATGATGCAAATATAAGAATAATGATTAGTGGCGTAGGTGAACAAATTCATAAAAGTTAGAGTATGTGATAGTTACTCTTTACAAATATAAAGGGGGAAATGGAGGGGTCATGATGGAGACTTGCACTTGGAATTTAAAAACGCATAACGTTTCTTGTATTGTGACTGCATTCGAATAAAATATAATTATATATAAACCAAAACTGAACCCCACACCCTCAATCCATCGAGCAAACTCACTAATATAGGATATTAGATCGATAACTGGGTTTATGATTTTTTATGGACCAATACCAAATACTTGGGCTGTGATTTAGTTTACAACTTTGGGCCGTGTTTTTCATTTTGCTGTTGGGACGATATTTTCCCTGTTGGACTGAAAATGATAACCAAAAATAACATGGGATAGTGATAAATGAGGTTAGATGATAGATTATGGATAATGATCGATGATAAGTGATGATATCATGGAAATAAGATCATGATGGTGTTATACGAAATGGTGATGATGTTAATGATGATGATAATTATAAGATGATGATGGAGGTTCATGATAATGAAGATGGTGAATGAAAATGGAAAAGAAGAAGATATGAGTTAAATAAAATAAATATGGGGTTTAAACCAAGATCGAACTAGTAGCTCAATGATTAAGGATATTATCAGGTTAGCGGGACGTCGCGGGTTCAAACCCGGACTTGGGCATTATTTTTAGGGCTACTTTCTTGAGGTAGTGATTTATCTATTTATTATTATTATTATTATTTTTATTATTATTATTATTATTATTATCATTATTATTATTATTATTATTATTATTAGTATTATTAAAATTATCATTAATAATATCATTAATATTATTATTAGTATCATTTTTATTAAAAACTATCATACATATTAAAAATATCATTTTTACTATTATTATTATCATTATTAGAGAAATTATCATTTTTTATCAAAATTATTATTATTACTATCATTATTATTATGTTGACATTAATATTATTATTTTTATATTATCAATATTATAATCATAATAACTACTATTATTAATATTGTAAAATAAAACAACTTTTATTTATTATTATTATCAATATTATTTTATCAAATAACTATTAGTTATATAAAACTATATTTACTACACATAACATAACTATATTAATACTTTTATAATAAGTATTAATAAATATAAGTAATAAGGTTATTAATGAAAAACCTAATTAAAATAACAATTAAATCTCTAATAATATATAAATGTGTTTGATTACCATTTTATGTGTTAATATATATATAAATGATATAGGTTCGTGAATCCAAGGCCAAGCCTACACTTGTTCAATGCTGTCATATGTATTTTTACTACAAAATACAGTATTGTGAGTTTCATTTGCCCCTTTTACTCTTTACGTTTTTGGGCTGAGAATACATGCAAATGCTTTATTAAATGTTTTACAATATTTACATGCGTGAGTTCATTTGAATCCCTTTTACTCTTTACATTTTTGGGACTGAGAATACATGCGCTGTTTTTACAACTGCTTTATTAAATGCTTTTGAAATATATTTTAAACTGCGAATACATGAAATGCTTTTATAAATGTTTGACGAGATAGACACAAGCAAAACATTCCTCGAATGAATTATTATGCAGACAGAAGTTCTGCAGATTATTATTGAATTATGTGGACATGATAATTGCCACCATTGAATTATGTGGACATGATAATTGCCACGATTGAATTATGTGGACATGATAATTGCCACCATTGAATTATGTGGACATGATAATTGCCACCAGTTGATGTGAATGTTATATATCGTGAGAATGATTTTATACACAGGTTATGTGTATGTTATTTTTGTGCACAAGATATGTGTACGGTTACTATGATTTATGAAAATGGTTTCGTACACGAGAAAGATGTATTGTATTTAAAAGATATCACATGTACATTACAGGTGGGTATAGGATTCGGGCCCATTTGTACCATGCAGCATTTAAATCTTGTGGTCTATCAAAATGATGAATTTTATTATTTTATGATAAACTTATGAACTCACCAACATTTTGGTTGATACTTTAAAGCATGTTTATTCTCAGGTTTGAAAGAAGTCTTCCGCTGTGCATTTGCTCATATTACATGGAGTCGTTCATGGCATATAGAAGTCAGAACCTCGCAATGGGACCAACTGCTGAAGACTTCTTCCAGATGGATTAGGACGGGTCCTTTCAGTTGGTATCAGAGCGGTGGTCTTAGCGAACCAGGTCTTGCATTAGTGTGTCTAACTGATAGTTGTTTACATGCATTAGTGAGTCTGGACTTCGACCTTGTCTGCATGTCAAAAGTTTTACTTATCATTTCGTGTCGAAAATTACCTGCTTATCATTCTTAGGGAATCACTTGCTTATCATTATTAGTCTAGACACATCTTACTGCATTGATTGTATGAAAAGTGTATAGACAAAATTCATATCTTAGCGTATCTGCTAATTCATATCTTAGCGTATCTGATACTGTAAACTTTGTCTGGCATACTCCGTAAATTCCTCCGTAATCTACCAAATCTTTTGTTCTATATATATAGATATTCTATATAATTAGGATACCACCCGATAGCCAGAAATCATTTCATATCGATAAACCCTTTACTCAAGCGTACAAAATGGAACTCGCCACTAGTTCAAGTTCTTCGGAATCCGACAGCTATTCCGACATGGTTGTTCACCTAAGCTCCGAAGCAGTGTCACCAGAATGAATCAACCAATCAGTCATCATCTATTCTGGATGAATTAGGGATGGGTTCGTAATCGACTTAATCAATGAAGAATAGAATAAGGCGATCCTTTTCACCAACCGAATTCACTACTTGGTGAAGAACCTGAAGCACTTACTGGTGAACCTATCCGAAACACCATTTTTAGCCTCATTTCTAGGATAGCTCATCACGAATATGTGCTATATAAAATTCTAAACCTTAGTTATCTGCTCGTTCCAACCGACAATCATCCTGGAGTAAATAGAAGAAGGCAACACGCTTCGTGCCTGAGTAATCAATTTGGAGAATATGGTGCAAAACTTACCAGCTTCAGCAACATCACCGACACCAGTACCACCAACATCAACACCAGTACCATCAACAACCCAAGTCTCAACATCACACGCCTCAACATCACAATCTATACCTCGAGCATAATCTTCGTTCTACATCGAATATCTTCGTTCTACGTATCGTTCTACATTATTATCTTTGTCCTTTCTGGTGATTATGTGATCTCTGATGTTTTAGGGATTATGTATTCTAGTTATAACGGTAAATCAAATGAGCTTAATATCATATTGACTCATTAAATCCATGATTACATCTGAAGAAAATATATATGTATATATATTTTCATAAAGATTGTAATTAAAAATTCTATTGTACAAACTGTTAATGATGAAAATATTTTAACGGGTAGGTAATACCCTAGGAATATTTAGATTTCACATTAATAAGTTACACAGTACATTCTTCAAATTCGATTCAACAGTCATTTACTATCCTACTTACAACCATATATATATACGTATCCGTTTATCCACGAATAACCATTTTCATTCTAATTCAATTTCACATTCGGATTTTGACCGATCAAAATCCAAGTCAAGATTTAACAGAAGACATCACTTTTAGATTCCTACATCTTTCAAAGTCATACTTTGAATTCAAAACTGTGCCAGATCCATTGGCGTGTTATTACCGAAAATAACTTTACAATACCTTTCCAAAATTAGCCAATTTTGTCACAGCTCCAGCAAATCAACTTCGACTTTCATTCGGATTAGCATTATTATAACATTGATATATAAGTTTGCCACTTGATTTCATCCTAAACAATCATTCGTATCTTGACGATTATCATCAGCGTTTAATCATCTAAAAACACAATTCTCTTAAAACCACCTCAGATTGATAACCGACGATTCAGATATGATAACATTAAATGCAGAGGAAACAACAAAATTGTAGATGGTCTAAATGGCCAAGAGTTTGATGATTAAGAATGGAGTGTTAAGAACGCTCGATAGAAAATTTGGTACTAAAAAACGGATTGAGCTAACCTTGATGGAGACCAAGGTTAAATACAAGGACCATACCATATATACAAAGAATCCAGGAAATTCTGATCCGATGAAATCTTTAGAGAATATCTTGCTCTGAAGGCATGTTAAAATCTTGTGGAAAATTTTTGTTTATCAACTTTCTAACTTAGAAATTCCAAAATATCATCATAAATATCTTCGATATTCCTGAAGATATTTTCATAAATATTCTCATACGAAATTATATATCTCTTCGTGCTATCTATATTACATCATAAAGGAAACTATTTTAGCTTCTAAATTTCTTTAAAATTCAAGTATAAATTATGAATGGTTTCTGGAGAAGTGTTGGGAATTGAAGCATGAATTAGTATAATATAATTACACTTGGCCAACGTGATTATATTACAGTAAGTCATGCTGAATTCCTAATGGAACGTGATGATGGTTCACAGATCTCACCCTCATCATGTGCCATGTTACATAACTCTTTTATTCAAATTAACCTCTGAAAATATCAAGAAAATATATTCTTGATAGTTCTATCCTCAGTGATTCTAGTAATTTACCAAATCAAATCATGTTATTACGTTTCTTCCTGCTTAGAACGTTATGAACGTTCGAAACTCTATACCTACGATATTGTAGACCATTATTCGCTTGACGTGAAGTCGGGAAGAGAAAATAAAAGCATGGAACTTCTAAATATAAGGGAAAATATAAAGCCGATCACAAACACATAAATTACAAACGTGTATATCAATGTGAATACAACATAAATACACGGGAGAATGAAAAATACTATAACCTCAAGATAATAGTAGAAGTTAACAGATTCCTCCGGTGGTAGATGAAAAAGGAGGAAGACAGAAACGATTGTCAGAAGAAGGACAAGGATCAGTACTAGATTAAGCATTTTTACAATCTTTAGAAGTATGGATTAAAAAAAAAAGTATAGGAATGGTGAGAATAATAAAACGGAAGAGGTAAATTTATAATGGAAACATCCGATAGAGCAATCGAGGCAGATGATCGCATTTAATTAAAGAGATCTCAATTTCCTTAATCACTGACGAATCAAATCTTATATATATAACGAAGATTTTCTTTAAATTCCTTGAATTCCGGAATTCAACAGTGACTACGTCAAAAGTAAAGGCGAACCTCTATTTAATTCCTTTCACTCTTTTGTGATAGCTTCACTCGTACGCTTCACATAATTGAATCGTTTTATCTAAATTAATTAATAATGATGAAACTCTATTTATCAACTCATATTCGTCATGAAAACATTTTTATTGTTAGACATGACAACCTCGATCAAATTTCGGGACGAAATTTCTATAACGGGTAGGTACTGTGATGACCCGGAGATTTTCAACCAAATTTAAACTTAATCTTTATATGATTTCGACACGATAAGAAAAGTCTGTAATGTTGAGTCTCAAAATTTTGAACTGTTTCATATATTCAATTGACCTTCGACCATAACCGACGATTCACGAACAATTATTTGTAAATAGATATGTATATGTATATATGTATATATATATATATATATATATATATATATATATATATATATATATATATAATAATTGAAATATAATTCGAAATATTATATGTTGTTGTTATTAAAAATATATTTGTCAAATAAAAATAAAAATAGAAATAGGATATTATAATAATTATTATCTAAAACATATCTATATATATATAAATAAAGAATATTAAAAATAAATATTTAATAATTGTAATAGTCGTTGGACATCTCGGTTATTATTTAGAGATGTTTAATTCGAACTTATATGATTTTTAAAAGAAACGGTGATCCGAAAATGAGTTCTATAAAATTTAGGCTTACTAAAAATGTATTTAAGATCTAGTTATTAAATTTTAGTACTTTTTATATTTTACTCAAGATCGAGCGCGGACAGTTGAGTTAATTTTTATTTAATAATTTTAAACAGTTAATTATACAATAATGACCTAAATAAATAAATATAATTATCATAAAAAATTTGGAATTTATCAGAGTACTTTTAATCCACCACTGATTAATCAACGGAGCCCGATATATCACTTCGTGAAAACTGTCGGCAGACTTCACACGATTTAATTAATTTAATATTGTTTCATTATGAATCATTAGATCCATCATTATATTATTTTATTAATTATTAGTATTTGAATTCTGTGAATTGAAGATCTATATATATAATATGATCGTACCAAACATCCACTATCAAATTTGTTATACATCATTGTCTGAATTTGATTTTCCCTATCAGAGTTTGTTACATGTCTCATTTATCCCAGATGTGATTCTTCAATTATTAGGATATTTATATTATGTTTTGACTTATGCACTATCTACAATTCTCTATATATACATATTTATACATATAGACATAGGCACATACACAAAAGATGAACTACAACTTCAAAACCCACTTTACAATCGACTTCAGCCAACATCACCGAAGCCTCCAGCACTCACCATCTCTCAAACCCTCGAAAATCACTGTCTAAGACCCATGGAAAAACTGCAATTGCTAATACCGTTTTCTGTTGTAATCAAATCCAAGAACACCACCTACTCGTCACCCATTTCAACCACCATAGTACACCACCTTGAATCACCACCTTTCTTCTTCACCATCAATCTTTTGTCTCCTATAAAATATAACACATTCACAAAACCTCATCATCGAACCACCACTTTCATGAACGAACCAAGACCACTTAATCGGTAACTACTATCTTCCTTTGTGGCTACAATTTTTCTTTTATTATTTCGTATTTCTTGTTCGATCAAAACTCAAAACCCATCATCATAATCAAGAAACGATTATGCTGCAGTCCACGTGATCAAACAACTTTCATTGTTTCTGTTTCAACATAACAACCAAATACCTTTTCTAATTCTACCTAATTTTCGTGTCCGTTTCTTTCAGAATATTAAACAACTCGATTCTCCTTTTGTTTCCTCCATTGAAACCGATATTATTCATCATTTTTCTTGAGACGACCTTAACCCGCTATTGCTGCATAAAATCGAAGACTATTGTTCGATATTGTAACCTGCTTGTTTTACTTTGCTCCGTTTGAAAACCCACACTATCCCTTTCTTGTTTGCTTTCTGATTCGAACCACATCACCGCAAAACACCATCTCCATCATCATCGACCCCTGTACCAGTTGTTTTCTTTTTTTTAGTCACATCAAACACCAACCATCACCACGATAAATGAAACTGCCACCTGCGTATTCCTTCAAATATTTTTTTTTCCTCTATCTATTTAGAACACCAACATCAACGGGTACTATTTTAAATTATTCTGTTTTTGTTTTATTAATCCATGAACGAATGAGTGAGATGAATAAAGTTGATGCTTTAACATGGGATCCAATATACACTTGGACAATAGTACCACACTAGGACCCGAAGCAACCACCACCTTATTAATATATTAGTAGTGATGTCATAGGTGATGTATATTGTTACTTTCCAGCGAGTCGTGCAGAAGGTATTCGGTCAACTGGACTCCTTCTTAGTGGACTTCATTAAAACAGTTTAAGTTATCAAATGGGCTTTAAAACCCAACCGGAAATTTATTGTAAACGTGGGTCGAGAACCAGACTTTGAGTGCTGCTGGACTACTACTACATTTTGCTATTGTTCGATGATGATGCAAATATAAGAATAATGATTAGTGGCGTAGGTGAACAAATTCATAAAAGTTAGAGTATGTGATAGTTACTCTTTACAAATATAAAGGGGAAAATGGAGGGGTCATGATGGAGACTTGCACTTGGAATTTAAAAACGCATAACGTTTCTTGTATTGTGACTGCATTCGAATAAAACATAATTATATATAAACCAAAACTGAACCCCACACCCTCAATCCATCGAGCAAACTCACTAATATAGGATATTAGATCGATAACTGGGTTTATGATTTTTTATGGACCAATACCAAATACTTGGGCTGTGATTTAGTTTACAACTTTGGGCCGTGTTTTTCATTTTGCTGTTGGGACGATATTTTCCCTGTTGGACTGAAAATGATAACCAAAAATAACATGGGATAGTGATAAATGAGGTTAGATGATAGATTATAGATAATGATCGATGATAAGTGATGATATTATGGAAATAAGATCATGATGGTGTTATACGAAATGGTGATGATGTTAATGATGATGATAATTATAAGATGATGATGGAGGTTCATGATAATGAAGATGGTCAATGAAAATGGAAAAGAAGAAGCTATGAGTTAAATAAAATAAATATGGGGTTTAAACCAAGATCGAACTAGTAGCTCAATGATTAAGGATATTATCAGGTTAGCGGGACATCGCGGGTTCAAACCCGGACTTGGGCATTATTTTTAGGGCTACTTTCTTGAGGTAGTTATTTATCTATTTATTATTATTATTATTATTATTATTATTATTATTATTATTATTATTATTATTATTATTATTATTATTATTATTATTATTATTCTAATTATTATTATTATTATTATTATTATTATTATTATTATTATTATTATTATTATTATTATTATTATTATTATTATTATTATTATTATTATTATTATTATTATTATTATTAGTATTATTAAAATTATTATTAATAATATCATTAATATTACTATTAGTATCATTTTTATTAAAAACTATCATATATATTAAAAATATCATTTTTACTATTATTATTATTATTATCATTATTAGAGAAATTATCATTTTTTATCAAAATTATTATTATTACTATCATTATTATTATTTTGACATTAATATTATTATTTTTATATTATCAATATTATAATCATAATAACTACTATTATTAATATTGTAAAATAAAACAACTTTTATTTATTATTATTATCAATATTATTTTATCAAATAACTATTAGTTATATAAAACTATATTTACTACACATAACATAACTATATTAATACTTTTATAATAAGTATTAATAAATATAAGTAATAAGGTTATTAATGAAAAACCTAATTAAAATAACAATTAAATCTCTAATAATATATAAATGTGTTTGATTACCATTTTATGTGTTAATATATATATAAATGATATAGGTTCGTGAATCTGAGGTCAAGCCTACACTTGTTCAATGCTGTCATATGTATTTTTACTACAAAATACAGTATTGTGAGTTTCATTTGCCCCTTTTACTCTTTACATTTTTGGGCTGAGAATACATGCAAATGCTTTATTAACTGTTTTACAATATTTACATGCGTGAGTTCATTTGAATCCCTTTTACTCTTTACATTTTTGGGACTGAGAATACATGCGCTGTTTTTACAACTGCTTTATTAAATGCTTTTGAAATATGTTTTGAACTGCGAATACATGAAATGCTTTTATAAATGTTTGACGAGATAGACACAAGCAAAACATTCCTCGAATGAATTATTATGCAAACAGAAGTTCTACGGATTATTATTGAATTATGTGGACATGATAATTGCCACTATTGAATTATGTGGACATGATAATTGCCACGATTGAATTATGTGGACATGATAATTGCCACCATTGAATTATGTGGACATGATAATTGCCACCAGTTGATGTGAATGTTATATATCGTGAGAATGATTTTATACACATGTTATGTGTATGTTATTTTTGTGCACAAGATATGTGTACGGTTACTATGATTTATGAAAATGGTTTCGTACACGAGAAAGATGTATTGTATTTAAAAGATATCACATGTACATTACAGGTGGGTATAGGATTCGGGCCCATTTGTACCATGCAGCATTTAAATCTTGTGGTCTATCAAAATGATGAATTTTATTATTTTATGATAAACTTATGAACTCACCAACATTTTGGTTGATACTTTAAAGCATGTTAATTCTCAGGTTTGAAAGAAGTCTTCCACTGTGCATTTGCTCATATTACATGCAGTCGTTCATGGCATATAGAAGTCAGAACCTCGCAATGGGACCAACTGCTGAAGACTTCGTCCAGATGGATTAGGACGGGTCCTTTCACGATAGTAATAAAAAAAACAATTTTTAATGATAAATCACTTTTATTGATAAAGATAATAATAATGATAATAATAAGATAAAACTAGAACGATGATAAAAATGACGATAATAATAATCATTTTTAATAAAAATATCGAAAATTCAATTGATTATAACTTCTAATCCGTTCATCGAAACCATTCGATATCTAAAGGAAAAGTTCTTAATTGTTCGCTAGCTTTCTAAGGACATGCATATCTTATACCTTATCTCAACCGCAAGTGTAATTAATTCAAGATTCAACCTAACCTGTCTAAGGGCAATATCAAAAGTACAAGCATTCATAATCCTAAATACTCGAGCACTAGTCAGGGATACACTATTAGTACGTAAAAGTTAAATTATGAGTACTCACGTATCAATATTGAGATTCAATATTGCAGGAAAGGTACGTAGACGCAACAGAAATGATAAACACTATATTGACCTCACGAGCATACCCATGAACCATACTCAATCACCTCCATAGCTATAACCCATAATTTCCTTAATCCTATCCTACTCAAAAAACAATTTCGAAATCACTCGGACAGCACTCCGTCGTAATATTTTATGTATACTAATAATATCTTGAAATAATACGGAGTAAATATATATATGTAAATCGATGGAGAGAGTTTAGAGAAAAATATTTTCAAGTTTCTATGAAATAATGAAACCTATTGAATTCTATTTATAATAGATTTTTGAATTATTAAAGTGAATTATTAAAGTGAATTATTAAAGTATGAATTATTAAAGTGAATTATTAAAGTATGAATTATTAAAGTGAATTATTAAAGTGAATTATTAAAGTATGAATTATTAAAGTATGAATTATTAAAGTGAATTATTAAAGTTAAAGTAAAGTAAAAATAAAGTAAAGGTAAAGTTTAAGTATAGTAAAAGTATAAAACTATGTACGTATTATACGCGTATAAATATATATAATATTAATTTAAATCGTTATATATATTTAATAAATTAAAATATAAATATCGTTATCTTTATCATACTAGTTAAGTAATGAGTTGTCAAAAGTGGTTCTAGATATTTATAAAAGTTATATACGTTTTAATAATAAAGTTCTTTTTAAACTGAAAACGTTTTTGTACGTTTGAAACTAAATAGATCAATCAAATCTTTATGAGATTCAATCTTCCACTATCCTTTGTCTAGTTCTCAATGATTGACAATTTGTTCTTATTTATAAATTACTTTACCATTTTCCGAATATTGTTAAAATGGAAAGATTTCTCAAATCAACGTGGGCCTTTCAACAGAGACTTGTAATCATAATTTAATATATCTGATAATTCAATCATTTGATCTTATCTTCTAATTCCATTGAGAAACATTTTGAAACAGATACAATCATATAAAGTATTTATTCTAATATTTTGTTTACGTTTCAAGTTATAATATATATACACATATACATATATAATCATATTCGTTTAATGGTTCGTGAATCGTTGGAACTTGGTCGAGGTTGAATGAATGTATGAACATAGTTTAAAATTCTTGAAATTTAACTTAACAAATATTGCTTATTGTGTCGGAAACATATAAAGATTAAAGTTTAAATTTTGTTGGAAATTTCCGGGTTGTCACACATAGGAGTGGCAATTTTAGAAAAATCTTTTATGAAACGTCGGTAAAAACTGGCATGCCCTAGAAAACTCCTAACTCCTCTAACACTGGTGGGATGTAGAAGTTTAGCAATTACATCTACTTTAGCTCTATTCACTTCAATTCCTTCCTTTGAAATTTTATGACCAAGAACGGCGCCTTCTTTAACCATGAAATGGCATTTCTCCCAATTAAGAACTAGATTTGATTGCTCGCATCTAATAAGAATTCGTTCAAGATTAACTAGACATGTTTTAAAAGTATCATCGAAAACTGAAAAGTCATCCATGAAAACTTCCATGCATTCTTCTATCATGTCGTGAAAAATCGCCATCATGCACCTTTGAAAGGTTGCAGGGGCATTGAAAAGTCCAAATGGCATGCGTTTGTAAGCAAAAGTACCATAAGGGCACGTGAACGTGGTTTTTTCTTGGTCCTCGAGTGCGATTGGAATTTGAAAATATCCGAAGAAATCGTCAAGAAAACAATAGTAACTGTTTCCGGCTAACCTTTCCAACATTTGATCAATGAAAGGTAAGTGAAAGTGATCTTTTCTAGTGGAGTCATTTAATTTTCTATAATCAATACAAACACGCCATCCTGTTACAGTCCTAGTAGGAATAAGCTCATTTTTTTCATTTGTGATGACAGTCATGCCACCCTTCTGAGGTACGCATTGAACTGGGCTTACCCATAGACTATCAGAGATTGGATAAATTAAACCTGCATCTAACAGTTTAATAATTTCTTTCTTAACAACATCTTGCATATTAGGATTTAGTCTTCGTTGGCGTTGCACATACGTTTTATGGCCTTCTTCCATAAGGATTTTATGTGTGCAATACGATGGACTTATACCTTTAATGTCATGAATCTTCCATGCAATAGCTGGTTTATGAGCTTTTAGCACAGAAATGAGTTGAGATTTTTCATTTTCCGTAAGAGAAGACGATATTATTACAGGTAATTCAGATTCACCATGTAAATAAGCGTATTCCAAATGGTTTGGAAGTGGCTTTAACTCTAATGTCGGTGGTTCTTCTATCGATGATTTATATCGATATATGTCTTCCTCTTTTAGCATTTGAAGTTCTTCTGTTGTTAGTTCGTATTCATTAGCCATAAGTATAGCTAACATTTCAGCTTCATCAATTGGTTCAGTTCCTTCTCCTAAAGAACATTCTCCTGTTCCTTGTAATTCTGGAAATTCTTCTAACAATTCTGCATGTGAATCTATAGTTTGAATGTAATAACATGTATCATCTGCAGATTGCGGTTGTTGCATGGCTCTATCAACTGAAAAGGTAACACTCTCGTCCTCTATACTTAGGGTCAGTTTCTTACCAAACACGTCTATTATTGTTTTAGCCGTGTTTAATAATGGTCTTCCTAATATAAGAGAAACTCGAGCATCTTCTTCCATGTCTAGAATAACAAAATCTACTGGAAATACTAAAGTACCAACTTTAACTAGCATGTTCTCCATTATCCCTCTAGGATATTTCACTGATCGATCGGCTAGTTGTATGCTTATTTGTGTTGGTTTCAATTCTCTAAGGTCTAGTTTAGCGTATAGTGAATACGCCATTAAATTTATACTAGCACCTAAGTCTGCCAATGCTTCTATTGAACTAAGACTACCCAGAAAATATGGAATTATGAAACTTCCTGGATCTGATAATTTTTCTGGTATCTTATTCAACAGTACTGCAGAACAATTAACATTCATTGTAACAGCCGAGAGTTCTTCCATTTTCTTTCTATTTGTGATTAGATCTTTCAGGAATTTAGCATATCCTGGCATTCCTAAAATCACATCAATGAAAGGAAGATTCACATCAATGGTTTAACATAAGGTTTATCCTTAACTGTGTTATTTTCATTAACCTTTTCAACTACCAGTTCTGTTTCCTTTTGTTGATCAGATTGTGGTTCTTGTGTAGTAGGAATAGAGTCCTCAGAATTTACAGGTATTTCATGTGGTTTAAGTGTAATACCACTTCTTGTGGTAATGGCTTTAGCTGTTTCATTTCGGGGGTTAGCATTTGTATCACTAGGTAGACTTCCCAGTTTTCTTTCACCTATTAACCTTGCTAGGTTGCTTACTTCTTGTTCCAGATTTTGGATTGAAGCTTGTTGATTTCTAAATACTTGATCATTTTGTTCATTAGTTTGTTTCTGAGATGTGAAAAACTGCGTTTGAGATTCAACTAGCTTCGACATAATATCTTCTAAATTTAGCTTTTTATCATCGGTTTGTGGTGGTTTAATTGGAAAAATAGGTCTTTGCTGGTTGTAAGTATTGTTGGATACTTGTTGATTGCTAGGACCATGTTGATTGTTGTATGGAACATTTCGGTTATAATTCTGATTTTGATTGTAGTTTGGTCTTGGCGGTTGATAATTATTTTGATAATTATTTCCAGGCCTTTGGTTCATGTATGAAACATTCTCTATTTGTTCCATTGTTTGTTCAATACTAAGACAATCTTTTGTCAAATGTGGTCCTCCACACTGCTCACAACTAATTCGTATTGCGTGAATATCCTTAGTCATCTTTTCCATTCGTCTTTCGAAAGCATCTAACTTTGCGAAAATGGAATCAAAGTCATGGCTAGAATCGGCTCTAGCCGCTTTAGATGATCTAACGATGTCTTTTTCTTGATGTCACTCATGTGAGTGGGAAACAGTGTTATCAATAATTTTGTAAGCTTCAGTTACAATTTTCTTCATAATGGAACCACCAGCTACTATTTCGATGTCTTTTCGTGTAGTAATGTCGCATCCTTGTTAGAATATTTGTACTATTTGATAAGTGTCTAAACCAAGTTGAGGACATCCTCTCAATAACTTTCCAAATCTTGTCCACGCTTCATATAAAGTTTCATTTGGCTTTTGCGTGAACGTAACAATTTCTCCTTGAAGTCTCACGGCTTTAGATGCCGGAAAGAATTGTTTAAGAAATTTTTCAACTAAAACATCCCATGTATCAATCGCCCCTTCAGGTAACGATTCTAACCAATATTTGGCTTCTCCCTTTAAAGTCCAGGGAAATAACATGAGATATATCTGTTCATCCTTAACTTCTCTGATTTTGAATAGAGTTGTGACGACCCGGAAATTTTCGATCAAATTTAAACTCAATCTTAATATGATCTCGACACGATAATCAAAAATCTGTAATATTGAAGTCTCAAAAACTTGGAACTGCGTACATGAAACCATTTGACTTTTGACTGTTCACGACGATTCACGAACAATTGTTTGAAAATAAATATAGTTACATAAATAAAGGTAAGCACATATATATATATATATTAATAATGGGAAATAATAAAAATATAATTTAAACATTGAAAGTAAATATGTGAATTAAGATATCAAATAATTAAGCGTAATGAATATATATATATATATATATATATATATATATATATATATATATATATATATATATATATATATATATATATATATATATATATATATATATATATATATATATATATATATATATATATATATATATGTGTGTGTGTGATTCCTACTTATAAATATATATATGCATATGTATATATATGAAATTAAATAAATATAACTTGTTATACCTTTCATATTGCTTGTATTATTAATATATGTTTATATTACCTTAAAAATCATTATTTTTATCATTAATAATATGATCTTCTTCATTTAATAATTACTATTATAATTTATTATCACTATTATAAATTTTTATTATTATTATTGGTATTATTCTAAAAATATAACATTAGCATTATGTCTAATATTATAATTATCTAAATTTTTATAAATTCTAATAATATTATTAATATTTATTAATTACTACTAATATTTATAAATATTAAATATTTATATTTATAAACATTGTTTGGAGAATCAAATTGGTTATCAATCACAGTCGATCCTTTTTCTATCATCTGTTCACGAATTTTGTAATTTTCTAATGAGATTCGATTTCCAAACCATTACACAGCTAATCCATTAACAGTCATAATCATTGAAAGTAAATATGTGAATTAAGATATCAAATAATTAAGCGTAATGAATATATATATATATATATATATATATATATATATATATATATATATATATATATATATATATATATATATATATATATATATATATATGTGTGTGTGTGTGTGTGTGTGTGTGTATGTGTGTGTGTGTGTGTGATTCCTACTTATAAATATATATATGCATATGTATATATGAAATTAAATAAATATAACTTGTTACACCTTTCATATTGCTTGTATTATTAATATATGTTTATATTACCTTAAAAATCATTATTTTTATCATTAATAATATGATCTTCTTCATTTAATAATTACTATTATAATTTATTATCACTATTATAAATTTTTATTATTATTATTGGTATTATTCTAAAAATATAACATTAGCATTATGTCTAATATTATAATTATCTAAATTTTTATAAATTCTAATAATATTATTAATATTTATTAATTACTACTAATATTTATAAATATTAAATATTTATATTTATAAACATTGTTTGGAAAATCAAATTGGTTATCAATCACAGTCGATCCTTTTTCTATCATCTGTTCACGAATTTTGTAATTTTCTAATGAGATTCGATTTCCAAACCATTACACAGCTAATCCATTAACAGTCATAATCAACTTTTTAATTTTTTTTATTTATATTATTTATTTTACTTTCTGTGAATCAATCGACAAAAGGGAATATAAAATCAAAAGAGTGTCATTTGTTAATCCCACAATCGTTCAATTATTCATCCCCAATATTTATTAACAGTATTCGTTGCTGATAATTCGAAAGAAAAAAAAAATTTAAATAAAAATTTCAAGAAAATGTCTCGGTCTCTGTTCCTGGTTTGGTTTTCAAAAAGATCGATTTGTCAACAAATTTCAAAATGTGTTAACGCTGTTTTGTTAGGAACCTGTTAAACAATCTTTCTGTAAAGTTTCACTCTCAAACTCTTTGTATCGAGTACGAATTTTTGAGTCAAACATTCGAAATTAAAAAGTCAACTTTCGTTCCTTGATCAAATTAAAGTTTTTAAGATCGTTTCTGTTGAAATTGATAATTTATAAAGTTTCTAGAAATGATTTAGATTGCATTTCATGTTGTGATTATAAGCTAAAACGAATTAAAATCCAAAATTAACTTTAATGTTCTTCATTCTTTTCAGCGAAGTTTTTAATTTTTTTATTTATTTTATTTTATTTATTAATCACGACATCTCAGTTGGTTAGTTAAGTTTCGATTTCACATTTTTATTAAAACTTTGAATTCACTATAATAAGTGGTGATGAGTGCTGGTCGATTGAAATTGTGGAGGAAGAGGAAGAAACCGAAATCAGGGTTAAATGAAATAAGATTATGAGTATATCAGAAAAGCAAAGTCAGTTGAGTGGTTAAGTGTTTGTTCGGGTTTGCAAGTGGTCTTGGGTTCGAGTCCCTGCAAGGACTATTATTTTTTTAAAACTCCAAGAGGTAGTCTATTTACATTATTATTATTATTATCATTATTATTATTAACATTGTTAATATTAAGTATTAATAATATTATTGTTAGTATTATTATTACTAAGTAATATGAATATTATTTCATTATTATTACTATCATGGTTATTATTATTATTATTTATTACCGTTGTTAATAATTAATAAGGTTTTTAGTATAATTAATATCATTATCATTATTGTTAATACTAATATTGTTATTATTAAAAATATAATCATTAATATAAGTATTAATAACAATTTATTATAGTTACAACTATGATTATTATTATTATTAAGTATATTATACATTTATAAACTAAACTTGAAAATTATAGAAAATCTTATGATCTTAAATAAGATAAGTATTTAGATAAATATAAGATTTAATATTAAGACTATCATTAGCATTATCATTAATAGAATTATTAATATTATATCATTATTATCATCATTACAAATATTATCTAAGTATTATTAAAAATACTGTTTTAACAAACAAACAATATATAAATAAAAATGTATTTAGTACATATAACATAACAAAGTTATATTTTTATATATAAAATGAATATATAATAAAATATGTAAATTATTGACATAAAAAGTATATCACTAATAATAATAATATATATATATAATTGTTCGAATACAAGTATATGTTTTAATATATATACGAATGATATAGGTTCATGAATCCGAGGCCAACCCTACACTTGCTCAATGATGTTATATGTATTTTTACTACAAAATACAGTATGGTGAGTTTCATTTGCTCCCTTTTTAATTGCTTTTGCAATATATATTTTTGGGCTGAGAATACATGCGCTACTTTTATAAATGTTTACGAAATAGACACAAGTACTTAAAAATATATTCTACGTTGAGTTGTACCACTGGCATATTTCCCTGTAGCTTGGTAACTACTATTTACATTTGGTATTGTAAATGCGAATCCTGTTGATAGATCTATCGGGCCTGACAACCCCAACCGGACTGGACGACCAGTATTCAACGGTTGCATAGTACTTCGTTTCGTAACTACACTTGGTACGGTGTAGTGAGATTTCATAATAAAGGGAATATGCGACGTTGATTAAATGTTAAGTATGGTTACCAAGTGCTCAACCACTTAGAATGCTTTACATACACTTGCGAGTGTATTATGTTTATGATTATGAAATCTTGTGGTCTATTAAAATATTGAAATGATTGTTATGATAAACCTATGAACTCACCAACCTTTTGGTTGACACTTTTAAGCATGTTTATTCTCAGGTACGAATTAAGTCTTCCGCTGTGCATTAGCTCATTTTAAGGACATTACTTGGAGTCGATTATCGCAATGGGACCAAATGTTGATGACTTTGTCCAGGTGGATAAGGACGGGCCCTCACAGGTGGTATCAGAGCGTTGGTCCTAGTGAACCAGGTCTTGCATTAGTGTGTCTAACTGATAGTTGTTAGGATGCATTAGCGAGTCTGGACTTCGACCTTAGCTGCATATTACGTATTGTTTATCATTCCTAGTGGAAAATTTCCTGCTTACCATTCCTAAGTCTAGACACGTCTTACTGCCTTAATTGCATAGATAGTGTATAGATAAATTCATATCCTAGTGTATCTGTTACTGTAGACTTTATCTGACACGTTTTCTTAAATCCCTTCGTAATCTACGGGATCTTCTGTACTATGTATAAGTATTCTATATAATTAGAATATCATCCGATATCCGAAAATTACTTCATTTCGAAAAATTCTTTATTCAATCGTACGCAACGGAACTCACAACTAGTTCAAGTCCCTCAGATTCCGATAGAAGTCCCACTCCAGCCCCCGAAGCAGCGTCACCAGAATGAATTAACCAATCAGCCATCCTTAATTTATCTGGTGGGTTCGTAGTCGACTTAACCAATGGAGACGAGAAAAAGGCAATCCTTTACGCCCAACAACCTGCACCCTCAGCGAAGAACCTGAAGCATTTACCGGTGAACCTATCCGAAACACCATTTTTAGCCTCATCTCCAAGGTACCTCATTACGATTATATTCTATCCACAATTCTGAACCTTATTCATCCGCTCGTTTCAACCGACAATCATCCCAGAATAATAGAAGAAGTCAACGAATTTCGCGCTCGAGTAATCAATTGGGAGAATATGGTGCAAAATTTACCAGCCTCAGCAACGTCACCGGCACCAACACTACCATCAGTAACAACACCAGTACCATCAACAATCCATGCCTCAACATCTCATTCTATACCTCGAGCATAGTCTTCGTTTTACACGATGTTCTACATCGATTAATTTTCGTTCTACGAATCGTTCTATATTATTTATCTTCACGGAACATGGCGATTATGTAATCTCTAAAGTCTTAGAGATTAGCTATTCTAGCTCAAACCGAAAAGCAAATGAGATAAATATCATATTAATTCATTAAATCCATGATTAAATCTGAAGAAAATATATATGTATGTATGTTTTCATAAATATTGTAATTAAAAATTCTTTTGTACAAACTGTTAATGGTGAAAATATTTTAACGGGTAGGTAATACCCGAGGAATATTTAGATTTCACACTAATAAGTTACACTGTACATTCTTCGAATCTGATTCAACAGTCATTTACTATCCTACTTACATTCACCGATATACAAATCCATTCACCACGAAATAACCATTTTCATCAAATTTCATATTTGGATTTTGATTTATCAAAATCCAACAAGTGGCATAATGAAGAAAACATTTGACAAAATAAAATTTGTTAGAAACAAACAAATTAACTATGAGAAATTTTGTTAAGAATCCACGCTGACTGTTCCTAGCTAACTGATTACATTTTATTTATCGCAATTTACATTCTCGCAATTTTATTTATCGTCATTTAATTTCTATTATTTACTTTACGCACTTTATTTATCGTTATTTAATTTCTGTTATTTATTTTACGCACTTTAAATATCGGGACACGTATACAAGGTTTTGACATATCATATCGACGCATTTATATATATTATTCAGAATAACCATAGACACTCTATATGCAGTAATGATCGAGTTCTCTATACAGGGTTGAGGTTGATTCTACAATAATATATATAATTTGAGTTGTGATCGAGTCTGAGACATGTACACGGGTCACGGTACGTATTAATTAATTCGAATATTATAAATTAAATTATATATGAATTATTGGACTGTTAACTGTGGACTATCGATTGTGGACTATCAAGATTGGACAGTTAAAATGAATTAAAATATTGATTATAACATATGAAACTAAACAATTCTTCAAGTTTGCCACTTGATTTCATCTTATACCTCATTTGTATCTTGACAATTGCAATCCGCGTTCAAACTTTTCATGATTCTTGAAAACACCTCAATTGAGAGGATGAACCGGTCGCACTTCATCTACGGAAGAAAAGATTGATGCATATAGTTATGCACCTGAAAAACTCTCGAACCCAAAGACATAGTTTAACACGTACCGTGTCGAACTCTTTATCATTTATTATTAAAAACAACCTTACGATTCCTTTTCAAAGTAGCCAAATTTTGTCACAGCTCCACCAAGTCAACATCGACTCTTCAGTCGGACTAGTCTTATTATAATTTCGATATATAAGTTGCCGTTTCGCCATTGTTACCGGGGAACATTTTACCTGTAAACGACTTTAACAGTCAAAAGTTGATGATAAAGAAGAGTATGGTGGTAAAGATGAGAAAAAGAGAAGGTTTGGAACTGAAAAATGGATTGAGCAGACTATGAAGGAGACTGTGGACAAATCACAAGGACGAAATCTACCTTCAAAGGATCCAAATGATTCAGAGTCTACTGAAATTGTTAGCGAACACCTTACTTCTTATTCTAAACCTTCACAGACAAATATTCTTCAACATCATCATATCTTGAACATTCTAAGATATCATCGTATCTTTCATTATAAATATCCTCGATATTTCTGAAGATATTTTCATAAGTATTCTTACCTGAAATCATTTATCTTTTCGCAATACTTGCGATTCAATATAAAAGAAACTATGTTAGTTTCTAAATTCTAAAAAAATCCAAAATTTAAAATATGAATGTTGTGAAGTAGTGTTGGGAACTGAAGCATGAGTTAGTATAATATAATGACACTTGATCAACGTCATTATATTACAGTAAGTCATGTTGAATTTCTAATGGAATGTGATGATTCACAGTACCATCATCATGTGTCATGTTACACGACTCTTATATTCTATTTAATCTCTAAATATATCAAGAAAAATATTTCTTGATGATTCGGTCTTTTCCAGGTATTCTGGTAATTTAACAAATCAAGATCGTGCCATTACGACTTCTTAAAACATTAACAATGTTCATTCCGAAAATCATATGTGAGAATTCCGGACCGTTACAAGAGATGCTTAATCGCAAGAAGAGGAAACGAAAGAATGAAGCTCCGAAATAGAAATTGGAGTATAAATCGCAGCAAATAGGAAAGAATATTAACTGTAGATGACAATGAATATAGAAGACAGAAGCAGGGACATCGAAATATAAGGGAAGATATAAAACCCAACAACCACCCAGAAACTACAAACCGTGCATATCAATACGTACTGCCACGTAAAGGCACAGAAAAATTAATAACACTATAATCCCAAGATAATAGTAGAAGTAAATAAAATCCTCCGGTGGTAGATGAAAAAGAAGAAAGATAGATATGAAGGTTAGAAGTATATCAAGGATCAGAATAGGATGGAGCATATTAACAAATACTATAAAGTATGAATTAAGGAAAAAGAATAGAAAGTGTGAGTTGTGGAAAATAAAGAAAAGAAGGAGTGGATTTATAGTGAAATATCCGACAGAGAAATCGAGAAAGATTACCTCATTAAATCAAAGAAGATCATGATTTCCCTAATTGTCGAATAACCAAATCTTATTACAAAGATTTTCTTTAAATCCCATGAATTCTGGAAATCAATCATAACTACGTCATCGGTTAAACGAACATACGTTTACTCATTTCACTCTTTTGCGATAGCTTCACTTATACTCTTCGTGTAATCAAATTGATTACTCAATGGAGATAAAACTCTATTATCACCTCATGTTTGTCATGAAAACATTCTTATTGTCATCCCTGACGACCTCTAACAAATTTCGGGGACGAAATTTCTTTAACGGGTAGGTACTGTGACGACCCGGAAATTTTAGATCAAATTTAAACTCAATCTTAATATGATCTCGACACGATAATCAAAAATCTGTAATATTGAATGCTCAAAAACTTGGAACTGCGTACATGAAACCATTTGACTTTTGACTGTTCACGACGATTCACGAACAATTGTTTGAAAATAAATATAGTTACATAAATAAAGGTAAGAATATATATATATATATTAATAATGGGAAATAATAAAAATATAATTTAAACATTGAAAGTAAATATGTGAATTAAGATATCAAATAATTAAGCGTATATATATATATATATATATATATATATATATATATATATATATATATATATATATATATATATATATATATATATATATATATATATATATATATATATATATATATATATATATATGTGTGTGTGTGTGTGTATGTGTGTGTGTGTGTGATTCCTACTTATAAATATATATATATATGCATATGTATATATATGAAATTAAATAAATATAACTTGTTATACCTTTCATATTGCTTGTATTATTAATATATGTTTATATTACCTTAAAAATCATTATTTTTATCATTAATAATATGATCTTCTTCATTTTATAATTACTTTTATAATTTATTATCACTATTATAAATTTTTATTATTATTATTGGTATTATTCTAAAAATATAACATTAGCATTATGTCTAATATTATAATTATCTGAATTTTTATAAATTCTAATAATATTAATAATATTATTAATATTTATTAATTACTACTAATATTTATAAATATTAAATATTTATATTTATAAACATTGTTTGGAGAATCAAATTGGTTATCAATCACAGTCGATCCTTTTTCTATCATATGTTCACGAATTTTGTAATTTTCTAATGAGATTCGATTTCCAAATTACACAGCTAATCCATTAACAGTCATAATCAACTTTTTAATTTTTTTTATTTATATTATTTATTTTACTTTCTTTGAATCAATCGACAAAAGGGAATATAAAATCAAAAGAGTGTCATTTGTTAATCCCACAATCGTTCAATTATTCATCCCCAATATTTATTAACAGTATTCGTTGCTGAAAATTCGAAAGAAAAAAAAATTTAAATAAAAATTTCAAGAAAATGTCTCGATCTATGTTCCTGGTTTGGTTTTCAAAAAGATTGATTTGTCAACAAATTTCAAAATGTGTTAAGGCTGTTTTGTTAGGAACCTGTTAAACAATCTTTCTTTAAAGTTTCACTCTCAAACTCTTTGTATCGAGTACGGATTTTTGAGTCAAACATTCGAAATTAAAAAGTCAACTTTCGTTCCTTGATCAAATTAAAGTTTTTAAGATTGTTTCTGTTGAAATTGATAATTTATAAAGTTTCTAGAAATGATTTAGATTGTATTTCATGTTG
This sequence comes from Rutidosis leptorrhynchoides, assembly GCF_046630445.1. Taxonomy (NCBI): domain Eukaryota; kingdom Viridiplantae; phylum Streptophyta; class Magnoliopsida; order Asterales; family Asteraceae; genus Rutidosis; species Rutidosis leptorrhynchoides. The sequence continues at coordinate 407,606,936 of NC_092335.1, forward strand.
TGATTATAAGCTAAAACGAATTAAAATCCAAAATCAACTTTGATGTTCTTCATTCTTTTCAGCGAACTGTTTTTAATTTTTTTTATTTATTTTATTTTATCTATTAATCACGACATCTCAGTTGGTTAGTTAAGTTTCGATTTCACATTTTTATTAAAACTTTGAATTCACTATAATAAGTGGTGATGAGTGCTGGTCGATTGAAATTGTGGAGGAAGAGGAAGAAACTGAAATCAGGGTTAAATGAAATAAGATTATGAGTATATCAGAAAAGCAAAGTCAGTTGAGTGGTTAAGTGTTGGTTCGGGTTTGCAAGTGGTCTTGGGTTCGAGTCCCTACAAGGACTATTATTTTTTTAAAACTCCAAGAGGTAGTCTATTTACATTATTATTATTATCATTATTATTATTAACATTGTTAATATTAAGTATTAATAATATTATTGTTAGTATTATTATTACTAAGTAATATGAATATTATTTCATTATTATTACTATCAGGGTTATTATTATTATTATTTATTACCGTTGTTATTAATTAATAAGGTTTTTAGTATAATTAATATCATTATCATTATTGTTAATACTAATATTGTTATTATTAAAAATATAATCATTAATATAAGTATTAATAACAATTTATTATAGTTACAACTATGATTATTATTATTAAGTATATTATACATTTATAAACTAAACTTGAAAATTATAGAAAATCTTATGATCTTAAATAAGATAAGTATTTAGATAAATATAAGATTTAATATTAAGACTATCATTAGCATTATCATTAATAGAATTATTAATATTATATCACTATTATCATCATTACAAATATTATCTAAGTATTATTAAAAATACTTTTTTAACAAACAAACAATATATAAATAAAAATGTATTTAGTACATATAACATAACAAAGTTATATTTTTATATATAAAATGAATATATAATAAAATATGTAAATTATTGACATAAAAAGTATATCACTAATAATATATATATATATATATATATATATATATATATATATATATATATATATATATATATATATATATATATATATATATATATATATATATATATATATAATTGTTCGAATACAAGTATATGTTTTAATATATATACGAATGATATAGGTTCGTGAATCCGAGGCCAACCCTACACTTGTTCAATGATGTTATATGTATTTTTACTACAAAATAGAGTATGGTGAGTTTCATTTGCTCCCCTTTTTAATTGCTTTTGCAATATATATTTTTGGGCTGAGAATACATGCGCTACTTTTATAAATGTTTACGAAATAGACACAAGTACTTAAAAATATATTCTACGCTGAGTTGTACCACTGGCATATTTCCCTGTAGCTTGGTAACTACTATTTACATGTGGTATTGTAAACGCGAATCCTGTTGATAGATCTATCGGGCCTGACAACCCCAACCGGACTGGACGACCAGTATTCAACGGTTGCACAGTACTTCGTTTCGTAACTACACTTGGTACGGTGTAGTGAGATTTCATAATAAAGGGAATATGCGACGTTGATTAAATGTTAAGTATGGTTACCAAGTGCTCAACCACTTAGAATGCTTTACATACACTTGCGAGTGTATTATGTTTATGATTATGAAATCTTGTGGTCTATTAAAATATTGAAATGATTGTTATGATAAACCTATGAACTCACCAACCTTTTGGTTGACACTTTTAAGCATGTTTATTCTCAGGTACGAATTAAGTCTTCCGCTGTGCATTAGCTTATTTTAAGGACATTACTTGGAGTCGATTATCGCAATGGGACCAAATGTTGATGACTTCATCCAGGTGGATAAGGACGGGTCCTCACAAGAGTACATATCCTATTAAAGGTTCGAAGATGTTCATTTGGATCTTCCTTCTACGCACCACTAAATTGGCATTGATTAGTTACCATGTGTAGGATTTGTCCTTTGATTTCATAATTTTGTGCGTTAATGTCTGGTTGAGTAATTGTATGACCTTGGCCAGTGCGTTTAGCCCTCATTCGGTCTTCCATACTTAGAAGTTCCAGATTTTTCATGATTGAATTTGTTGAATCTGAATCACTAGAGGATTCTGATTTAATGGTTTCTTCCACAACAATCTCTGGATGAGTGATTTATGGTTCAGGAGGAATGATTAATGGTTCAGGATCTCTGAATTGTCCCTGAATATCCTTCGGATTCTCAATTGTGAGGTCAGGTTCAAAAAATGGATTATCGGAAATTTGAATTGGAGTACTTGGTCGACTAGATGACGATTCTAAAGAAAAATCAACGGAGACAATATTGGCTAGATGTCTTGATCGAGTTACAGGTGGTGAACGTTTTGCTCGGTGCATTCACAGAATATCCTATTAGTTATAAAAGATAAAAATTATATAAGTTATCAAATTAATAGACTTTTCTAATTTTTCCCACGTTTCGAATAGCCAATAGATGCAGCAGGTAGCCATGACCCTTTAAATCGGAAGCCCACAACTCGCCACTAACAAATCCAACTATTACTACGAACCAGAAAATTTTGGATGTCTATTAATTTAACCACTTAAAATAATTTTTCGTCGAAGTTTTAAAGAAAATAAAGAAAATTCTATGTCCTAAAAACTAGAGCATCGGGAAATAAGAAAGAAAAAGTGCGTCGAAAAATAAGAGGTCTAAAAATAAGCGTCGAAAAATAAAGATAGCGCGTCAAAACTTAAAAAGTACTAAAATTTTATAAACAGCGTCGCAAAATTCTAAAGCAACTAAATCTTAATCTAAAAAAAGCACTTAAGGGATTTTACGGCAAAACCTAAAAATTTAGAGCTACTATGGCAAAATACTAAGTTTAAAACTAGTTACGAACGATAATTATAAAGACTACGTACTAAATAATAAAAAGATACAAATTATAAAAGGATATAATCTAAAAATGATAAAAATAAAATTTTATATAAAAATATTATTTTTATATTATTAGTATATAAAAATATTAGTCTATATAATTTATAACAATTAATTAAACTTAAAATTACAAATTATATTAAAACTATACTTAAATATATATTAATTAATAAAACCCTAATTAATAATTAATTAATTATAATTATTATTAATACTCTAACCCTAATCGTACATCCAAGGTTTCAGTTCTGTCAAATCATTTCATGCGACCGCATGAAATTCCTTTGTTCGAGTCATGCGACCGCATGGATCCGGAAACCATGCCCGAAGTTGGGCTGCTACAGTACCTTGGCCCGATTACTTTTTAATTTAATTTTTATGATTTTTAATTTATAAAAATAATATATAAGTAATATTTAATTAAATAAATTTATATTTTTAAAAACTAAAAAAATACTTTTATACTTCATATAAATTATATAAAAATATATTTTCTTTTTATTTAAACATTTAAATAGGTATATATATATATTATTTTTGTATTTTTAAAATTTAAAACGTATTTTTACAAAAATAAATTAAACTTAAATTTTTTTATTTTTTTTTAGAAAAATAGCGTTTGGTTCTTGTATTTGTCCTTGGTCTCCTTCGTGGTTAGCTCAATCCGTTTTCCAGTTCCAACTTTTCTGAGCTTTTCCCAACATTCTATTCTTCATCATCAAACTTTCGATGATTAGGGTCGTTTACAGTTTTTGTTGCTTCATTCAACTTTTCAAAATTCAGAGTATTGGTTCGCAGACTGGGTGTTTTTCAGAATGGAAGATCATTATTCTAAGAGATAAATGTTATACATATAACTGTTGATGTAGATATGCTGTGAGTTTTCAAAGTACTGCTTGCCGACGCTTCTACATTTACTGCTACCATATCTGAATCATTGGTTATCGATCTGAGGTGATTTCAAGAGAATTGTGTTTTTAGATGATTAAACACTGACGGTAATATGGTGGAATATAAAAGGTTCCCCGGTAACAATAAAAGAGCATACATATAAATAAAGGTGATAATAAGGTTGTTTCGAACGAAAAGTCGAAGTTGATTTGCTGGAGCTGTGACAAAATTTGCTACTTTGAAAGGAATTACCAAGTTATTTTGGGTACTAATAACACTAAAGGAATTAGCACAACTATGTGTTAAACGTTTACTCAGTTTCCGAGAGTTTTTCAGATGCATAACTAAATACATCAATCTTTTCTCCCGTAGATGAAGTGCGGTTGATTCATCCTATCGATTGAGGTGCTTTCAAGAATCATGAAGGGTTTGAACACAGATTGTAATTGTGATGATACGAATGGGGTTTAAGATGAATTCAAGTGGCAAACTTGAAGAATTGTTTAGTTTCATATGTTATAATCAATATTTTAATTCATTTTAATTGTCCAGTGTTGGTAGTCCACAGTTGATAGTCCACAGTAACAGTCCAGTAATTCATATATAGTTTAATATATAATATTCGAATTAATTAATAAATATTGTGACCCGTGTACATGTCTCAGACTCGATCACAACTCAAAGTATATATATTATTTGAGAATCAACCTCAACCCTGTATAGAGAACTCGATCATTACTGCATATAGAGTGTCTATGGTGATTCCAAATAATATATATAGATGCGTCAATATGATATGTCAAAACCTTGTATACGTGTCCCGATATTTAAAGTGCATAAAATAAATAACAGAAATTAAATGACGATAATTAAAGTGCGTAAAGTAAATAACAGAAATTAAATGACGATAAATAAAATTGCGAGAATGTAAATTGAGATAAATAAACTGCGATAAATAAATTGCGATAATTAAATGGTAATACGGAATTAACAGTTAGCTAGGATTTTGTTAGCGTGGATTCTTAATAGAATTTCATATTGTTAATTAATCTGTTTCTAATCAATTTTTATTGTGTCCATTATTTCTTCATTATGCCACTTGTTGGATTCTGATAGGTCAAAATCCAAATATGTAATTGGATGAATATGGTTATTCTGTGGTGAACGGATTTGTATATCGGTGGATGTAAGTAGGATAGTATATGACTGTTGAAACAGATTCGAAGAACGTACAATGTAACTTATTAATGTGAAATTTAAATAGTCCTCGGGTATTACCTACCCGTTAAAATATTTTCACCATTAATAGTTTGTACAAGAGAATTTTTAATTACAATCTTTATGAAAATATATATACATATATATTTTCTTCAGATGTATTCATGGATTTAATGAGTTAATATAATATTAAACTCATTTGCTTTTCGGTTGGAACTAGAATAAATAATCTTTAAAATTTTAGAGATTACATATTCGACATGTCGAACGAAGATCATACTCAAAGTACAGATGATGATATTGAAGCATGGATTGTTGATGGTACTGGTGCTGTTATTGATTGTACTATTGGTGCCGGTGATGTTGCTGAAGCTGGTACATTTTGCACCATATTCTCCGAATTGATTATTCGAGCGCGAAGTTCGCTAATTTCTTCTATTATTTTGGGATGATTGTCGGTCGGAACGAGCGGATGAATAAGGTTCAGAATTGTGGATAGGATATAATCTTGTCAAGTTACCCCGGAAATGAGACTGAAAATGGTGTCTCGAATAGGTTCGCCGGTAAACGCTTCAGGTTCATTGTCAAGAGGTGAATTCAGTTGGTGGAAGGGATTGCCTTCTGCGCGTTTCCATTATTTAAGTCGACTACGAACCCATCAGATGAATTGATAATGGCTGATTGGTTGATTCATGCCGATGACGCTGTCTTCGGAGCTTAGGTGAACATCTATGTTACAATCACCTTTAATATACTTAACCCGTTTAATCTGTTATCACCTTCCATTCATCATGATAACCTCACGATCATACTTATCATCTATCATCATACTCTAATCATCACACAATCATATTCATCATTTATCTCGCTGTTATAGTTCGACAGGAAGTATTTCACATCTGCAGAAGACGTTTGCAAGCTTGATTGCTCGTGGGGTTTTGTTACAGGCCCAATATAAAGAGATTAATCCACATCTAGAAGCCCAAGATTAAATTGATCCAACAAAGCTCACAGCCCAATTACATCGGTGAACCGATATACTGGAAATCAAAGTTTACGGTTCCCTTTCTCTTTTTTTTTTTTTTAAACGAGTGGGACTAGGGTTGGTGAGTGTCGGCCATTAAGGAAAAAAAAAGGAACGTGTAATCAACACTTATGTGGTTATTAAATATATCACCTTCACCATTTATTTATCATTATTATTTCGCCATTCAATCGATATACAGCAACGGAAATCAACAAATAAAAACGCAGTAGAAAAAGGGTATTACTTTGGGCTGTTCGACAGAAATAGAAGGTTAGAGTATACGAAGTTGTAAGGTCATTTGTTTAAAGAATATTCATGGTGACAGCAGCAAACGGTGTTCATCTTCTTCATCATTATTATTATCTCATCATGTTATCGATCGTGAATCAAGAAGTAGGATGTTAAAGGTGATTCTATGGAAGAGGAGGTGTCGGGTTGTGGGTCTCGGTTGTAATAGGAAATCGAAACAGGAAAAATATAGTGGTGGTGTATTTGGGTTTATAAAGCAAAACACAGCGGTAGCATAAAATCGTGATGATGAGTGACGGTTTTCGTAGTGGTTCAAATAGAAGTAGAAACGTTGGCAATTAAATGGTGGTATTGGTGTCATGGTGGTGTGCGGTTTCAAGTGAAGCAAGAAATAGGATGCAAATTGGTTATGGGTTTGTGGTGTAGGTAGCGAAGAAAAACAGAAAACAAAACTTGGGTTTTGGTTTGGTCTTTGTCGTGATTAACAGGTGACGGTTAGTTGGTTCAAAGTGAAGGAGGTGGTGAGGTTTAGTTGAGCTCGGCAGACAGAAAAAGTTAGGCAACTTTAGGTTCGATGATGGTTTAGTTTTTCTCAGAGATCTTTATTTTATTTGACAAATGCATAAGCTATAGTAGTGTTTATTTGATAATTGAAGATAGAAGGTGAACCAACCCTTAATAACTTGTTGTAATCGATTAATATAATGGATTGATTAAAGTCGACCATCTTCAATCAGGAACAGATAAGATATATATAAAAAAAATAAAGCAGATTCCATTCTAACTGAATTTGTTGGTATTGAGAAATTGAAATCGATTTTTAGATCTAGTAGACAGGAGGTACAGATTCATGTAGCAGGTGAACCAAAAGAAAATAAAAGTGATAGTTACATTCAACATATTTTGTTGTTTACTTATGATTGGAATTGTTTTGCAATCATATTAGAAACAGGAGATCGGGTTTAAATTAGTTAAAGTGATATCTATAATTAACTCACAAAATCCTTGACTTTTATTTTCAATAAATAATATTAATGACTAATAAATATATTAGTAATAATAATAATAATAATAATAATAATACTAATAATATTTATATTATAATAATACTAATAATATTAATATAACAACTTCTTCTTATCAAATATCATATGTATATATATTCTTGATATGATACAAATACTAATATAAATATTAATAATAATATTTAAATGAAATTAATAATAATGATACTAATATAATAATTAAAATATTAACTTGTAATTACATATAATATATTATCATTTATTATATCATATCTATATACACATTAATGTTCGTGAATCATCGAGCACAGTCCAAGGGTAATTGATTACATGAATATAGTTATCATTTATTATATCATATCTATATACACATTAATGTTCGTGAATCGTCGAGCACAGTCCAAGGGTAATTGATTACATGAATATAGATTTCAAAGCTTTCGAGACTCAACATTATAATTTTTGCTTATCGTGTCGGAACCATATAAAGATTAAAGTTTAAATTTGATCGGAAATTTCCGGGTCATCACAGTACCTACCCGTTAAAGAAATTTCGTCCCAAAATTTGAGTGAGGTCGTCATGGTTAACAATAAATATGTTTTCCTGACGAGTATGAGCTGATAAATAGAGTTTTTATCATTATTTGAATAATACAAATAAAATGATTCAATTATTCGAAGAGCACGAATGAAGCTATTATAAAAGAGTGAAATGAATAAATGAAGTTTCGTTTTAACTTGTGACGTAGTCATGGTTGAATTCCGAAAATAAGGTGTGTCTTACCTTACTATGTTGCCCTGGTTGAATTCCGGAATTCAAGGGTTTTGAAGAAAATCTTGAAGATCTATAAGATCTGATTCTTCGGGATTTATGGAAATTAAGATCTCTTTAATTAAATACGGTGATCTGCCCCGATTACTACGTCTGATATTTTCTTTTATAAATTTACCTTTTCCGTTCCATTTATTTTCACCACTTCTATACTCAATTCCCAAATTCAAAGGATTTATGAAAATTCTTAACCCTGTTCTGATCCTTGTTCTTATTCTAACTATCACAATGATCGTTGTTCTTTTCCAACTCCCACCTGAAGAATCTGTTTATTTCTATTATGCTCTAGGGATTATTGTATTTATAATCCTCCCCTGTCTTTATATTGTTATACGTACTGATATCCACGGTTTGTAATTTCAGTGTTGTCATTGGGCTTTATATTTTCTCTTATATTTTGGATCTCTTTGCCTTTTTATTATTCTCTCGACCTCTAGTAAAGCGAGTAATGGTCCAGAATTCGTAAGTATAGAATTTCGAATAAACATTGTGTTCTAAATAAGAACTAATGTATTAGCACGATTTGATTTATCAAATTACCAGAATCACTGAGAATAGAACTATCAAGAAAATACCTTCTTGATATGTTCAGAAGTTAAGCATAATGAAAGAGTTATGTAACATGGCACGTGATGACGTTAGGATCTGTGAATCATCACGTCCCATTAGAAACTCAGCATGACTTACTGTAATATAATCACGTTGATCAAGTGTCATTATATTATACTAACTCATGCATCAGTTCCCAATATTACTTCAATAACATTCATATTTTAAGCTCAAAATTTTACAGAATACAGAAACTAACAGTTTCTATATGATGTAGCACGAAGAGATTAATGATTTCAGATAAGAATAGTTATGAAATTATCTTCAGAAATATGGTGGATATTTAAAACGAAAGATACGATGATATCTTGGATTTTCTAATATCGAAGGATGGTGAAGAAAATTTTTCCGCAAGAGTTTGGAGTCAGAAGCAAGGTATTCGCTAAAGATTTCAGCAGGCATTGAATCATTTGGATTCTTTGAAGTCAAACTTATTCTTTGTGATTTGTCCACGGCTTCCTTCATAGTTTCGCATAATCCGCTTTTCGGTACTAAATTTTCTATTGAATGTTTCTAATATAATGATACACAGGAAACACGAAGAGGTATATAATTTCGGACGAGAATATTTATGAAAATATCCTCAGAAATATCGAAGATATTGATGATGATATTTTGGAATTTCTAAGTTCGATGGTTAATGGGGAAAGATTTTTCTCAAGATTTTAACATGACTTCGGAGCAAGATATTCTCTAAAGATTTCAACGGATCCAGAATTACCTGAATCCTTTGAATATAGGGTTTGGTTCTTGTATTTGTCCTTGGTCTCCTTCGTGGTTAGCTCAATCCGTTTTCCAGTTCCAACTTTTCTGAGCTTTTCCCAACATTCTATTCTTCATCATCAAACTTTCGATGATTAGGGTCGTTTACAGTTTTTGTTGCTTCATTCAACTTTTCAAAATTCAGAGTATTGGTTCGCAGACTGGGTGTTTTTCAGAATGGAAGATCATTATTCTAAGAGATAAATGTTATACATATAACTGTTGATATAGATATGCTGTGAGTTTTCAAAGTACTGCTTGCCGACGCTTCTACATTTACTGCTACCATATCTGAATCATTGGTTATCGATCTGAGGTGATTTCAAGAGAATTGTGTTTTTAGATGATTAAACGCTGACGGTAATATGGTGGAATATAAAAGGTTCCCCGGTAACAATAAAAGAGCATACATATAAATAAAGGTGATAATAAGGTTGTTTCGAACGAAAAGTCGAAGTTGATTTGCTGGAGCTGTGACAAAATTTGCTACTTTGAAAGGAATTACCAAGTTATTTTGGGTACTAATAACACTAAAGGAATTAGCACAACTATGTGTTAAACGTTTACTCAGTTTCCGAGAGTTTTTCAGATGCATAACTAAATACATCAATCTTTTCTCCCGTAGATGAAGTGCGGTTGATTCATCCTATCGATTGAGGTGTTTTCAAGAATCATGAAAGGTTTGAACACAGATTGTAATTGTGATGATACGAATGGGGTTTAAGATGAATTCAAGTGGCAAACTTGAAGAATTGTTTAGTTTCATATGTTATAATCAATATTTTAATTCATTTTAATTGTCCAGTGTTGGTAGTCCACAGTTGATAGTCCACAGTAACAGTCCAGTAATTCATATATAGTTTAATATATAATATTCGAATTAATTAATAAATATTGTGACCCGTGTACATGTCTCAGACTCGATCACAACTCAAAGTATATATATTATTTGAGAATCAACCGCAACCCTGTATAGAGAACTCGATCATTACTGCATATAGAGTGTCTATGGTGATTCCAAATAATATATATAGATGTGTCGATATGATATGTCAAAACCTTGTATACGTGTCCCGATATTTAAAGTGCATAAAATAAATAACATAAATTAAATGACGATAATTAAAGTGCGTAAAGTAAATTACAGAAATTAAATGACGATAAATAAAATTGCGAGAATGTAAATTGCGATAAATAAACTGCGATAAATAAATTGCGATAATTAAATGGTAATACGGAATTAACAGTTAGCTAGGATTTTGTTAGCGTGGATTCTTAATAGAATTTCATATTGTTAATTAATCTGTTTCTAATCAATTTTTATTGTGTCCATTATTTCTTCATTATGCTACTTGTTGGATTCTGATAGGTCAAAATCCAAATATGTAATTGGATGAATATGGTTATTCTGTGGTGAACGGATTTGTATATCGGTGGATGTAAGTAGGATAGTATATGACTGTTGAAACAGATTCGAAGAACGTACAATGTAACTTATTAATGTGAAATTTAAATAGTCCTCGGGTATTACCTACCCGTTAAAATATTTTCACCATTAATAGTTTGTACAAGAGAATTTTTTATTACAATCTTTATGAAAACATATATACATATATATTTTCTTCAGATGTATTCATGGATTTAATGAGTTAATATAATATTAAACTCATTTGCTTTTCGGTTGGAACTAGAATAAATAATCTTTAAAATTTTAGAGATTACATATTCGACATGTCAAACGAAGATCATACTCAAAGTACAGATGATGATATTGAAGCATGGATTGTTGATGGTACTGGTGCTGTTATTGATTGTACTATTGGTACCGGTGATGTTGCCGAAGCTGGTACATTTTGCACCATATTCTCCGAATTGATTATTCGAGCGCGAAGTTCGCTAATTTCTTCTATTATTTCGGGATGATTGTCGGTCGGAACGAGCGGATGAATAAGGTTCAGAATTGTGGATATGATATAATCTTGTCAAGTTACCCCAGAAATGAGACTGAAAATGGTGTCTCGAATAGGTTCGCCGGTAAACGCTTCAGGTTCATTGTCAAGAGGTGAATTTAGTTGGTGGAAGGGATTGCCTTCTGCGCGTTTCCATTATTTAAGTCGACTACGAACCCATCAGATGAATTGATAATGGCTGATTGGTTGATTCATGCCGATGACGCTATCTTCGGAGCTTAGGTGAACATCTATGTTGGAATAGCTGTCGGAATAACTATCGGAATAGCTTATCGGAATCTGAGGGACTCGAACTGGTTGCAGGATTCATCTCGTATGATCAGATGAAGGATTTTCGATAAGAAATAGATTATAGGATGTAGATTAGTACCCTGCAATACATAATTTACATATGCATATAATACTAAAATCTCATAAGTTACGGAGGAATCTACGGAAGTTGTCAGGCAAAGTTACAGTAACAGATACGCTAAGATTTGAATTTTGTCTATACACTATTCATGCAGTCAATGCAGTAAAACGCGTCTAGACTAGGAATGATAAGCAAGTGATTCTCTAAGAATGATAAGCAGGTAATTTTTGACACAAAATGATAAGCAAAACTTTTGACATGCAGACACGGTCGAAGTCCAGACTCACTAATGCATCCTAACGACTTATCAGTTAGACACACTAATGAAGACATGGTTCGCTAAGACCACCGCTCTGATACCAACTGAAAGGACCCGTCCTAATCCATCCGGACGAAGTCCATATCGATTATAAACGATTCACAACAGTTGATTACATCGCGAGGTACTTGACCTCTATATGATACATTTTACAAACATTGCATTCGTTTTGAAAAGACAATCTTTCATTTCATCTAAAGTTGACGGACATGCATACCATTTCATAATATATCCAACTATAATTGACTTAATAATGATCTTTGATAAACTCAACGACTCGAATGCAACGTCTTTTAAAATATGTCATGAATGACTCCAAGTAATATCTTTAGAATGATCAAATGCACAGGGGAAGATTTCTTTCGTACCTGAGAATAAACATGCTTTCAAGTGTCAACCAAAAGGCTGGTGAGTTCATTAGTTTAGCATAAATAATCATTTCATAATTTTAATAGACCACAAGATTTTCATATTTCCATTTCTCATAAACATACGTCCCATGCATAGAGACAAAAATATCATTCATATGGATTGAACACCTGGTAACCGACATTCACAATATGCATATAAGAATATTCCCATCATTCCTGGATCCTCCTTCGGACATGATATAAATTTTGAAGTACTAAAGCATCCTGTACTTTGGATGGGGCTTGTTGGGCCCGATAGATCTATCTTTAGAGTTCGCGTCAATTAGGGTTTCTGTTCCCTAATTCTTAGATTACCAGACTATATAGGGTGATATTCGATTTGATAATCCAACCATAGAATGTAGTTTCGATTACTTGTGTCTATTTCGTAAAATATTTATAAAAGCAGTGCATGTATTCTCAGTCCCAAAAATATATATAAAAAGGGAGTAATGAAAACTAACATGCTGTATTTTGTAGTAAAAATACATATGACGACATTGAACAATGCAGGGTTGGCCTCGGATTCACGAACCTATATCAAGTATTAACACATTATAGTATAAATCAATTAAGTTTATATATTTGTTATGTATTAATTATTATTATAATATATTATGATACTTATTTGATATTTAATTAATGTTATATCAATAATATTAGTTGAAACATAATTTTATGTAATATTAGTATATTTTATGTAATAATATATTTACATATATATCTTTTGTTTTGTAAAACTAATAATTGTAGAAATACCTAAGGATAATAATAATAATATTAATAATAGTAATAACAATAATAATCTTAATAATTACTAATAATAATGAGGATAGAAATAAAAGAAAAGAGTGTATACCCTTTCCAAGCTTTTTATAAAAAGAATGCACCAAACGAGACTCGAACTCGAGACCTCTCATTAAACCAACAACACCCACGACCACTCATCTACCTTGCTTTTTCTGATTTAATTCCATATCAAATTTTTATAACCCGTGTTTCTTTTTAAAAAAAATAATGTCACACCCGGAGCTCGAACCCGAGACCCCTCGGTTAAACCAAACAACCCAAACCATTACTCCATTCATTTCTTTCTGAAATTACAATCACCTTTAATATACTTAACCCGTTTAATCTGTTATCACCTTCCATTCATCATGATAACCTCACGATCATACTTATCATCTATCATCATACTCTAATCATCACACAATCATATTCATCATTTATCTCGCTGTTATAGTTCGACAGGAAGTATTTCACATCTGCAGAAGACGTTTGCAAGCTTGATTGCTCGTGGGGTTTTGTTACAGGCCCAAAATAAAGAGATCAATCCACATCTAGAAGCCCAAGATTAAATTGATCCAACAAAGCTCACAGCCCAATTACATCGGTGAACCGATATACTGGAAATCAAAGTTTACGGTTCCCTTTCTCTTTTTTTTTTTAAACGAGTGGGACTAGGGTTGGTGAGTGTCGGCCATTAAGGAAAAAAAAAGGAACGTGTAATCAACACTTATGTGGTTATTAAATATATCACCTTCACCATTTATCATTATTATTTCGCCATTCAATCGATATACAGCAACGGAAATCAACAAATAAAAACGCAGTAGAAAAAGGGTATTACTTTGGGCTGTTCGACAGAAATAGAAGGTTAGAGTATACGAAGTTGTAAGGTCGTTTGTTGAAAGAATATTCATGGTGACAACAGCAAACCGTGTTCATCTTCTTCATCATTATTATTATCTCATCATGTTATCGATCGTGAATCAAGAAGTAGGATGTTAAAGGTGATTCTATGGAAGAGGAGGTGTCGGGTTGTGGGTCTCGGTTGTAATAGGAAATCGAAACAGGAAAAATATAGTGGTGGTGTATTTGGGTTTATAAAGCAAAACACAGCGGTAGCATAAAATCGTGATGATGAGTGACGGTTTTCGTAGTGGTTCAAATAGAAGTAGAAACGTTGGCGATTAAATGGTGGTATTGGTGTCATGGTGGTGTGCGGTTTCAAGTGAAGCAAGAAATAGGATGCAAATTGGTTATGGGTTTGTGGTGTAGGTAGCGAAGAAAAACAGAAAACAAAACTTGGGTTTTGGTTTGGTCTTTGTCGTGATTAACAGGTGACGGTTAGTTGGTTCAAAGTGAAGGAGGTGGTGAGGTTTAGTTGAGCTCGGCAGACAGAAAAAGTTAGGCAACTTTAGGTTCGATGATGGTTTGGTTTTTCTCAGAGATCTTTATTTTATTTGACAAATGCATAAGCTATAGTAGTGTTTATTTGATAATTGAAGATAGAAGGTGAACCAACCCTTAATAACTTGTTGTAATCGATTAATATAATGGATTGATTAAAGTCGACCATCTTCAATCAGGAACAGATATGATATATATAAAAAAAATAAAGCAGATTCCATTCTAACTGAATTTGTTGGTATTTAGAAATTGAAATCGATTTTTAGATCTAGTAGACAGGAGGTACAGATTCATGTAGCAGGTGAACCAAAAGAAAATAAAAGTGATAGTTACATTCAACATATTTTGTTGTTTACTTATGATTGGAATTGTTTTGCAATCATATTAGAAACAGGAGATCGGATTTAAATTAGTTAAAGTGATATCTATAATTAACTCACAAAATCCTTGACTTTTATTTTCAATAAATAATATTAATGACTAATAAATATATTAGTAATAATAAATAATAATAATACTAATACTAATAATAATTATATTATAATAATACTAATAATATTAATATAACAACTTCTTCTTATCAAATATCATATGTATATATATTCTTGATATGATACAAATACTAATATAAATATTAATAATAATATTTAAATGAAATTAATAATAATGATACTAATATAATAATTAAAATTTTAACTTGTAATTACATATAATATATTATCATTTATTATATCATATTTATATACACATTAATGTTCGTGAATCGTCGAGCACAGTCCAAGGGTAATTGATTACATGAATATAGTTATCATTTATTATATCATATCTATATACACATTAATGTTCGTGAATCGTCGAGCACAGTCCAAGGGTAATTGATTACATGAATATAGATTTCAAAGCTTTCGAGACTCAACATTATAATTTTTGCTTATCATGTCGGAACCATATAAAGATTAAAGTTTAAATTTGATCGGAAATTTCCGGGTCATCACATAAACCTTGCTACAACACTATAACCAGTGTACCTAATCGTAAAGAAGTGTAGTTTTTAGTAAGTCCGGTTCGTTCCGCAGGGAGCTAGCTAAGTTTAACACTATATTTTTAAACTATATTTGTATAAATATATATATATATATATATATATATATATATATATATATATATATATATATATATATATATATATATATATATATATATATATATATATATATATATATATATATATATATATATAAGTAGTATTACTATTATAAAAAGGGGTTTTTACAGTTTAGTGACCGGTTTGTCGATTTTATGTTTTAAGTCGCAATTAAAACCTAATGTAAAATATTAAATATACAAATGACATAATTTAAAGCGTAAAGTAAATAACGATAATAAAAGTGCGATAATTTAAAGTGCGATAAATAAAATGACGATAAATAAAATTGTGATAATTAAAAAGTACGATAATTAAAAGTGCGATAAGATATAAAATAAAGGAACTATGCTTATTTAAACTTCCGTAATCATGATGTTCGACGTGTTGATTTTAATTTATTACCATGGGTTAGTTGTCCTTTGTCCTGGATTATTCGATATGTCCATACGGTTTTGTCCATAATAGTCCATCAGTCATAAATATAAAGTGCGAGGATCTTCGTCAAATTATCCTTATACCCGAAGTCAAATATTCCAATTAATTGGGGATTCGAACTGTAACAAGGTCTTAATACTTTGTTTAATGAATACACCAGGTTATCGACTACGTGTAATCCAAGGTTTTACTACTTTGTTAACAATTACACCAATTACCCTTGAATGTAATCCACCCCTGTTTTAATGAGTCCATTAACTATTAATCCATTTCTGTGTCCGGTAAAATGAACAATTATTCGTATTTATAGATATCCCGCCCACTGTACCCAATTAAGCGTGTGTGGTTATATATAGATACGTCAAATTGTATCCTTTATATTAAATTAACGAGGTATCGTTTAGTTAATATAAAGCCCGTTAATAGCCCATAGTCTAATTTCCACAAGTGTCGTTCTTTTGTCCAAACCCCAATTATGGTACAAAGCCCAATAACCCCGTCTTTATTATTTAGCCCAACATCACGATTACTTCGATTTAAATAAGCATAATAATAACTTAGCTACGAGACATTAATTTAAAAAGGTTGAACATAACTTACAATGATTACTAATAGCGTAGCGTTACACGGACAGAGTTTCGACTTACAAACTTAAAACATTCGCTAACATAACCTTATTATTATTAATCTTAAATTAAAATTAAAATTATAAATATAAATATATATATATAGATTGAGAATTAGAGAAAGGAAAAGAAAAAGGTGTTGGTGTCTAAAATTCGTCCGAAAAACACTTCAATTTATAGATGTGGCCTGGCTCCTAGGCTCATGCGATCGCATGGAATTAACTCTTCCTGGCCATGCGATCGTATGACCATCTTTTCCTGCTCCAAATGATTCCAAAACGTGGGCTGCGCGTATTTATTTAATATATAATATAATATATATAATTTTATATAATTAATTATATATTATATTACATTCTTGTATATTGTTGACTTGTAATTTTCGCTCCGTTGCGTCACGCGTTGATAGTTGGTTCATGTCCCAGTTCCGGATTTTCGAACGTCCTTGCGTACAATTTAATATCTCGTACTTTGCGTTTTGCGGCTTGTACTCTTGTAACTTTTAAACGTTTCTCATCAATAAATTGAACCACTTGGATTGTATTTTGTACTTTTTAGCGTTTTGGTCGTTTGCGTCTTCAAATCATCGAATCTGACTTTTGCCTTCACCTTTTATTATTTAAACGAATATCACTTGTAAATAGAACAATTGCAACCAAAAGCTTGTCTTTCTTGAAGAATGTTCATTTTTAGCATTATAAATACGCAATGCACAATCACAACTGGCTACTCACTTACACCAACCGGCTACGTAGTTGGTGCAGCTGGTGATCTAGTTGGTGTAACTGGCTACTCAGTTGGTGCAACTGGTGACCCAGCTACATCAATTTGTAGTGACCCGAACTTTTCTATGTTTATATATATATTAAATTGTTATTTACATGATTAAGTGTTTCCAACATGTTAAGCAATCAAACTTGTTAAGACTTGATTAATTGAAATAGGTTTCATATAGACAATTGACCACCCAAGTTGACCGGTGATTCACGAACGTTAAAACTTGTAAAAACTATACGATGACATATATATGGTTATATATATAGTTAACATGATTTTATTATAAGTATGTATCTCATTAGGTATTTTAACAATGAGTTATATACATAAAAATGAGACTATTAAATTAAGAAACTCGAAAACGATATATATAACGATTATCGTTATAACAACGTCTTACTAGGTACATATGAATCATATTAAGATATTGATACACTTGGTTAATTATGTTAAATGATAAGTAAATATATTATTAAGTGTATTAACAATGAAATACATATGTAAAAATAAGACTACTAACTTAATGATTTCGAAACGAGACATATATGTAACGATTATCATTAACTGTATATATATCATACTAAGATATATTATATATCATAATATCATGATAATATAACAATTTAACATCTCATTTGTTATAATAAACAATGGGTTAACAACATTTAACAAGATCGTTAACCTAAAGGTTTCAAAACAACATTTACATGTAACGACTAACGATGACTTAACGACTCAGTTAAAATGTATATACATGTAGTGTTTTAATATGTATTCATACACTTTTTAAAGACTTCAAGATGCTTATCAAAATACTTCTACTTAACAAAAATGCTTACAATTACATCCTCGTTCAGTTTCATCAACAATTCTACTCGTATGCACCCGTATTCGTACTCGTACAATACACAGCTTTTAGATGTATGTACTATTGGTATATACACTCCAATGATCAGCTCTTAGCAGCCCATGTGAGTCACCTAATACATATGGGAACCATCATTTGGCAACTAGCATGAAATATCTCATAAAATTACAAAAATATGAGTAATCATTCATGACTTATTTACATGAAAACAAAATTACATATCCTTTATATCTAATCCATACACCAACGACCAAAAACACCTACAAACACTTTCATTCTTCAATTTTCTTCATCTAATTGATCTCTCTCAAGTTCTATCTTCAATTTCTAAGTGTTTTTCATAAATTCCAAAAGTTCTAGTTTCATAAAATCAAGAATACTTCCAAGATTGCAAGTTTACTTCCAAGTTTTCTAAATCCATTCCAAGTAATCATCCAAGATCAAGAAACCTTTGTTACTTACAGTAGGTTATCTTTCTAATACAAGGTAATAATCATATTCAAACTTTAATTCAATTTCTATAACTATAACAATCTTATTTCGAGTGGAAATCTTACTTGAAATTGTTTTCGTGTCATGATCCTGCTTCAAGAACTTTCAAGCCATCCAAGGATCCTTTGAAGCTAGATCCATTTTTCTCATTTCCAGTAGGTTTATCCAAGGAACTTGAGGTAGTAATGATGTTCATAACATCATTCGATTCATACATATAAAGCTATCTTATTCGAAGGTTTAAACTTGTAATCACTAGAACATAGTTTAGTTAATTCTAAACTTGTTCGCAAATAAAAGTTAATCCTTCTAACTTGACTTTTAAAATCAACTAAACACATGTTCTATATCTATATGATATGCTAACTTAATGATTTAAAACCTGGAAACACGAAAACACCGTAAAACCGGATTTACGCCGTCGTAGTAACACCGCGGGCTGTTTTGGGTTAGTTAAATAAAAACTATGATAAACTTTGATTTAAAAGTTGTTATTCTGGGAAAATGATTTTTATTATGAACATGAAACTATATCCAAAAATCATGGTTAAACTCAAAGTGAAAGTATGTTTTCTAAAATGGTCATCTAGACGTCGTTCTTTCGACTGAAATGACTACCTTTACAAAAATGACTTGTAACTTATTTTTCTGACTATAAACCTATACTTTTTCTGTTTATATTCATAAAATAGAGTTCAATATGAAACCATAGCAATTTGATTCACTCAAAACGGATTTAAAATGAAGAAGTTATGGGTAAAACAAGATTGGATAATTTTTCTCATTTTAGCTACGTGAAAATTGGTAACAAATCTATTCCAACCATAACTTAATCAACTTGTATTGTATATTATATAATATTGAGATACGATAGACACGTATACAATGTTTCGACCTATCATGTCGACACATCTATATATATTTCAGAACAACCATAGACACTCTATATGTGAATGTTGGAGTTAGCTATACAGGTTTGAGATTGATTCCAAAATATATATAGTTTGAGTTGTGATCAATACTGAGATACATATACACTGGGTCGTGGATTGATTCAAGATAATATTTATCGATTTATTTCTGTACATCTAACTGTGGACAACTAGTTGTAGATTACTAACGAGGACATCTGACTTAATAAACTTAAAACATCAAAATGTATTAAAAGTGTTGTAAATATATTTTGAACATACTTTGATATATATGTATATATTGTTATAGGTTCGTGAATTAACCAGTGGCCAAGTCTTACTTCCCGACGAAGTAAAAATCTGTGAAAGTGAGTTATAGTCCCACTTTTAAAATCTAATATTTTTGGGATGAGAATGCATGCAGGTTTTATAAATGATTTACAAAATAGACACAAGTATCTGAAACTACATTCTATGGTTGAATTATCGAAATCGAATATGCCCCTTTTTATTAAGTCTGGTAATCTAACAATTAGGGAACAGACACCCTAATTGACGCGAATCCTAAAGATAGATCTATTGGGCCTAACAAACCCTATCCAAAGTACCGGATGCTTTAGTACTTCGAAATTTATATCATATCCGAAGGGTGTCCCGGAATGATGGGGATATTCTTATATATGCATCTTGTTAATGTCGGTTACCAGGTGTTCACCATATGAATGATTTTTATCTCTATGTATGGGATGTGTATTGAAATATGAAATCTTGTGGTCTATTGTTACGATTTGAAATATATAGGTTAAACCTATAACTCACCAACATTTTTGTTGACGTTTAAAGCATGTTTATTCTCAGGTGAATACTAAGAGCTTCCGCTGTTGCAAACTAAAATAAGGACAAGATTTGAAGTCCATGTTTGTATGATATTGTGTAAAAACTACATTCAAGAAACTGTTTTCGATGTAACATATTTGTATTGTAAACCATTATGTAATGGTCGTGTGTAAACAGGATATTTTAGATTATCATTATTTGATAATCTACGTAAAGCTTTTTAAACCTTTATTTATGAAATAAAGGTTATGGTTTGTTTTAAAAATGAATGCAGTCTTTTAAAAACGTCTCATATAGAGGTCAAAACCTCGCAACGAAATCAATTAATATGGAACGTTTTTAATCAATAAGAACGGGACATTTCAGTTGGTATCCGAGCGTTGGTCTTAGAGAACCAGAAAATTTGCATTAGTGTGTCTTATCGAGTTTGTTAGGATGCATTAGTGAGTCTGGACTTCGACCGTGTTTTCTTTAAAAATGATTGCTTAATATTTTTGTTGGAAACTATATATTATTAACATGTATATATTATGTGATATATTAATCTCTTAACATGTTTGATATTGTGTGATAGATGTCTACCTCTAACACAAATCCCATTGACTCACCTAATAATAACGAAGAGTCGAATATATATTGGACTGATTCACAAGTTCCCGAAGAAGAACCGGAAGAAGAATCAGAACCGGAAGAGGAGGAACCGGAGGAGGAAATAGAACCGGTGGGGGAAATAATAAAACGGTTAAGTAAAAGAAAATCCTCAACCAACCGACCAAGGTTAATTATGGTCAATGGTGTTTCCGCCAAGGAAGCAAAATATTAGGAGGATTACCAATTCTCCGATGAATCGGATTCCGACGAGAATTCCGATGATGTTATAGAAATTACCCCAACTGAATTTAAAAAGGCAAAAGAAAATAATAAGGGAAAGGGCATAAAAATAGAGAAATCTAATTCAAACCCCGATGAACTTTATATGTATCGTCAACCCCCGAAGCCCTTAAGTTGTAACAATGACCCGGGAACCTCTAAACCACCAGGTTTTTCTAAACCGTTGTGGAAAACGACAGCTCGTATTAGGGGAACATCATATATCCCTAGAAACTTGGCAAAACGAACCAAAACCGAAGAAGAAGAAACGAGCGAGTCGGAATAAGATAGTTGTATTCGTGTGGTGTAATATATGTAATATAGTGTGCTTATGCTTTATGATATATGTAAAAATTGCTTGTATAAATAAGTATTTTTTTTATGAATCTAACTCTTGTCTATTTTACAGTATAAAAACACAAAATGGATAGACAACCCAATATTTTAAGAGACCTACCCGGAGACATGATTGATGAAATCTTGTCTAGAGTCGGTCAGAATTCTTCGGCACAACTATTTACGGCGAAATCAGTTTGTAAGACATTCGAAGAACGTTCCAAGAATGCCTTGGTTTATAAGAGACTTTCGTTTGAAAGATGGGGGATATCACATTGGAAAACACATAAGTTACGATGTGTTTACTTTGACGCATATATTGCGGGGAACCCAAATGCTATTTTACGCAACGGGTTAAGAAATTATTTTGACTCAATGTATCCGAATATAGGACTTCATGATTTAGAAAAAGCGGCTAACATGCAACATAAAGAAGCATGCTATGCTTACGGGTTAGTAATGTTCGCTTCTCACCAAAGTGAGAAAAAGAACATCGGGCTACAACTATTAAACAAAACGTTCCCACAAGTGACGGAGTCGGTAATTGGGGTAAGAAATGAGGTTTTTAGGTTATTACGAGACTGTTGGTCATTACGTAACCCTCGTCCCTTTGACGACGTTACAACACGCTGTCTTATCAACGGCCATAATGGTTATGTTCCACAAGACCAAGGATGGGAAGTAGTCCTAGTAAAACCAGAATGCATGACTTATTTCTGGACGTATGAATTACGTGTCTTTATTGCCTTTACTGAACGACTTGTGTACTAGCTATAATTATCTTCACAACTATCTTGTATCAAAGTTATTGTGTGCTATATTTCTTGCTTTATGTAAAATAAGCGGTATTGTAAGTTTGTAAAATATTGTATAAAAGTTTGAACGCGAAATATTATTATAATCAGTTTTTCATATAGAATTGTAGTAGTTGAATTGTATATTAGCTACTAAGTATGAACTTAACGGGTAGGTACTACCCGAATTTAAACTTATAAAATGCTAATATAAAGAAAAAACTTTTATAAATGAGTTCATATTATGCTACGAAATACTATTAACTACTCTTAATATTCTGTATGATTAACTTGTTCCATTTGACTATTTTGAAGGAAATGGCACTGACTACTCGACACACCGTGAATATGAATGAAGAGGAATTCCGTACTTTTCTAGCTTCAAACATAGCCGCAGTACAGGCTGCACTACATACCAACAATAACCTTGGATCTAGCAGTACAGGAAATCGTGTACGATGCACCTACAAAGAATTCACTGCCTGCAAACCTTTGGAATTTGATGGAACCGAAGGACCGATCGGATTGAAACGGTGGACCGAGAAGGTCGAATCGGAGTTTGCCATAAGTAAGTGTACTGAAGAGGACAAAGTGAAGTACGCTATGCATACCTTCACAGGTTCTGCGTTAACATGGTGGAATACCTATCTAGAGCAAGTGGGACAAGATGATGCGTACGCACTACCGTGGTCAGCATTCAAGCACTTGATGAACGAGAAGTACCGTCCCAGAACTGAGGTCAATAAGCTCAAGAAATAACTTAGAGGGTTACGAACCCAAGGATTTGATATTACCACATACGAAAGACGATTCACAGAATTGTGCCTATTGTGTCCGGGAGCGTTCGAAGATGAGAGAGAGAATATCGACACGTTTGTGAAAGGATTACCGGAAAGAATCCAAGAAGATATAAGTTCACATGAGCCCGCCTCCATATAATAGGCATGTAGAATGGCTCACAAACTAGTGAACAAGATTGAGGAAAGAATTAAAGAACAGACGGCTGAAGAGGCCAATGTGAAGCAAGTCAAAAGAAAGTGGGAGGAAAACGGTGATAAGAATCACCAATACAACAACAACAGCAATTACAACAATAATCGCAACAATTATCCCAACAATCGCAACATCAATCGCAACTACAACAAACGGCCCAACAACAACAACAACAACAACAACAGCAACTACAACAATCATCCCAACAACAATAATAACCGCAACAACAACAACAACAACAATCAGAAGCAGCTATGCCAAAGGTGTGAAAAGTATCACTCGGGGTTCTGCACCAAATTTTGCAACAAGTGTAAAAGAAATGGTCATAGCGCGGTGAAGTGTGAGGTCTACGGACCATGGGTTAACAGAACGAAAGGAATAAATGGTGTCGGAACGAGTAATGGCGGAGCAAGCAGTGTCGGAGCAAGTTATGCCAATGTAGTTTGTTATAAATGTGGAAAACCGGGCCACATTATTAGAAATTTCCCGAACCAGGAGAACACGAATGGACAAGGCCGCGGAAGAGTTTTCAATATTAATGCGGCAGAGGCACAGGAAGACCCGGAGCTTGTTACGGGTACGTTTCTTATTGACAATAAATCTGCTTACGTTTTATTTGATTTGGGTGCGGATAGAAGCTATATGAGTAGAGATTTTTGTGCTAAATTAAGTTGTCCATTGACGCCGTTGGATAGTAAATTTTTACTCGAATTAGCAAACGGTAAATTAATTTCAGCAGATAATATATGCCGGAATCGAGAAATTAAACTGGGTAGCGAAATATTTAAGATTGATTTGATACCAGTAGAGTTACGGAGTTTTGATGTAATAGTTGGCATGGACTTCCTGAAGAAGGTGAAAGCAGAGATCGTATGTTATAAAAATGCAATTCGCATTGTACGAGAAGAAGGAGAACCCTTAATGGTGTACGGAGAAAAGGGCAACATGAAGCTACATCTTATTAGTAATTTGAAGGCACAAAAACTAATAAGAAAAGGTTACTATACTGTTCTAGCACACGTCGAGAAAGTACAAACTAAAGAAAAGAGCATCAATGATGTTCCCGTCGCAAAAGAATTTCCTGATGTATTTCCGAAAGAATTACCGGGACTACCTCCACATCGATCTGTTGAATTTCAAATAGATCTTGTACCAGGAGCTGCACCAATAGCTCGTGCTCCTTATAGACTCGCACCCAGCGAGATGAAAGAACTGCAAAGCCAATTGCAAGAACTATTAGAACGTGGTTTCATTCGACTAAGCACATCACCATGGGGAGCTCCTGTTTTGTTTGTCAAGAAGAAGGATGGTACATTTAGGTTGTGTATTGACTACAGAGAGTTGAACAAACTTACCATCAAAAACCATTATCCACTGCCGAGAATTGACGACTTATTTGATCAACTACAAGGCTTGTCAGTTTATTCGAAGATCGATTTACGTTCTGGATATCATCAAATGCGAGTAAAGGAGGATGATATTCCAAAAACTGCTTTTAGGATGCGTTATGGTCATTACGAGTTTATGGTTATGCCGTTTCGATTGACTAATGCACCAGCTGTGTTCATGGACCTTATGAACCGAGTGTGTGGGCCATATCTTGACAAGTTTGTCATTGTTTTCATCGATGACATACTTATTTATTCAAAGAATGATCAAGAGCACGAAGAACATTTGAGAAAAGTGCTAGAAGTATTGAGGAAAGAAAAAACTGTACGCTAAGTTTTCAAAGTGTGCATTTTGGTTGGAAGAAGTTCAATTCCTCGGTCACATAGTGAACAAAGAAGGTATCTAGGTGGACCCGGCAAAGATCGAAACCGTTGAAAAGTGGGAAACCCCAAAAACTCCAAAGCATATATGTCAATTTTTAGGATTGGGTGGTTACTACAGAAGATTCATCCAAGATTTCTCCAAAATAGCAAAACCCTTGACTGCATTAACGTATAAAGGGAAGAAATTTGAATGGAAGGATGAACAAGATAAGGCGTTTCAATTATTGAAGAAAAAGCTAACTACGGCACCTATATTGTCATTGCCTGAAGGGAATTATGATTTTGTGATTTATTGTGACGCATCAAAGCAAGGTCTCGGTTGTGTATTAATGCAACAGACGAAGGTAATTGCTTATACGTCTAGACAATTGAAGATTCACGAGCAAAATTATACGACGCATGATTTAGAATTAGGCGCGGTAGTTTTTGCATTAAAGACTTGGAGGCACTACTTATATGGGGTCAAAAGTATTATATATACCGACCACAAAAGTCTTCAACACATATTTAATCAGAAACAACTGAATATGAGGCAGCGTAGGTGGATTGAATTGTTGAATGATTACGACTTTGAGATTCGTTACCACCCGGGGAAGGCAAATGTGGTAGCAGATGCCTTGAGCAGAAAGGACAGAGAACCCATTCGAGTAAAATCTATGAATATAATGATTCACACTAACCTTACTACTCAAATAAAGGAGGCGTAACAAGGAGTTTTAAAAGAGGAAAATTTAAAGGATGAAATGCCCAAAGGATTGGAGAAGCATCTTAATATTCGGGAAGACGGAACCCGGTATAGGGCTGAAAGAATTTGGGTACCAAAATTTGGAGATATGAGAGAAATGGTACTTAGAGAAGCTCATAAAACCAGATACTCAATATATCCTAGAACGGGGAAGATGTACAAGGATCTTAAGAAACATTTTTGGTGGCCAGGTATGAAAGCTGATATTGCTAAATATGTAGGAGAATGCTTGACGTGTTCTAAGGTCAAAGTTGAACATCAGAAACCATCAGGTCTACTACAACAACCTGAAATCCCGGAATGGAAATGGGAAAACATTACCATGGATTTCATTACTAAATTGCCAAGGACTGCAAGTGGTTATGATACTATTTGGGTAATAGTTGATCGTCTCACCAAGTCAGCATACTTCCTGCCAATAAGAGAAGATGACAAGATGGAGAAGTTAGCACGATTGTATTTGAAGGAAGTCATCTCCAGACATGGAATACCAATCTCTATTATCTCTGATAGGGATGGCAGATTTATTTCAAGATTTTGGCAGACATTACAGCAAGCATTGGGAAGTCGTCTAGACATGAGTACTGCCTATCATCCATAAACTGATGGGCAGAGTGAAAGGACGATACAAACGCTTGAAGACATGCTACGCGCTTGTGTTATTGATTTCAGAAATAGTTGGGATCGACATCTACCGTTAGCAGAATTTTCCTACAACAACAGCTACCATTCAAGCATTGAGATGGCGCCGTTTAAAGCACTTTATGGTAGAAAGTGCAGGTCTCCGATTTGTTGGAGTGAAGTGGGGGATAGACAGATTACGGGTCCAGAGATAATACAAGAAACTACCGAGAAAATCATCCAAATTCAACAAAGATTGAAAACCGCCCAGAGTCGACAAAAGAGCTACGCGGACAATAAAAGAAAAGATATAGAGTTTGAAATTAGAGAAATGGTCATGCTTAAGGTTTCACCTTGGAAAGGCGTTGTTCGATTTGGTAAACGGGGGAAACTAAATCCAAGGTACATTAGACCATTCAAGATTATAGATCGTGTCGGACCAGTAGCTTACCAACTGGAGCTACCTCAACAACTCGCGGCTGTACATAACACTTTCCACATCTCAAATTTGAAGAAATGTTTTGCTAAAGAAGATCTCACTATTCCGTTGGACGAAATCCAAATCAATGAAAAACTTCAATTCATTGAAGAACCCGTCGAAATAATGGATTGTGAGGTTAAGAGACTTAAACAAAACAAGATACTGATTGTTAAGGTTCGATGGAATGCTTGTAGAGGACCCGAGTTCACTTGGGAGCATGAAGATCAGATGAAGAAGAAATACCCGCATTTATTTCCAGAAGATACGTCAACACCTCCAACTGCTTAAAATTTCGGGACGAAATTTATTTAACGGGTAGGTACTGTAGTGACCCGAACTTTTCCATGTTTATATATATATATTAAATTGTTATTTAAATGATTAAGTGTTTCCAACATGTTAAGCAATCAAACTTGTTAAGACTTGATTAATTGAAATAGGTTTCATATAGACAATTGACCACCCAAGTTGACCGGTGATTCACGAACGTTAAAACTTGTAAAAACTATACGATGACATATATATGGTTATATATATAGTTAACATGATTTTATTATAAGTATGTATCTCATTAGGTATTTTAACAATGAGTTATATACATAAAAATGAGACTATTAAATTAAGAAACTCGAAAACGATATATATAACGATTATCGTTATAACAACATCTTACTAGGTACATATGAATCATATTAAGATATTGATACACTTGGTTAATTATGTTAAATGATAAGTAAATATATTATTAAGTGTATTAACAATGAAATACATATGTAAAAATAAGACTACTAACTTAATGATTTCGAAACGAGACATATATGTAACGATTATCGTTAACTGTATATATATATATATATATATATATATATCATACTTCATTGCATTAGTTGTCTTATATATCTTCGTTCTCTTTAAGAAACTGAAATTTTCTGTGAATATGAAGCTCAAGGTTTAGTTCCTAACTTGATACAATATTATTATTCTAATCGGAAACTAATTGAGTATAACCGAATTGGATAACATAATTTTCAATGATACTCTAAATATGAGATTTTTACGTTCTTCGATTGATTTTATAATCGTGAATTGATGATGGCAGTATACTGATCTACCCAAAACTCGGGGATGCATGAAGCATATATGATAGTGGAGAATGTGAAAACGAAGGTTTCTCTTGTGAGTAGTTTGTAAATGTTATTTTAGATGAAAATTTGATAATCTTTAAGTTTTAAAATAGCTTACCTGAATATAAGTAGTTCAATATTTTTGAATGGAGGACTCAAATGCCTTTTAACTTTTTAAGGTAGCAAAGATATAGATATATTTAATGTATAATATAATATATATATATATATATATATATATATATATATATATATATATATATATATATATATATATATATATATATATATATATATATATATATATATATATAGGGGCACGATCCATGGATAAGCTTCCAAGATTGCAAGTTTACTTCCAAGTTTTCTAAATCCATTCCAAGTAATCATCCAAGATCAAGAAACCTTTGTTACTTACAGTAGGTTATCTTTCTAATACAAGGTAATAATCATATTCAAACTTTAATTCAATTTCTATAACTATAACAATCTTATTTCGAGTAGAAATCTTACTTGAAATTGTTTTCGTGTCATGATTCTGCTTCAAGAACTTTCAAGCCATCCAAGGATCCTTTAAAGCTAGATCCATTTTTCTCATTTCCAGTAGGTTTATCCAAGGAACTTGAGATAGTAATGATGTTCATAACATCATTCGATTCATACATATAAAGCTATCTTATTCGAAGGTTTAAACTTGTAATCACTAGAACATAGTTTAGTTAATTTTAAACTTGTTCGCAAATAAAAGTTAATCCTTCTAACTTGACTTTTAAAATCAACTAAACACATGTTCTATATCTATATGATATGCTAACTTAATGATTTAAAACCTGGAAACATGAAAAACACCGTAAAACCGGATTTACGCCGTCGTAGTAACGCCGCGGGCTGTTTTGGGTTAGTTAATTAAAAACTATGATAAACTTCGATTTAAAAGTTGTTATTCCGGGAAAATGATTTTTATTATGAACATGAAACTATATCCAAAAATTATGGTTAAACTCAAAGTGGAAGTATGTTTTCTAAAATGGTCATCTAGACGTCGTTCTTTCGACTGAAATGACTACCTTTACAAAAACAACTTGTAACTTATTTTTCCGACTATAAACCTATACATTTTCTGTTTAGATTCATAAAATAGAGTTCAATATGAAACCATAGCAATTTGATTCACTCAAAACGGATTTAAAATGAAGAAGTTATGGGTAAAACAAGATTGGATAATTTTTCTCATTTTAGCTACGTGAAAATTGGTAACAAATCTATTCCAACCATAACTTAATCAACTTGTATTGTATATTATGTAATCTTGAGATACCATAGACACGTATACAATGTTTCGACCTATCATGTCGACACATCTATATATATTTCGGAACAACCATAGAGACTCTATATGTGAATGTTAGAGTTAGCTATACAGGGTTGAGGTTGATTCCAAAATATATATAGTTTAAGTTGTGATCAATACTGAGATACGTATACACTGGGTCGTGGATTGATTCAAGATAATATGTATCGATTTATTTCTGTACATCTAACTGTGGACAACTAGTTGTAGATTACTAACGAGGACAGCTGACTTAATAAACTTAAAACATCAAAATGTATTAAAAGTGTTGTAAATATATTTTGAACATACTTTGATATATATGTATATATTGTTATAGGTTCGTAAATCAACCAGTGGCCAAGTCTTACTTCCCGACGAAGTAAAAATCTGTGAAAGTGAGTTATAGTCCCACTTTTAAAATCTAATATTTTTGGGATGAGAATACATGCAGGTTTTATAAATGATTTACAAAATAGACACAAGTACGTGAAACTACATTCTATGGTTGAATTATCGAAATTGAATATGCCCATTTTTATTAAGTCTGGTAATCTAAGAATTAGGGAACAGACACCCTAATTGACGCGAATCCTAAATATAGATCTATTGGGCCTAACAAACCCCATCCAAAGTACCGGATGCTTTAGTACTTCGAAATTTATATCATATCCGAAGGGTGTCCTGGAATGATGGGGATATTCTTATATATGCATCTTGTTAATGTCGTTTACCAGGTGTTCACCATATGAATGATTTTTATCTCTATGTATGGGATGTGTATTGAAATATAAAATCTTGTGATCTGTTGTTACGATTTGATATATATAGGTTAAACCTATAACTCACCAACATTTTTGTTAACGTTTAAAGCATGTTTATTCTCAGGTGAATACTAAGAGCTTCCGCTGTTGCATACTAAAATAAGGACAAGATTTGAAGTCCATGTTTGTATGATATTGTGTAAAAACTGCATTCAAGAAACTGTTTTCGATGTAACATATTTGTATTGTAAACCATTATGTAATGGTCGTGTGTAAACAGGATATTTTAGATTATCATTATTTGATAATCTACGTAAAGCTTTTTAAACCTTTATTTATGAAATAAAGGTTATGGCTTGTTTTAAAAATGAATGCAGTCTTTGAAAAACGTCTCATATAGAGTTCAAAACCTCGCAACGAAATCAATTAATATGGAACGTTTTTAATCAATAAGAACGGGACATTTCATAATTGCCACTCGGTTACATCAACTGGCGACCAGGTTATTACAACTAGCGACCGAAGGATGCAACTAGCGACTCGGGTATTGCAACTGGTGACACAGGAATTGCAGCTAGCGAATCATGGAGGACAACTGGCAACCCAGGGTTAGCAACTAGCGAACCATGGTTATCTATTTGGGGACCCAGAGCTTGTAACTGGCCACCCGGAGTTTGTAACTAGCGACCAGTGGTTAGTAACTGGCGACCCAGGATTCAAAGCTGGCAACTCACTTCTAGTATAAATAGAGACCCTTAGACATTCATTTCAGAAAACCCAGTGCTTTCTCATTCCAGTTCTTTCTACTCTCTCTCCCCCCCACAACACACTCTTTCAAAGCTTAGGCTAGTTTATTATAAATTCGAATAGGTTTTGTGAGCTTTAAAGAAATTGTCGATACTTCTTGAAACAAGGGTTGGAGCTCTGTCTTATGTAATATTTGTTCATGAACAATACATAAGGGAATCACCTTGATAGCGAGGATTGCGAGGATCGTCTATGTCATTGTAAGCCAAAACTATTGCTTAACTTATTTATATTGCGTTAACACTTATCTTTATAATTATATAAATATTATATGTGTTGTTATAATAATTATTAATATATTGTTATCGTAATTTTATTAAGTAATATCCCCGTTCACCGCGTAACCTGTTGAATATTAGAAATATATCTATCAAATAATAAAATCTCTAATAAATCTTTAAAGCCACAAACTATACACATGATTAAACTCTCGGGAACTATTTTACATATATTTGACCTTGGTAAACTAAAGTACTAGTTCAAGGATTACCCTTCCCAACTGTTTTTGTGGTTAACTATTTATCTAAATTTAGACGTCAATATTTAATAAACTAGTTAATTATCTGTGTTAATATCTCGGATGAAATTGAAGTAATTACAAGCAATTGTAATTACGGAAATGCATGACTAGCCGTACTGGTTTAGATAAATAGCTTGATTGAAAAGGAGCTTTTTAGTTGTTGTAAATAGGTCCACAAAATGGTTCAAAACATTGTATTCGATAAATTCCAACGTCTAACAGAAGAACTTAAAACAGTCGTTAAATATAAAATAAAATAGTCCGCATGTTTTCTCAAAGACATTACTAAGGTCTTGTCGTTAAGAAAAACTGTAATATCAAATGGGATACCGTCTTATTCGGATAGCCTAAATTAAAGGCTGCATGTATTCTCTGTCAGAGGTGCGGTGCTGTGGACAGGTAAGTAACCCTACAGTCAGAATCACCCTTGGTTTAAAGATTACCAGTGACATCCTTAATAGGATCCGGACCAATTAAGAAAGGCTTTAAGTTTACAAAAAGCTTTAATAAATAATTTCTGAATTCGCCGCGATTGTTCAAACGAAACTTAATAGATATACTCTATAAAAGTTTGATTGATATGCCTATCCTTAGATATATATATATATATATATATATATATATATATATATATATATATATATATATATATATATATATATATATATGCACTAGCATATATATATATATATATATATATATATATATATATATATATATATATATATATATATATATATATATATATATATATATATAGGTATATATGTATAGGTATATATATAGGTATATATGTATAGGTATATATATATATATAGGTATATATATATGTATATATATATATGTATATATATATATATGTATATATATATGTATATATATGTATATGTATATATATATATATGTGTATATATATATATGTATATATGTATATATATATATAGCCAAAAGTTCAAACGAGAACCATAAAAATGGCGAGAACTGCGAGAACCTTTGATTTATAATGATTTTCACATGTAACTAGATTGAATAACACATAAACCTTGATGAAGAGTATGAATGAACATAAAATAGTTGAAAAACACTTGTATTTTATCTATATAATTAAATATATATAGTTTCTCATTCACATGTGCATATTTGTTTCTGAACATGTGAACAGTTTCATATAATTAACAATTTAACATGTAATTTGAGCTAATGAACATATGTTTGTTAATGATATGTGCATTAATTAACATTTGCATGTAAGTTGTTGCATCTAAATGCATAAAAACTATTAAATTAAACAGTTCTCGCAGTTCTCACCTTTTTAGTGGTTCTCGTTTGAACCTGATATATATATATATATATATATATATATATATATATATATATATATATATATATATATATATATATATATATATATATATATATATATATATATATCACTACTACATTTCGGTTCATTTAGACGTGTGGAAAAGCTTATTTAGACGTGTGACGACCCGGAAATTTCCGACCAAATTTAAACTTAACCTTTATATGTTTCCGACACGATAAGTAGAATTTGTAATGTTGAATCTCAAAAAGTTTGGAACTACATTCATGTAATCAATTACCCTTTGACCGTGTTCGACGATTCACTAACAATTATGAGTATATAGATATGTATATATAATATATAATATTAACTGAAAACATTAACAAAGTATTAGATATATGATACTTTACATGAACGTATTTGTTTCGATATATTTATCGACAGAATTAAGAGATAATATCAAATGATTGAATTGTCAGATACATTATGATATGATTACGGGCCTATGTTATGAGGTCCACTGTGATTTAAGAAATCTATTCTTTTTGACAACATTCGGAAAATGGTAAAGTGATTTATAAATAAGAACAAATGTGTCAATTAATGGGAACTAGATAAGGGTTAGTGGAAATTCCTGTTTAATTTCCAAGGCATGTTTTATAATATTTTTCTCGTGACCTTGATAAGATAACTATGTTAACTTTCATTTTATTTAATATGAAAATAAGAACGTGGAGTGTAAATAACTTAGATGTTGGATATCGACAAGTTAAGTAACTTGACATTTTTCATTAAGATGATTTCATACGTTTATTTAACCTTTGGACTTTATCACATGCTTCACCAATAGACTGTAATTTAAAAACTTGAAACCTATTATGAATATATATAATTCTACTTTTCTAAAATGTTTTATGATATAACGATTTCCATTATTTTAACCTTTTAACAAAATGATTCTTAAATATATTTAGTTTTGGAAAACAAAATTATCATATTTATTTGATTTAGTTTCAAAAGTACAAAAACGTTTTCAGTTTAAAAAGAACTTTATTATTAAAACGTATATATCTTTTATAAATATCTAGAACCACTTTTGACAACTCATTACTTAACCAGTATGATAAAGATAACGATATTTATATTTTATTTTATTAAATATATATAACGATTTAAATTAATATTATATATATTTATACGAGTATTATACGTATATAGTTTTATACTTTTACTATACTTTAACTTTACCTTTACTTTACTTTTACTTTCCTTTAACTTTAATAATTCATACTTTAATAATTCACTTTAATAATTCACTTTAATAATTCACTTTAATAATTCATACTTTAATAATTCATACTTTAATAATTCACTTTAATAATTCACTTTAATAATTCACACTTTAATAATTCACTTTAATAATTTATACTTTAATAATTCACTTTAATAATTCATACTTTAATAATTCACTTTAATAATTCAAAAATCTATTATAAATAGAATTGAATAGGTTTCATTATTTCATAGAAACTTGAAAATATATTTCTCTAAACTCTCTCAATCGAATTATATATATATATATATATATATATATATATATATATATATATATATATATATTCTTTGTATTATTTCAAGATATTATTAGTATACATAAAATACTACGACGAAGTTATACTCAGACGATTTCAAAATAAGTTTTCAAACTGGATAGAGCTAAGGAAATTATGGGTTATAGCTATGGAGGTTATGGGTATTGATCGAGGGTATTGCTCGTGAGGTCAACCTAACGTTTATCATTTTCGTTGCGTCTACGTACTTTCCTGCAATATTGAATCACAATATTGATACGTTCGTGAATCCGAGACAAACCCTGCACTTGTTCAGTGCTGTCATATACATAATTGCTACGAAATACAGTATTGTGAGTTTCATTTGCTCCCTTTTTAATTGCTTTTGCAATATATATTTTTGGGCTGAGAATACATGCGCTGTTTTATAAATGTTTTACGAAGTAGGCACAAGTACTAAAACTAATTCTATGTGGGTTTAAACCAGAAATATACCCTTAGCTTGGTAACATTAAACCAGAAATATACCCTTACCGGGTGCCTACAACTTATAGAATACTTTTAAACACTTGCAAGTGTACGGATATTTATGGAAATTGAAATCTTATGGTCTATTACTATTACAGAAATGATTGATTATGATAAACTAATGAATTCACCAACCTTTTTGTTGACACTTTAAAGCATGTTTATTCTCAGGTATTAAAGAAATCTTCCGCTGTGCATTAGCTCATTTTAAGGATATTACCTGGAGTCATTCATGACAAACTTTGAAAGACGTTGCATTCGAGTCGTTGAGTTCATCAAGATTAATATTAAGTCAATTGTAGTTGAATGTAATATGAAATGGTATGCATGCCACCAATTTTTAATGTAAAGAATGAAATGTCCCGTTCTTATTGATTAAAAACGTTCCATATTAATTGATTTCGTTGCGAGGTTTTGACCTCTATATGAGACGTTTTTCAAAGACTGCATTCATTTTTAAAACAAACCATAACCTTTATTTTATAAATGAAGGTTTAAAAAGCTTTACGTAGATTATCAAATAATGATAATCTAAAATATCCTGTTTACACATGACCATTACATAATGGATTACAATACAAATATGTTACATCGAAATCAGTTTCTTAAATGCAGTTTTTACACAATATCATACAAACATGGACTCCAAATCTTGTCCTTATTTTAGTATGCAACAGCGGAAGCTCTTAATATTCACCTGAGAATAAACATGCTTTAAACGTCAACAAAAATGTTGGTGAGTTATAGGTTTAACCTATATATATCAAATCGTAACAATAGACCACAAGATTTCATATTTCAATACACATCCCATACATAGAGATAAAAATCATTCATATGGTGAACACCTGGTAACCGACATTAACAAGATGCATATATAAGAATATCCCCATCATTCCGGGACACCCTTCGGATATGATATAAATTTCGAAGTACTAAAGCATCCGGTACTTTGGATGGGGTTTGTTAGGCCCAATAGATCTATCTTTAGGATTCGCGTCAATTAGGGTGTCTGTTCCCTAATTCTTAGATTACCAGACTTAATAAAAAGGGGCATATTCGATTTCGATAATTCAACCATAGAATGTAGTTTCACGTACTTGTGTCTATTTTGTAAATCATTTATAAAACCTGCATGTATTCTCATCCCAAAAATATTAGATTTTAAAAGTGGGACTATAACTCACTTTCACAGATTTTTACTTCGTCGAGAAGTAAGACTTGGCCACTGTTGATTCACGAACCTATAACAATATATACATATATATTAAAGTATGTTCAAAATATATTTACAACACTTTTAATATATTTTGATGTTTTAAGTTTATTAAGTCAGCTGTCATCGTTAGTAACCTACAACTAGTTGTCCACAGTTAGATGTACATAAATAAATCGATAAATATTATCTTGAATCAATCCACGACCCAGTGTATACGTATCTCAGTATTGATCACAACTCAAACTATATATATTTTGGAATCAACCTCAACCCTGTATAGCTAACTCCAACATTCACATATAGAGTGTCTATGGTTGTTCCGAAATATACATAGATGTGTCGACATGATAGGTCGAAACATTGTATACGTGTCTATGGTATCTCAAGATTACATAATATACAATACAAGTTGATTAAGTTATGGGTGGAATAGATTTGTTACCAATTTTCACGTAGCTAAAATGAGAAAAATTATCCAATCTTGTTTTACCCATAACTTCTTCATTTTAAATCCGTTTTGAGTGAATCAAATTGCTATGGTTTCATATTGAACTCTATTTTATGAATCTAAACAGAAAAAGTATAGGTTTATAGTCAGAAAAATAAGTTACAAGTCATTTTTGTAAAGGTAGTCATTTCAGTCGAAAGAACGACGTCTAGATGACCATTTTAGAAAACATACTTCCACTTTGAGTTTAACCATAATTTTTGGATATAGTTTCATGTTCATAATAAAAATCATTTTCTCAGAATAACAACTTTTAAATCAAAGTTTATCATAGTTTTTAATTAACTAACCCAAAACAGCCCGCGGTGTTACTACGACGGCGTAAATCCGGTTTTACGGTGTTTTTCGTGTTTCCAGGTTTTAAATCATTAAGTTAGCATATCATATAGATATAGAACATGTGTTTAGTTAATTTTAAAAGTCAAGTTAGAAGGATTAACTTTTGTTTGCGAACAAGTTTAGAATTAACTAAACTATGTTCTAGTGATTACGAGTTTAAACCTTCGAATAAGATAGTTTTATATATATGAATCGAATGATGCTATGAACATCATTACTACCTCAAGTTTAGTAGGTAAACCTACTGGAAGTGACAAGAAATGATCTAGCTTCAAAGGATCTTGGATGGCTTGAAAGTTCTTGAAGTAGGATCATGACACAAAAACAGGTTCAAGTAAGATTTTTACTCGAATTAAGATAGTTTATAGTTATAGAAATTGAATCAAAGTTTGAATATGAATATTACCTTGAATAAGAAAGATAACCTACTGTATATAACAAAGGTTTCTTGATCTTAGATGATTACTTGGAATGGATTAGAAAGCTTGGAAGTAAATTAGTAAACTTGAAGGGATTTTTGAAGTGTTCTTGAAGTGTTCTTCCTATGATGATTATAGCTTGATTCTTGAAGTGATTTTTGATGAAGATGATGATTAACTACTGGAAAAATACGTTCATAATAGTGTGTGTGTGTTGAGAGAGAATTAGAAAGAGAATTGGAAGTGAAATGGAGTGAATGATGAGTGGTAATTGGTGAGTGGTGAGTGGGGTTAAAAGGAGTTCTAGTTAGTTGACTAGCTCATGGTAGAAGTTAAAATTGATTTGTCATACATGACATAATCAAGAGTGGAATCCCATGCTAGTTCCTATTGGTATATACCCATAGTAAGTACGTTTTGAAGCTGTGTATAATACGGGTAAGAATACGACTAGAATTCTTGATGAAAGAAAAGAATGGGAAAGTAACTGTAACCATTTTCGTTAAGTATGAGTGTTTTGATATATGTCTTGAAGTCTTCCAAAAGTATTTTAATACATCTAAATACACTACATGTATATACATTTTAACTGAGTCGTTAAGTCATCGTTAGTCGTTACATGTAAGTGTTGTTTTGAAACCTTTAAGTTAACGATCTCAATTAATGTTGTTAACCCATTGTTTATTATATCTAATGAGATGTTAAATTATTATATTATCATGATATTATGATATATTAATATATCTTAATATGATATATATATACATTTAAATGTCGTTACAACGATAATCGTTACATATATGTCTCGTTTCGAAATCCTTAAGTTAGTAGTCTTGTTTATATGTATATAACTCATTGTTAATATACTTATGGAGATACTTACTTATCATAATCTCATGTTAACCATATGTATATCCATAAATGTATCGTCATGTCGTTTTTACAAGTTTTAACGTTCGTGAATCGCCGGTCAACTTGGGTGGTCAATTGTCTATATGAAACATATTTTAATTAATCAAGTCTTAACAAGTTTGATTGCTTAACATAACTCATTGTTAATATACTTATGGAGATACTTACTTATCATAATCTCATGTTAACCATATGTATATCCATATATATATCATCATGTCATTTTTACAAGTTTTAACGTTCGTGAATCGCCGGTCAACTTGGGTGGTCAATTGTCTATATGAAACATATTTCAATTAAACAAGTTTTAACAAGTTTGATTGCTTAACATGTTGGAAACATTTAATCATGTAAATATCAATCTCAATTAATATATATAAACATGGAAAAGTTCGGGTCACTACAGTACCTACCCGTTAAATAAATTTCGTCCCGAAATTTTAAGCTGTTGAAGGTGTTGACGAATCTTCTGGAAATAGATGTGGGTATTTCTTCTTCTTCTGATCTTCACACTCCCAGGTGAACTCGGGTCCTCTACGAGCATTCCATCGAACCTTAACAATTGGTATCTTGTTTTGCTTAAGTCTTTTAACCTCACGATCCATTATTTCGACGGGTTCTTCATTGAATTGGAGTTTTTCGTTGATTTGGATTTCATCTAACGGAATAGTGAGATCTTCT
Organism: Rutidosis leptorrhynchoides; assembly: GCF_046630445.1. Taxonomy (NCBI): domain Eukaryota; kingdom Viridiplantae; phylum Streptophyta; class Magnoliopsida; order Asterales; family Asteraceae; genus Rutidosis; species Rutidosis leptorrhynchoides. The sequence continues at coordinate 407,646,434 of NC_092335.1, forward strand.
TTAGCAAAATATTTCTTCAAATTCGAGACGTGGAAAGTGTTATGTACAGCCGCGAGTTGTTGAGGTAACTCAAGTAGGTAAACTACTGGTCCGACACGATCAATAATCTTGAATGGTCCAATATACCTTGGATTTAATTTCCCTCGTTTACCAAATCGAACAACGCCTTTCCAAGGTGCAACTTTAAGCATGACCATCTCTCTAATTTCAAATTCTATATCTTTTCTTTTAATGTCAGTGTAGCTCTTTTGTCGACTTTGGGCGGTTTTCAACCGTTGTTGAATTTGGATGATCTTCTCGGTAGTTTCTTGTATAATCTCCGGACCCGTAATCTGTCTATCTCCCACTTCACTCCAACAAATCGGAGACCTGCACTTTCTACCATAAAGTGCTTCAAATGGCGCCATCTCAATGCTTGAATGGTAGCTGTTGTTGTAGGAAAATTCTGCTAACGGTAGATGTCGATCCCAACTGTTTCCGAAATCAATAACACATGCTCGTAGCATGTCTTCAAGCGTTTGTATCGTCCTTTCGCTCTGCCCATCAGTTTGCGGATGATAGGCAGTACTTATGTCTAGACGAGTTCCTAATGCTTGCTGTAATGTCTGCCAGAATCTTGAAATAAATCTGCCATCCCTATCAGAGATAATAGAGATTGGTATTCCATGTCTGGAGATGACTTCTTTCAAATACAGTCGTGCTAACTTCTCCATCTTGTCATCTTCTCTTATTGGCAGGAAGTGTGCTGATTTGGTGAGATAATCAACTATTACCCAAATAGTATCAAAACCACTTGCAGTCCTTGGCAATTTAGTGATGAAATCCATGGTAATGTTTTCCCATTTCCATTCTGGGATTTCGGGTTGTTGAAGTAGACCTGATGGTTTCTGATGCTCAGCTTTGACGTTAGAACACGTCAAACATTCTCCTACGTATTTAGCAACATCGGCTTTCATACCCGGCCACCAAAAATGTTTCTTGAGATCCTTGTACATCTTCCCCGTTCCAGGATGTATTGAGTATCTGGTTTTATAAGCTTCTCTAAGTACCATTTCTCTCATATCTCCAAATTTTGGTACCCAAATCCTTTCAGCCCTATACCGGATTCCGTCTTCCCGAATATTAAGATGTTGCTCCGATCCTTTGGGTATTTCATCCTTTAAATTTCCTTCTTTTAAAACTCCTTGTTGCGCCTCCTTTATTTGAGTAGTAAGGTTATTATGAATCATTATATTCATAGATTTTACTCGAATGGGTTCTCTATCCTTCCTGCTCAAGGCATCGGCTACCACATTTGCCTTCCCCGGGTGGTAACGAATCTCAAAGTCGTAATCATTCAACAATTCAATCCACCTACGCTGCCTCATATTCAGTTGTTTCTGATTAAATATGTGTTGAAGACTTTTGTGGTCGGTATATATAATACTTTTGACCCCATATAAGTAGTGCCACCAAGTCTTTAATTGTAATGACCCAGAATTTTCTGACCAAATTATACTTATGAGATTAATATTTACATAAATTAAACCATACCAACATGATAAGCAATCCAAATTGTTGAGACTTGTGTTTTTGAAAAGAGTTTTACACAACGTTTGACCGTCCAATATGACCGATGATATCACGAACTATATAACATATGATAATTATACGTTTGTGTATATATATGTATTTATATATATTTAACATGATCTAAGGATGGTTTAACATCTCATTGTGTACTAATGACAATGAGTTATAAGTATATTTTGAAACTACTAACTTAAGTTTTCAAAACGATAACTATACGTAACATTCTTTGATATATATACTTATAATCTATAATGCTTATACATGTATCGTATATATAATGTATTTAATCACTTTTTAAGGACTTAAATACATAAAACAATATAAGTATATTCACAAAAGATAGCTATATTTTAATTCTCGTTCCATTTCCTCAAGATTTCTATACGTATATCTAGGGTATATGTACCCGTATCATACCCAGCTTCTATACGTATTTACTATTGGTATATACACATCAAATCAACATTCTAATCAACATTATTACTGCCCTAGATATGAGGTAACTAGGATTTGTCAAGTAGTATGAATTATTAGTAAGAAAACAAAATTAGGAATCCTTTTCTTTCTTTATAAACTAAAAACGTTTTTATAAATAAACACCATTTCTTCACTCCATTTTCTCATACCTACACCCTCATTTCTCTCTCAAAATACTCCTAACTTCATACTTGATCATCTCCAAGCATTTTCCCCATCATTTAGCTTCAATTACAAGCCTTAAACACCATAAGAAAACTCTTTCAAGAACATATCAAAATAACCACCCATTTGAAGAAGTTTACTTCCAACCTTTTGAACTAACTCCACCACTCTTTGATTCCAAGATTATTTCTTATCTTTTGCAGTAACTTTTTCTAAGTAACTTGAGGTAGTAACCTTGTTCATAATCTTATTCAATTCATATTCATATAGCTATCTTATTTTGTGGTATAAAATTTTAACAACAAGAACATAGTTTGAATGATTTCAAACTTGTTCGCAAACTAAATAGATCCTTCTAACTTGACTTTTAAAACACTTCAAGACCTGTAATATATCATAATGATATGCTAACCTAATAAGATATAACTTGGTTTTACAAAGAACATCTTAAAAACTGAATCTACGTCGTCGGAGTGCAACCGGGGGCTGTTTTGGGTTGGATAATTAAAAACCATCTTGAACTTTGAATTGGAAGTTCATGTTCTGGAAAAATGATATTTCTTATGAATATGTTAACACATAAAAATTTCATGATTTAACTCAAAGTGTAAGTATTTTTAGAAAAATGATCATTAAATGTTGTTTTTATGATGGAAAATGATCACTTTCATAAGTTTCACCAAAGTTTGACCTATAACCTATGATTTCGAATACAAACTAAGGTATTTTAAGTTCATATTCTTAAAATTTGACTCGATCCAAGGAAGTGGCAAGTTGAACCAACAAAAACGGAGTTGTAATGAAGAAACTACGACTAAAACAAGATTGGGTATCCGAAGCTAGTTTAGCTACGAAAATATTTGGAGAAAAAGTAAATTAATCATATCTTTTCTAATTAATATGATATTTTATATATAATTACTTATGATTTGATTTTATATATTTCAGGACCACCCGTAAACAACACGAGAAGATTAATCATAAGACCTCATGATTGTACGCAACACGTCATTTGACAACACGGTACTTTATGTACGCAACACGTCATTTGACAACATGGTACCATGGGTCAATATTAATTCTGATCAATACGAATACGATGAGGTCTTTATTTATTTTATTTAAGCAACTAATTGTGGACCACTAACATCGGACTGCTAACTACGGACTAAGAAAATATTAAAAGTATTAAAAGTATATACATATGTAACGATTACTTAAAAAGAAAATATGTTGATATATTATATATATGGTTAGGTTCGTGATATCTATCGGAGACCAAGTCGAATTAAATACCTTCAAGGCAAAAGTGAGTTTCATTTGCTCCCTTTTTAATTGCTTTTGCAATACATATTTTTGGGCTGAGAATACATGCGCTGCTTTTATAAATATTTACAAAATAGACACAAGTACTTAAAAATATATTTTACGTTGAGTTGTACCACTGGCATATTTCCCTGTAGCTTGGTAACTACTATTTACATAGGTATTGTAAACGCAAATCCTGTTGATAGATCTATCGGGCCTGACAACCCCAACCGGACTGGACGACCAGTATTTAACGGTTGCACAGTACTTCGTTTTGGTGACTACACTTGGTACGGTGTAGTGAGATTTCATAATAAAGGGAATATGCGACGTTGATTAAATGTTAAGTATGGTTACCAAGTGCTCAACCACTTAGAATGCTTTACATACACTTGCGAGTGTATTATGTTTATGATTATGAAATCTTGTGGTCTATTAACATATTGAAATGATTGTTATGATAAACCTATGAACTCACCAACCTTTTGGTTGACACTTTAAAGCATGTTTATTCTCAGGTACGAATTAAGTCTTCCGCTGTGCATTTGCTCAATATAAGGGCATTACTTGGAGCTGATCATCGCAATGGGACCAAATGTTGATGACTTCGTCCAGGTGGATTAGGATGGGTCCTTTCAGTTGGTATCAGAGCGGTGGTCGTAGCGAACCAGGTCTTACATTAGTGTGTCTAACTAGTAGTTGTTAGGATGCATTAATGAGTCTGGACTTCGACCGTGTCTACATGTCAAAAGTTTTTCTTATCATTTCTAGTCGGAAATCATCTGCTTATCATCCTTAGGAAATTACCTGCTTATCATTCATAAGTCTAGACACGTTTTACTGCATTTACTGCATTGATAGTGTATAGACGAATTCTTATCTTAGCATATCTGTTATTGCGAACTTTGACTTATATCTTTTCAAAGATTCTCCGTAATTTACGGGATTTTGGTATTATATATACATATGTAAATTATGTATTGAATAGTACCAAATCTAACTCCTATAATATATTCCATACCAAAAATTCATTTTCCCCATTATACAAGATGGATTCCGCATCTAGTTCGAATTCTTCAGATTTCGACAGTTATGCCGATATGGATTTCCATTCGGGCTCCGAAAGCAGCGTCACCGGAATGGATCAACCAATTTCCCATAATCTATTCTGGATGAATTGGGGATGGGTTCGTAATATACTAAATCACTGGAGACAAGAAGAAGGTGATCCATTCCATCCACCAAATTTCCCTCTTGGCGATGAACCTGAAGCACTTACCGGCGAACCTATTCGAAACACCATTTTCTCTCTCTCATTTCTAGAGTATCTCGTCACGATTATATACTATCCCATATTACAAATCTTGTTCATTCGCTCGCTCCAACCGCCAATCATCCCGGTGTACTAGCAGAAGTTAACGAACTTCGCGCTCGCGTGACGGCTTTGGAAAACATGGTGCGAAGGTTGCAAACACCAGCAGCAGCACCAGTAGCATAATCAGCACCACCATCAATAACATCAACAATACCATCATCACCACTAACAAACAACATCCGCATAACACATCTCGACATCATAATCTGTCCCACAAACATCAACATCATACGCACCATAGATACCAAGGAGTACCAACAATAATGAACGATGAAGTATTGATCCATAACTTCATTGATATTCTGCGAAGAATATGTAGTTTCAAAATTTTTTAGAGATTTCTTATTCTAGCTCAAACCGAAAAGCAAATGAGATTAATATCATATTAACTCATTAAATTCATGATTTCATCTGAAGAAAATATATATGTATATATGTTTTCATAAAGATTGTAATTAAAAGTTCTTTTGTACAAAATATTAATGGTGAAATTTTTTTTTTTTTTTAACGGGTAGGTAATACCCGAGGAATAATTAGATTTCATCTTAATAAGTTACATTGTACATTCGTCGAAGCTGATTCAACAGTCATTTACTATCCTACTTACAACCACCGATATACGTATCCGTTCACTGTAGAATAACCATTTTCATTCAATTTCATATTTGGATTTTGACTTCTCAGAATCCAACAAGTGGCATATGAAGAAAACATATGACAAAATAAAATCTGTTAGAAACAAACAAATTAACTATGAAAATTTTTGTTAAGAATCCACGCTAACTGTTCCAGCTAATTGTTCCTAGCTAACTGATTACATTTTATTTATCGCAGTTTATTTATCGCAATTTAATTATCGCACTTTTATTTATCGTCATTTAATTTCTGTAATTATTTTACGCATTTTAAATATCGGGACACGTATACAATGTTTTGACATATCATATCGACGCATCTATATATATTATTTGGAATCACCATAGACACTCTATATGCAGTAATGATCGAGTTCTCTATACAGGGTTGAGGTTGATTCTACAATAATATATATAGTTTGAGTTGTGATCGAGTCTGAGACGTATACGGGTCACGACACATATTAATTAATTTGTATATTATATATTAAACTATATATGAATTATTGGACTATTACTGTGGACTATCGACTGTGGACTAATGACATTGGACAATTAAAATGAATTAAAATATTGATTATAACATATGAAACTAAACATTTCTTCAAGATTACCACTTGATTTCATCTTAAACCTCATTGTATCTCGACGATTACAATCAGCGTTCAAATCTATCATGATTCTTAAAAACACCTCAATTGATAGGATAAACCAACTGCACTTCATCTACGAAAGAAAAGATTGATGCATATAGTTATGCACCTGAAAAACCCTCGGAAACTGAGTAAACGTTTGACACGTATCTGTTCTAGTTCCTTTGACATTGTTATTACCGAAGATCGTTTTGCAATCCCTTTTCAAAGTAGCTAATTTTGTCACAGCTCCAGCAAGTCAACTCCGACTTTTCATCCGAAACAACTTTATTATAACCGCGATATATATGCGTACTCTTTATTGTTACTGGGGAACCTTTTATATTCCACAATATTACCATCAGCGATTAATCATTCTAAAAACACAATTCTCCTGAAACTACCTCGATTTGATAACTGATGACCCAGATCAGTTAACTTTGAAAATGATGTCGAAGCAACATGTTGTAGATGATCTTAATGGCCAAAAGTTTGATGATAAAGAAAGGAGTGTTAGGAACGCTCGATAGAAAATTTAGTACCGAAAAGCGGATTATGCGAAACTATGAAGAAAGCCATGGAAAAATCACAAAGAATAAGTTTGACTTCAAAGAATCCAAATGATTCTGTGCCTGCTGAAATCGTTAGCAAACATCTTATTTCTCATTCTAAACCTTCACAGACAAATCTTCTTCATCATCCATTGATATTAGAAATTCTAAGATATTCTCGTATGTTCTATTATAAATATCCTCCATATTTCTGGCGATATTTTCACAACTATTCTTATCTGAGATCATTTATCTCTTCGTAATATCTGCAACATAAAAGAAACTGTGTTAGTTTCTAAATTCTGAAACCTTCGAGTTTAAAATATGAATGTTTTGAAGTAGTGTTGGGAACTGAAGCATGGATTAGTATAATATAATGACACTTGATCAACGTCATTATATTACAGTAAGTCATGCTGAGTTTCTAATGAAGCATGATGATTCACAGTACCGTCATCATGTGCCATTTACACGACTCTTACATTCTATCTAATCTCTAAACATATCAAGAGAATATTTTTCTGGATGACTCGGTCTTCTCCAGGGTATTCTGGTAATTTAACAAATCAAAATCGTTTTATTACCATTTTCTTCTTAGAGCATTAGCTATGTTCATTCTAAATTTCATATCTACGAATTCCGGACCATTACTCGCTTGACTCGAAGTCGGGAAGAGAAAACGAAAGCATGAAGCTCCGAAAAATAATGAAGAATATAAACTCCGATAATAACCCCAAAATTACAAACCGTGTATATCGATGCAGATAGCAATATAGAGACACGGGAGAATTAGAAACACTATAAACACAAGAGTATAGTAGAAGTAAATATATTCTTCTGGTGGTAGATGAAAAAGAAAAATGACAGATATAAAAGTTAGGAGTATATCAAGAATCAGGACTGGATGGAGCATATTGATGAATGCTTTAAAGTAAGAATCAAGGGAGAAAGAATAGAAAGTGTGAGTCATGGAAAATAAGGAAACGAAGGGGTGAATTTATAGTGAAATATCCGACAGAGCAATCGAAACAGATTATTGCATATTATCAAAGAAGATCCTAATTTCCTTAATCACCAAAGAACCAAATCTTATTACGTAAGATTCTCTTTAAATCCCTTAAATCCTGGAAATCAATCATAACTACGTCATCGGTTAAGACAAATATATTTTACTCATCTCAATCTTTTACGATAGTCTCATTTATATTCTCCGCATAATCGAATCGTTTTATCTACATTACTTAATGATGATAAAACTCCATTATCACCTTATATTTGTCATGAAAACCTTCTTATTGTTATCCATAACAACCTCTATCAAATTTCGGGGACGAAATTTCTTTAACGGGTAAGTACTGTAATGACCCAGAAATTTTCCGACCAAATTATACTTATGAGATTAATATTTACATAAATTAAACCATACCAACATGATAAGCAATCCAAATTGTTGAGACTTGTGTTTTTGAAAAGAGTTTTACACAACGTTTGACCGTCCAATATGACCGATGATATCACGAACTATATAACATACGATAATTATACGTTTGTGTATATATATGTATTTATATATATTTAACATGATCTAAGGATGGTTTAACATCTCATTGTGTACTAATGACAATGAGTTATAAGTATATTTTGAAACTACTAACTTAAGTTTTCAAAACGATAACTATACGTAACATTCTTTGATATATATACTTATAATCTATAATGCTTATACATGTATCGTATATATAATGTATTTAATCACTTTTTAAGGACTTAAATACATAAAACAATATAAGTATATTCACAAAAGATAGCTATATTTGAATTCTCGTTCCATTTCCTCAAGATTTCTATACGTATATCTAGGGTATATGTACCCGTATCATACCCAGCTTCTATACGTATTTACTATTGGTATATACACATCAAATCAACATTCTAATCAACATTATTACTGCCCTAGATATGAGGTAACTAGGATTTGTCAATTAGTATGAATTATTAGTAAGAAAACAAAATTAGGAATTCTTTTCTTTCTTTATAAACTAAAAACGTTTTTATAAATAAACACCATTTCTTCACTCCATTTTCTCATACCTACACCCTCATTTCTCTCTCAAAATACTCCTAACTTCATACTTGATCATCTCCAAGCATTTTCCCCATCATTTAGCTTCAATTACAAGCCTTAAACACCATAAGAAAACTCTTTCAAGAACATATCAAAATAACCACCCATTTGAAGAAGTTTACTTCCAACCTTTTGAACTAACTCCACCACTCTTTGATTCCAAGATTATTTCTTATCTTTTGCAGTAACTTTTTCTAAGTAACTTGAGGTAGTAACCTTGTTCATAATCTTATTCAATTCATATTCATATAGCTATCTTATTTTGTGGTATAAAATTTTAACAACAAGAACATAGTTTGAATGATTTCAAACTTGTTCGCAAACTAAATAGATCCTTCTAACTTGACTTTTAAAACACTTCAAGACCTGTAATATATCATAATGATATGCTAACCTAATAAGATATAACTTGGTTTTACAAAGAACATCTTAAAAACTGAATCTACGTCGTCGGAGTGCAACCGGGGGCTGTTTTGGGTTGGATAATTAAAAACCATCTTGAACTTTGAATTGGAAGTTCATGTTCTGGAAAAATGATATTTCTTATGAATATGTTAACACATAAAAATTTCATGGTTTAACTCAAAGTGTAAGTATTTTTAGAAAAATGATCATTAAATGTTGTTTTTATGATGGAAAATGATCACTTTCATAAGTTTCACCAAAGTTTGACCTATAACCTATGATTTCGAATACAAACTAAGGTATTTTCAGTTCATATTCTTAAAATTTGACTCGATCCAAGGAAGTGGCAAGTTGAACCAACAAAAACGGAGTTGTAATGAAGAAACTACGACTAAAACAAGATTGGGTATCCGAAGCTAGTTTAGCTACGAAAATATTTGGAGAAAAAGTAAATTAATCATATCTTTTCTAATTAATATGATATTTTATATATAATTACTTATGATTTGATTTTATATTTTCAGGACCACCCGTAAACAACACGAGAAGATTAATCATAAGACCTCATGATTGTACGCAACAAGTCATTTGACAACACGGTACTTTATGTACGCAACACGTCATTTGACAACATGGTACCATGGGTCGATATTAATTCTGATCAATACGAATACGATGGGGTCTTTATTTATTTTATTTAAGCAACTAATTGTGGACCACTAACATCGGACTGCTAACTACAGACTAAGAAAATATTAAAAGTATTAAAAGTATATACATATGTAACGATTACTTAAAAAGAAAATATGTTGATATATTATATATATGGTTAGGTTCGTGATATCTATCGGAGACCAAGTCGAATTAAATACCTTCAAGGCAAAAGTGAGTTTCATTTGCTCCCTTTTTAATTGCTTTTGCAATACATATTTTTGGGCTGAGAATACATGCGCTGCTTTTATAAATGTTTACAAAATAGACACAAGTACTTAAAAATATATTCTACGTTGAGTTGTACCACTGGCATATTTCCCTGTAGCTTGGTAACTACTATTTACAAAGGTATTGTAAACGCGAATCCTGTTGATAGATCTATCGGGCCTGACAACCCCAATCGGACTGGACGACCAGTATTTAACGGTTGCACAGTACTTCGTTTTGGTGACTACACTTGGTACGGTGTAGTGAGATTTCATAATAAAGGGAATATGCGACGTTGATTAAATGTTAAGTATGGTTACCAAGTGCTCAACCACTTAGAATGCTTTACATACACTTGCGAGTGTATTATGTTTATGATTATGAAATCTTGTGGTCTATTAACATATTGAAATGATTGTTATGATAAACCTATGAACTCACCAACCTTTTGGTTGACACTTTAAAGCATGTTTATTCTCAGGTACGAATTAAGTCTTCCGCTGTGCATTTGCTCAATATAAGGACATTACTTGGAGCCGATCATCGCAATGGGACCAACTGTTGATGACTTCGTCCAGGTGGATTAGGATGGGTCCTTTCATTAATGCAAAAATAACCGCGCCTAATTCCAAATCATGCGTCGTATAATTTTGCTCGTGAATCTTCAATTGTCTAGACGCATAAGCAATCACCTTCGTTCATTGCATTAATACACAACCGAGACCTTGCTTTGATGCGTCACAATAAATCACAAAATCATCATTCCCTTCAGGCAATGACAATATAGGTGCCGTAGTTAGCTTTTTCTTCAATAACTGAAACGCTTTCTCTTGTTCATCCTTCCATTCAAATTTCTTCCCTTTATGCGTTAATGCAGTCAAGGGTTTTGCTATTCTGGAAAAGTCTTGGATGAACCTTCTGTAGTAACCAGCTAGTCCTAAAAACTGGCGTATGTGTTTCGGAGTTTTCGGGGTTTCCCACTTTTCAACAGTTTCTATCTTTGCCGGATCCACCTTAATACCTTTTTTGTTCACTATGTGACCGAGGAATTGAACTTCTTCCAACCAAAATGCACACTTTGAAAATTTAGCATACAATTCTTCCTTCCTCAATACTCCTAACACCTTTCTCAAATGTTCACCGTGTTCTTGGTCATTCTTTGAGTAAATAAGTATGTCATCAATGAAAACAATGACAAACTTGTCAAGGTATGGTCCACACACTCAGTTCATAAGGTCCATAAACACAGCTGGTGCATTAGTTAAACTAAATGGCATGACCATAAACTCATAATGACCGTAACGTGTTCTGAAAGCAGTCTTTGGAATATCATCTTCTTTCACCCGCATTTGATGATACCCGGAACGTAAGTCAATCTTTGAATAAACAGACGATCCTTGTAGTTGATCAAATAAGTCGTCAATTCTCGGTAGTGATGGAAAACCACATGTAAACAAGTCACAAAAACCATATATGTAAGTATATGTATTCGTGTATATATGTAAAGAAAGCGGAAGCAATTTTTATAATTTGCATGTGTATTTTAACCATTTATAATGTATTCCATTTCATAGATCTAGTCTTGAAGATATGCTTAAATGTAAATAGAACTAGTTAGGGTTTATACCTTCTCCTAAAATGGAGGTTGAAGCAAGGAGATGAAGATGATGAAGATGCTAGTTTCTCACTTGAAACCTCAAGCCTTTGATACCCACAAACCTTAGTATATCAACACCCACTTCTTGGTTAGGATTTGAGACACAAAATAACAAGAAAATCAAGCTTGAAAGAACCCTTCTTTGCTCCCAAAATTTCGGCCAAAAGAGGATGAAAGGGAGAGTTTGATTTTCAAATTTGCAAGTAGTAATTGTTGTGTGTGTTTCTTTGTGCAAGCATGCTTATTAGGAGTAAATTCCAAGTTCATTAAAAGCATGAGGGAGGTGCCTAGGAGCCCTCAAAACCACCCCCTCCCTCCCCCTTTTTTTTTTTTATCTTTTATATTTTATAAACTTGTTAAGTTAAATCCCATGATACTTGCACTTTTATATATTAATACATGTACTTCTTTTTATCTTTATAAACCAATTACAAAGATAAATATATATATAACTTGCACATTTATATATATATATATATATATATATATATATATATATATATATATATATATATATATATATATATATATATATATATATATATATATATATATATATAATTTTATAAGCCACTTTATAAAATTATAACACACATGTATAAGTTTAATCATAAATAATTAAACTTGCACCTATAATTATCCAAATAATTATTTCTTGCATTTTATCTTTAGAAAACCAACTTCTAAAGTCTAAGTGTCAAATATTTATTTTAAAGATCCACTCATTAAAATAAATACATAAAAGTGTTGACGGTTTGTTATTGGGTATGACCCGACTTGGATCATAACAAATTGGCTACAATAATTAATTATGTCTCTCGGGCATATGAAATACCTTCAATCTCCCACTTGCACGAGAAACATAAGGAATTAATGCAAGTGACGGATACCACCTAACGACCGTCCATCACCCCCAATGTGTTATGACTTAGTGCCATTCAATAACATCATCCCTTTCGAGTTCCCATCTCGAATATGATTTTAGGTGAATCTTTCAATATATCCTTTTGTCCTAGATGTCATGTTAAATCCAAGAGACATAGAATGATCACTCTCTTATAGATTTAACTTAATCAGGCCTTAGACATCCGACTCTCAACGAATAAGAGGCACAAATTCCATCTTGACTACATACGTCCTAGACACTACACTTTGTACCATACCTGAAGCCTCCCTTATGTACTACCATATTTCAGAATAGCGAAGGAAAGAATCAAGGCACAATATTCGGTGAATATCCGAACCCAATATGTGTCTCAGGTCAGAGGATATAATGATATTCTCCTTTACTCAAGATTACATGTGATCAACCACAAAGGCTCCATATAGTAAATCTTGAGAGCGGGTCTTCCAATATTTGTGTCCCACAAATATCTATGAACCTTGGTTGCAACCTTGCCCCACATTCACCATTTGAATGTTAACCAATCCAAGTTCATAATAGTTTAGACTTCACACTTGCTCCCACAAATGTGATCAACTACGGAATTTAGAATAATAGTTTATTCATGGATAAAATATGCAAAATTGGAACATGACTCATAATTAAATTAATACCATAATTATATTGATGAGTTTGAACTAATTCGATCCGTTACAATACTCAAAATAGATCAATTCCAATCACTAGAATATCGAAGCCCTAATGCACAAACATGTCCCTCATGTTTTGGCCCATGTAAAAGCTTCGTGAGTAGATCCGCAACATTTTGATCTGTGTGAACTTTGTGAATACATATCTTTCCTTTTTCAACTTCATCCCTAATGTAGTTGAATCTCCGCTCAATGTGACGAGTCTTTTGATGAGCACGAGGTTCCTTGATTTGAGCAATCGCACCCTCGTTGTCACAAAAGATCTCAAGAGGGTCCTGAATGGAAGGGACCACTCCTAAGTCGTCGATGAATTTCTTCATCCATGCAGCTTCATGAGCTGCCAGTAAGGCGGCAATGTACTCCGACTCTGTAGTGGATAACGCAACAACTTCCTGTTTTGAGCTTTTCCAAGAGACTGCACCACCATTTAACATGAAGACATAACCGGATTATGATCGAGAGTCATCTCGATCAGTTTGGAAACTCGCGTCCACGTAACCTTTTACAGCGAGTTCTTCCTCACCAGACCCATATATTAGAAACATATCCTTGGTCCTTCTAAGGTATTTCAATATACTTTTAACAGCAATCCAATGACTGTTTCCTGGGTTGTTCTGGTATCTACTTGTCAAGCTTAGAGCGCATGACACATCCGGTCTAGTACATATCATTGCATACATGATAGACCCAATAGCGGATGCATATGGGACTTTCTTCATTCTCTCTTGTTCATCTTTCGTGGTAGGACACTGAGATGAACTGAGAATGGTTCCTCTTTGAATAGGCACCAAACCTTTCTTAGAGTTTTCCATCTTGAACCTTTTCAAGATTTTATCAATGTATGCACTTTGACTTAAACCTATCAATCTCTTGGATCTATTCCTATAGATCCCAATCCCCAATATGTATTGTGCTTCTCCAAGATCCTTAATAGAGAAGCAACTCTTTAGCCAAGTTTTGACTTCTTGCATTGTGGTAATATCATTCCCAAACAATAATATATCATCCACATATAGCACAAGGAACATTATAGAGCTCCCACTAGCCTTCTTGTACACACAAGCTTCATCACCATTTTTAATGAAGCCAAATTTCTTTGCCTCTTCATTAAAGCGATGATTCCACATTCTAGATGCTTGTTTCAATCCGTAGATTGACTTCTTTAACTTGCATACCTTCTTAGGATTTTTCGGATCAACAAAACCTTCGGGCTGTACCATATAGACATCTTCCTCAAGATATCCATTTAGGAAAGCGGTTTTGACATCCATTTGCCATATTTCATAGTCATAGTGAGCAGAAATGGCAAATAATATCCTAATAGACTTTAGCATTGCCACTGGCGAGAAAGTTTCATCATAATCAACCCCTTGAGTTTGAGTGAAACCTTTTGCTACAAGTCTAGCTTTGTATGTATCCAAGTTTCCATGTATGTCGATTTTCTTCTTGAAAAGCCATTTGCAATCAACTAGCTTGGAGCTAGGAGGTTGCACAACAAGTTCCCAAACTTGATTTTCATACATGGATTGCATCTCGGCGTTCATGGCTTCCTGTCATTTGTCTTTATCAATCCTTGATAAAGCATCTTCGTAGTTTGTCGGTTCATCCAAATCAACCGTATAGCAACCATCCACGAGAAACCCATATCTCTCGGGAGGATTACTAATCCTACTAGATCTTCGAACGTCTTGTGTACCTTGATCATCCACTTGATCACTTTCAACATCCTCATGTTGAGTACTAGTGCCAACCAATTGTGTATCATCGGCTTGATCTTGTACCTCTACAAGATCTATCTTCCTTTCACCATCACCTTCCATAAGGAACTTGGTTTCAAGGAATTCCGCTTTTCGAGCAACAAATACCGTTTGCTCGGATGGATCATAGAAGTAATATCCCATGTCATCTTTGGGATATCCTATGAAGATACACCTTGTGGATCGAGCATGTAGCTTATTTGCTACATAACGCTTAGGATAAGCTTCACATCCCCATACTTTCAAGTATGAAAAAGAAGGAGGTTTTCCAAACCACATCTCATGAGGAGTTCGTTCCACTTTCTTGGTTGGGGCCATATTTAAAATACGAACCGCGGAGCTTAGACAATAACCCCAAAATGATAGAGGTAACGAGCTTCTTGCCATCATAGATTGAACCATATCCATTAGGGTTCGGTTCCTCCTTTCGGAAACTCCATTAAGTTGGGGTGTTCCGGGTGGAGTAAGTTGTGAGATAATCCCACAACTCCTAAGATGATCTTGGAAGGCATCGCTTAGGTATTCACCTCCTCTATCGGTACGAAGTACCTTAATTGTCCTATTGAGTTGATTTTGTACTTCGTTTTGATATTCTTTGAATGCTTCAAACGTTTCGTCCTTGTGTCTTAATAAGTAGACATATCCAAAACGACTAAAGTCATCAATGAAAGTAACAAAGTATCTTTCACCATTCCTAGTCATGGGTTTAAAGGGTCCACATACATCCGAATGTATTAATCCCAATAAATCTTTAGCCCTTTCATAAGTCCCTTTGAAAGGTGCTTTAGTCATCTTGCCTTGTAAACAAGATTCACATACATCAAACGAATCCATTTCATTTGATTTCAAAAGTCCATTCTTTTGAAGTGTATGCATTCGGTTCTTGTTTATATGGCCAAGGCGACAATGCCATAAATAGGAATCACTCAAATCCCTTTTGAGTTTCTTGGTGCTTGTATGGTATATAGAGCTCGATGATGCGTCATCATGAACCAATTCATAAATTCCATTTGAAGGCGAAGCCTTGAAATAGAATACATTGTCTTTAGAAACATGAATATCATCATTAATAAAATTAACAACGTAACCACATTGTTTTAAGCGAGAAATAGAAATAATGTTTCTACACAAATCCGGAGCATACAAAACATTTTCTAAAATAAGTTCCAATCCGCTTGGAAACTTCAAAATAAAATCTCCTTGAGCTTTAACATGCACCTTTGCACCATTGCCCATATAGAGACTTGATGTTCCCGCCTTATGATCACTTCTTTTGAACCCCTGCAAAGAATTGCAAATATGAGTTCCACATCCCGTGTCTAATACCCATGTATTAGAAGAAGTAATACTAAGCTCTATATATACCATATATATGTTACCTGAGGTTTGCCCTGCATCCCTCTTGTCCTTCAACTCCTTAAGATAGACCGGACAGTTTCGTTTCCAATGACCCATCTCACCGCAACCGAAACATGGGTCTTCTTTGGGGTTTGCCTTCTCGGATACCTTTTGCTTCTTAGCCTTGTTGATGGTTGGGGTAACCATCTTCCCTTTCCCTTTGCCTTGATGGGCGGGTCCTTTTCTCTTGGCCACCTTTGGCTTAGAGGTGTTACCTTTTGACCTACCTTGATCGATTGCTAACACGGGTAAAGCCCTTTTACCCATGCTAGTTTCCGCCGTTCTAAGCATACCGTGAAGTCACCTATGCTCTTATCCATCCCATTCATATTGTAATTAATTACAAATTGATCAAACCTTTTTGATAGGGAGTTAAGGATAAGATCGGTGGCTAACTCATTAGATATGTTTAGGTTAAGACGGTTAGCACGATCGATAAGGCTTTTCATCTTAAGTACATAAGATGAAACCGATTGGGTATCATCCATACGACAAGCATGTAGCGCCCGAACCGTTTCGAATCGCTCGACACGCGCTTGTTGAAGGAACATCTCCTTCAATTGCGTTATCATGTCGTATGCACTATGATGTTCGAAATCCTTTTGGAGTTCGGGTATCATAGTCCCAAGCATTAAGCATGAGACTTGAAGGGAGTCGTGGCAATACTTATCGTAAGAGGCCATTGCCTCCACATCATTCTCATCCGGTTGATCGGGAATGGGGTCCTCAAGTACATACGCTTTATCCTCTTGTTTGAGGACAATCCGAAGATTGCGAAACCAATCCATAAAGTTGGTATGATTGAGTTTGTCTTTCTCGAGGAGAGACCGTAACGATAGGTTGTTCATGTTAAGTGGTGCGTTTTGCATGTTGTTGTTGTTATTAGTGGCCATCTACAAAATTCAACAAAGTTCATTTTAAGTATCGATTTTTAGATTTAATAAACAATACCCTTTTAATATGTTTTATTAAATATTAGAATCCAACGGTAAATCAAATTTCGGTTAGGTGACCTTTATCCCGTCATTTGATTTAGCTAGGTAGTCATAATGACAATTGCAATCCTTTTGTAACTTCTAAGTTATGGGATCATGCAATCCTTTTGCATGGCATATTAATCCCATCAACGCCTATTTGTTCCTCATGCTTCGGTGACCCTAAGTTCATGATTCCCAAATCAAGTCGTCCTACTTGCGTGAACATGTAGACTTAACATACAAGTGGTTAGGTGACCTTTATCCCATATGTATGCGAAGTGTACCTTATTCATATTAGTTCACTCATGATGGTTAGGTGACCTTTATCCCATCAAGAGTTTCCTAATATGTCCAAGTGTTCATACAAAAGGATGGCGTTTAACTTGTTTACCTTGTTTTAGTTAAAGGGATTTTATGTTTTCTACATTCTAGTTTTAGAAAACAAAATGCTATACACCAACATGCATTTGGTGTGTAGTGTTTTATGAAAAACCTATTTTCATGTCCTTTTAGTAAACCAATTACTAGTTATAAACCATTTCATTTAGGTCTAATAACCAATTATTAGTGTCATTTTGTTATGTTTTATTATAACCATTTATAATGTATTTTGCAAGTTGTAAACATGTGAAATTGTTGTAGCAACCAAACACATACACAAAACCATACAAGCATGCAAAATAAAAGTCCACAATCATGCCAAAGTGGTAAGCACTTGTTTAGCCAAAACAAGTGTTACCTAAAGGGTTAAACAAGTAAGAGATTTTAAACAAAATCTCCCACTTAATCTTGTAATCTTCAAAGTTCCATCTTGTAATCTTCTTCATGAATCTTCATTTTCTCTTTACAAAAAATATATCCTAATACAATTCTTTTCTAGAAAATGAAATAACAACCTATTCTATTTTACAAACCAAATAGAATGAATTACATCAAGAAATTACAAGATTAATTACAACCAAAATGAATGAATAATTATTACAAACCATAAGAATGAATAATTAACCAAATCACACACAAATCCAACCACAAGGTCAAGGCATGATTGTGAACCAAAACAACAACAAATATTGGCCAAACTTGAAGCTCCAAACCCATTTTGGAAGCCCAAAATTTCGGCCAAACCATCAAACCCACCAAAACTCAAGATTTTTACATTCTACTTTCATGCATGTTGGTAGATTGTAAAATAAATGAGTTTACTAGCCAAAAACAAGAAGCATATTAACAAGACTTTGGCTCTAGATACCATTAATGGAATACCACATGTAAACAAGTCACAAAAACCATATATGTAAGTATATGTATTCGTGTATATATGTAAAGAAAGCGGAAGCAATTTTTATAATTTGCATGTGTATTTTAACCATTTATAATGTATTCCATTTCATAGATCTAGTCTTGAAGATATGCTTAAATGTAAATAGAACTAGTTAGGGTTTATACCTTCTCCTAAAATGGAGGTTGAAGCAAGGAGATGAAGATGATGAAGATGCTAGTTTCTCACTTGAAACCTCAAGCCTTTGATACCCACAAACCTTAGTATATCAACACCCACTTCTTGGTTAGGATTTGAGACACAAAATAACAAGAAAATCAAGCTTGAAAGAACCCTTCTTTGCTCCCAAAATTTCGGCCAAAAGAGGATGAAAGGGAGAGTTTGATTTTCAAATTTGCAAGTAGTAATTGTTGTGTGTGTTTCTTTGTGCAAGCATGCTTATTAGGAGTAAATTCCAAGTTCATTAAAAGCATGAGGGAGGTGCCTAGGAGCCCTCAAAACCGCCCCCTCCCTCCCCCTTTTTTTTATCTTTTATATTTTATAAACTTGTTAAGTTAAATCCCATGATACTTGCACTTTTATATATTAATAAATGTACTTCTTTTTATCTTTATAAACCAATTACAAAGATAAATATATATATAACTTGCACATGTATATATATATATATATATATATATATATATATATATATATATATATATATATATATATATATATATATATATATATATATATATATATATATATATATAATTTTATAAGCCACTTTATAAAATTATAACACACATGTATAAGTTTAATCATAAATAATTAAACTTGCACCTATAATTATCCAAATAATTATTTCTTGCATTTTATCTTTAGAAAACCAACTTCTAAAGTCTAAGTGTCAAATATTTATTTTAAAGATCCACTCGTTAAAATAAATACATAAAAGTGTTGACGGTTTGTTATTGGGTATGACCCGACTTGGATCATAACAAATTGGCCACAATAATTAATTATGTCTCTCGGGCATATGAAATACCTTCAGGTAGTGGGTAGTGGTTCTTGATGGTAAGTTTGTTCAACTCTCGGTAGTCGATACACAAACTGAATGTACCATTTTTCTTCTTGACAAACAAAACAGGAGCTCCCTACGGTGATGTGCTTGGTCGAATGAAACCCTGCTCTAAAAGTTCTTGTAATTGGCTTTGCAGTTCTTTCATCTCGCTGGGTGCGAGTCTGTAAGGAGCACGAGCTATTGGTGCAGCTCTTGGTACAAGATCTATTTGAAATTCAACGGATCGATGTGGGGGTAATCCCGGTAATTCTTTCGGAAATACATCGGGAAATTCTTTTGCGACGGGAACATCATTGATGCTCTTTTCTTTAGTTTGTACTTTCTCGACGTGTGCTAGAACAGCATAGCAACCTTTTCTTATTAGTTTTTGTGCCTTCAAATTACTAATAAGATGTAGCTTCGTGTTGCCCTTTTCTCCGTACACCATTAAGGGTTTTCCTTTTTTTCGTATAATGCGAATTGCATTTTTGTAACAAACGATCTCTGCTTTCACTTCTTTCAACCAGTCCATACCGATTATCACATCAAAACTCCCTAACTCTACTGGTATCAAGTCAATCTTAAATGTTTCGCTAACCAGTTTAATTTCTCGATTCCGACATATATCATCTGCTGAAATTAATTTACCATTTGCTAATTCGAGTAAAAATTTACTATCCAAAGGCGTCAATGGACAACTTAATTTAGCACAAAAATCTCTACTCATATAGCTTCTATCCGCACCCGAATCAAATAAAACGTAAGCAGATTTATTATCAATAAGAAACGTACCTGTAACAAGCTCCGGGTCTTCCTGTGCCTCTGCCGCATTAATATTGAAAACTCTTCCGCGGCCTTGTCCATTCGTGTTCTCCTGGTTCGGGCAATTTCTAATAATGTGGCCCGGTTTTCCACATTTATAACAAACTACATTGGCATAACTTGCTCCGACACTACTTGCTCCGCCATTACTCGTTCCGACACCATTTGTTCCTTTCGTTCTATTAACCCCTGGTCTGTAGACCTCACGCTTCGCCGCGTGAAAGGACCAGTTCATATATATTATAAACGATTCACAATAGTTGATTACATCGCGAGGTATTTGACCTCTATATGATACATTTTACAAACATTGCATTTGTTTTTAAATGACAAACTTTCTTTACAACGAAAGTTGACGGCATGCACACCATTTGATAATACATCCAACTATAATTGACATAATAATAATCTTGATGAACTCAATGACTCGAATGCAACGTCTTTCAAAATATGCCATGAATGACTCCAAGTAATATCCTTAAAATGAGCTAATGCACAGCGGAAGATTTCTTTAATACCTGAGAATAAACATGCTTTAAAGTGTCAACCAAAAGGTTGGTGAGTTCATAGGTTTATCATAACAATCATTTCAATATATTAATAGACCACAAGATTTCCGTTTATAAATATATGTATACTCGCAAGTGTATAAAAGTATTCTATAAGTTGTAGGCACCCGGTAACAAGCCTTAACGTTCATGTTTTACCCTCTGAAGTACACCAGATCAGGTGTGTTTAATATAACCTCGAAGTACTAAAGCATCCCATAGTCAGGATGGGGTTTGTCAGGCCCAATAGATCTATCTTTAGGATTCGCGCCTACCATACATAGACAATTAGTTTAATGTTACCAAGCTAAGGGTATATTTCTGGTTTAAACCCACGTAGAATTAGTTTTAGTACTTGTGTCTATTTCGTAAAACATTTATAAAACAGCGCATGTATTCTCAGCCCAAAACTATATATTGCAAAAGCAATTAAAAAGGGAGCAAATGAAACTCACCATACTGTATTTCATAGTAAAAATACATATAACGTCATTTAACAAGTGCAAGGTTGGCCTCGGATTCAAGAACCTATATTAATTATATATATTTATATGTTGGTCAATATTTGTCTAACAATTTTTGGTCAAGTCATAGTGTACCACAATCCTAATGCTCGAGACTAATATGCAAAAGTCAACAAAAGTCAACTTGACCCAAAATGACTTCTAAAATTTATACGTGTTTATTATATAACTTAACTATAGTCGTTTTATATATTTAAATATATTTATTAGATTTTATAATAATAAAATTCATTTATTAATAAAAATTTATATTAACGTTTATATATAATAAAATATACTTTTATATATCTTAAGTAGTAAAATTTATAAAGTTCACTTAATATCGTAAAACTATAGTGGTAAGTATTATTAATGTAATTATATTACGCGTGGTGAAAAATATCTTTGTATCCCTTATTTATTTGATAAAATAATATTGATCATAATAATAATAAGTAAAAGTTGTATTATTTTGTATTAATAATTATTATTATTCTATAACAATATTTATATTTACTAAAAATGGTATTATGATAAAATGATAATACTAACATAATAGTAATAATGATATTTTATAATAACAATGATATTTTTATTAAAATAATAACGACGATAGTAATAATAATCATTTTAACAATAATACTAAAATTCAGTTGACTATAACTTCTAATCCGTTCATCGAAACCATTCGATATCTAAATGAAAAGTTCTTAATTTTTCGCTAGCTTTCCAATGACATGCATATCATATACCCTATCTCAGTAGCATATGTATCTAATTCAGGATTCAACAAACCTATCTAAGGACAAAATCGAATGTACAAGCATGCATAATCCTATATACTCGAGCACTAGTCAGGGATACACTATTGATATATAAAAGTTAAGTTATGAGTGCTCACGTATCAATATTGAGATTCAATATTGCAGGAAAGTATGTAGACGCAACGGAGATGATAAACACTAGATTGACCTCACGATATATATTTAATGAAATAAAATATAAAATGTTTATTATTATACATTTATGTATAGTAAAAGTATAAAAACTATGTATGTATAATACGCGTATAAATATATATAATATTAATTTAAATTATTATATATATTTAATGAAATAAAATATAAATATCGTTATATTTATTATACTGGTTAAGTAATGAGTTGTCAAAAGTGATTCTAGATATTTATAAAAGTTATATACGTTTTAATAATAAAGTTCTTTTTAAACTGAAAATGTTTTTGTACGTTTGAAAATAGATTAATAGAATATTATGGAAACCAATTTTCCACTGGCTTTTGTCTAACTTTCGTAAATGACACTTTTTATTTTTATTTATAAATAGCTTTACAAATTATTCCGAATATCGTTAAGAGGAATAGATTTTCTCAAATCATAGTGGACCTCTCAACAGAGACTTGTAATCATAATTCAATGTTTCTGATAATTCAATCATTTAATATATATATTTTTTTATTTCGTCGATAATCATATTGAAACAAATACGTTCATATAAAGCATTATACATTTAAATACTTTGTTGACATTTTCAATTTATAACATATACACATATACATACATATTCATATATGTTCATTTAATGGTTCGTGAATCATTGGAATTTGGTCGAGGTTTAAATGAATGTATAAACATAGTTTAAAATCCTTGAGGTTTAACTTAACAAACATTGCTTATCGTGTCAGAATAATATAAAGATAAAGTTTAAATTTAGTCGGAAATTTCCGGGTCGTCACACCGCGCTATGACCGTTTCTTTTACACTTGTTGCAAAATTTGGTGCAGAACCCCGAGTGATACTTTTCACACCTTTAGCATAGCTGCTTCTGATTGTTGTTGTTGTTGCGGTTATTATTGTTGTTGGGATGATTGTTGTAGTTGTTGTTGTTGTTGTTGTTGTTGTTGTTGTTGTTGTTGTTGTTGTTGTTGTTGTTGGGCCGTTTGTTGTAGTTGCGATTGATGTTGCGATTGTTGGGATAATTGTTGCGATTATTGTTGTAATTGCTGTTGTTGTTGTATTGGTGATTCTTATCACCGTTTTCCTCCCACTTTCTTTTGAATTGCTTCACATTGGCCTCTTCAGCAGTCTGTTCTTTAATTCTTTCTTCAATCTGGTTCACTAGTTTGTGAGCCATTCTACATGCCTGTTGTATGGAGGCGGGCTCGTGTGAACTTATATCTTCTTGGATTCTTTCCGGTAATCCTTTCACAAACGCGTCGATCTTCTCTTCCTCATCTTCGAATGCTCCCGGACACAATAGGCACAATTCTGGGAATCATCTTTCGTACGTGGTAATATCAAATCCTTGGGTTCGTAACGCTCTAAGTTCTGTCTTGAGCTTATTGACCTCGGTTCTGGGACGGTACTTCTCGTTCATCAAGTGCTTGAATGCTGACCACGGTAGTGCGTACGCATCGTCTTGTCCCACTTGCTCTAGATAGGTATTCCACCATGTTAACGCAGAACCCGTGAAGGTATGCGTAGCGTACTTTACTTTGTCCTCTTCAGTACACTTACTTATGGCAAACACCGATTCGACCTTCTCGGTCCACCGTTTCAATCTGATCGGTCCTTCGGTTCCATCAAATTTCAAAGGTTTGCAGGCAGTGAATTCTTTGTAGGTGCATCCTACACGATTTCCTGTACTGCTAGATCCAAGGTTATTGTTCGTATGTAGCGCAGCCTGTACTGCGGCTATGTTTGAAGCTAGAAAAGTACGGAATTCCTCTTCATTCATATTCACGGTGTGTCGAGTAGTCGGTGCCATTTCCTTCAAAATAGTCAAATGGAACAAGTTAATCATACAGAATATTAAGAGTAGTTAATAGTATTACGTAGCATAATATGAACTTATTTATAAAAGCTTTTTCTTCATATTAGCGTTTTATAAGTTTAAATTCGGGTAATACCTACCCGTTAAGTTCATACTTAGTAGCTAATATACAATTCAACTACTACAATTCTATATGAAAAACTGATTATAATAATATTTCGCGTTCAAACTTTTATAAAATATTTTACAAACTTACAATACCGCTTATTTTACATAAAGCATGAAATATAGCACACAATAACTTTGATACAAGATAGTTGTGAAGATAATTCTAGCTAGTACACAAGTCGTTCAGCAAAGGCAATAAAGACATGTAATTCATACGTCCAGAAACAAGTCATGCATTCTGGTTTTACTAGGACTACTTCCCATCCTTGGTCTTGTGGAACATAACCATTATGGCCGTTGATAAGACAGCGTGTTGTAACGTCGTCAAATGGACGAGGGTTACGTAATGTCCAACAGTCCCGTAACAATCTAAAAACCTCATTTCTTACCCCAATTACCGACTCCGTCACTTGTGGGAACTTTTTGTTTAATAGTTGTAGGCCGATGTTCTTGTTCTCACTTTGGTGAGAAGCGAACATTACTAATCCGTAAGCATAACATGCTTCTTTATGTTGCATGTTAGCCGCTTTTTCTAAATCACGAAGTCCAATATTCGGATATATTGAGTCAAAATAATTTCTTAACCCATTGCGTAAAATAGCATTTGGGTTCCCTGCAATATATGCGTCAAAGTAAACACATCGTAACTTATGGATTTCCCAATGTGATATCCCCCATCTTTCGAACGAAAGCCTTTTATAAACCAAGGCATTCTTGGAACGTTCTTCGAATATCTTACAAACTGATCTCGCCTTAAATAGTTGTGCCGAAGAATTCTGACCGACTCTAGACAAGATTTGATCAATCATGTCTCCGGGTAGGTCTCTTAAAATATTGGGTTGTCTATCCATTTTGTGTTTTTATACTGTAAAATAGACAAGAGTTAGATTCATAAAAAAAATACTTATTAATACAAGCAATTTTTACATATATCATAAAGTATAAGCACACTATATTACATATATTACACCACACGAATACAACTATCTTATTCCGACTCGCTTGTTTCTTCTTCTTCGGTTTTGGTTCGTTTTGCCAAGTTTCTAGGGATATATGATGTTCCCCTAATACGAGCCGTCGTTTTCCACATTGGTTTAGAAAAACCTGGTGGTTTAGAGGTTCCCGGGTCATTGTTACAACTTTAGGACTTCGGGGGTTGACGATACATATAAAGTTCATCGGGGTTGGAATTAGATTTCTCTATTTTTATGCCCTTTCCCTTATTATTTTCTTTTGCCTTTTTAAATTCAGTTGGGGTAATTTCTATAACATCGTCGGAATTCTCGTCAGAATCCGATTCATCGGAGAATTGGTAATCCTCCCAATATTTTGCTTCCTTAGCGGAAACACCATTGACCATAATTAACCTTGGTCGGTTGGTTGAGGATTTTCTTTTACTTAACCGTTTTATTATTTCCCCTACCGGTTCTATTTCTTCATCCGGTTCCGATTCTTCTTCCGGTTCCGATTCTTCTTCTGGTTCCGACTCTTCTTCCGGTTCCTCTTCGGGAACTTGTGAATCAGTCCACGAATCATTCCAATTTACATTTGACTCTTCATTATTATTAGGTGAGTCAATGGGACTTGTTCTAGAGGTAGACATCTATCACATAATATCAACGCGTTAAGAGATTAATATGTCACATAATATTCACATGTTAAAAATATATAGTTTCCAACAAAATTTGTTAAGCAATCATTTTTCAAGTAAACACGGTCGAAGTCCAGACTCACTAATGCATCCTAACAAACTCGATAAGACACACTAATGCAAAATTCTGGTTCTCTAAGACCAACGCTCGGATACCAACTGAAAGGTCCCGTTCTTATTGATTAAAAACGTTCCATATTAATTGATTTCGTTGCGAGGTTTTGACCTCTATATGAGACGTTTTTCAAAGACTGCATTCATTTTTAAAACAAACCATAACCTTTATTTTATAAATGAAGGTTTAAAAAGCTTTACGTAGATTATCAAATAATGATAATCTAAAATATCCTGTTTACACACGACCATTACATAATGGTTTGCAATACAAATATGTTACATCGAAATCAGTTTCTTAAATGCAGTTTTTACACAATATCATACAAACATGGACTCCAAATCTTGTCCTTATTTTAGTGTGCAACAGCGAAAGCTCTTAATATTCACCGGAGAATAAACATGCTTTAAACGTCAACAAAAATATTGGTGAGTTATAGGTTTAACCTATATATATCAAATCGTAACAATAGACCACAAGATTTCATATTTCAATACACATCCCATACATAGAGATAAAAATCATTCATATGGTGAACACCTGGTAACCGACATTAACAAGATGCATATATAAGAATATCCCCATCATTCCGGGACACCCTTCGGATATGATATAAATTTCGAAGTACTAAAGCATTCGATTTCGATAATTCAACCATAGAATGTAGCTTCACGTACTTGTGTCTATTTTGTAAATCATTTATAAAACCTGCATGTATTCTCATCACAAAAATATTAGATTTTAAAAGTGGGACTATAACTCACTTTCACAGATTTTTACTTCGTCGAGAAGTAAGACTTGGCCACTGTTGATTCACGAACCTATAACAATATATACATATATATTAAAGTATGTTCAAAATATATTTACAACACTTTTAATATATTTTGATGTTTTAAGTTTATTAAGTCAGCTGTCCTCGTTAGTAACCTACAACTAGTTGTCCACAGTTAGATGTACAGAAATAAATCGATAAATATTATCTTGAATCAATCCACGACCCAGTGTATACGTATCTCAGTATTGATCACAACTCAAACTATATATATTTTGGAATCAACCTCAACCCTGTATAGCTAACTCCAACATTCACATATAGAGTGTCTATGGTTGTTTCGAAATATACATAGATGTGTCGAAATGATAGGTCGAAACATTGTATACGTGTCTATGGTATCTCAAGATTACATAATATACAATACAAGTTGATTAAGTTATGGTTGGAATAGATTTGTTACCAATTTTCACGTACCTAAAATGAGAAAAATTATCCAATCTTGTTTTACCCATAACTTCTTCATTTTAAATCCGTTTTGAGTGAATCAAATTGCTATGGTTTTATATTGAACTCTATTTTATGAATCTAAACAGAAAAAGTATAGGTTTATAGTCAGAAAAATAAGTTACAAGTCATTTTTGTAAAGGTAGTCATTTCAGTCGAAAGAACGACGTCTAGATGACCATTTTAGAAAACATACTTTCACTTTGAGTTTAACCATAATTTTTGGATATAGTTTCATGTTCATAATAAAAATCATTTTCTCAGAATAACAACTTTTAAATCAAAGTTTATCATAGTTTTTAATTAACTAACCCAAAACAGCCAGCGGTGTTACTACGACGGCGTAAATCCGGTTTTACGGTGTTTTTCGTGTTTCCAGGTTTTAAATCATTAAGTTAGCATATCATATAGATATAGAACATGTGTTTAGTTAATTTTAAAAGTCAATTTAAAAGGATTAACTTTTGTTTGCGAACAAGTTTAGAATTAACTAAACTATGTTCTTGTGATTACGAGTTTAAACCTTCGAATAAGATAGTTTTATATATATGAATCGAATGATGTTATGAACATCATTAATACCTCAAGTTTAGTAGGTAAACCTACTGGAAGTGACAAGAAATGATCTATCTTCAAAGGATCTTGGATGGCTTGAAAGTTCTTGAAGTAGGATCATGACACAAAAACAAGTTCAAGTAACATTTTTACTCGAATTAAGATAGTTTATAGTTATAGAAATTGAATCAAAGTTTGAATATGAATATTACCTTGAATAAGAAAGATAACCTACTGTATATAACAAAGGTTTCTTGATCTTAGATGATTACTTGGAATGGATTAGAAAGCTTGGAAGTAAATTAGTAAACTTGAAGGGATTTTTGAAGTGTTCTTGAAGTGTTCTTCCTATGATGATTATAGCTTGACTCTTGAAGTGATTTTTGATGAAGATGATGATTAACTACTGGAAAAATACCTTCATAATAGTGTGTGTGTGTGTGTGTGTGTGTGTGTGTTGAGAGAGAATTAGAAAGAGAATTGGAAGTGAAATGGAGTGAATGATGAGTGGTAATTGGTGAGTGGTGAGTGGGGTTAAAAGGAGTTCTAGTTAGTTGAATAGCTCATGGTAGAAGTTAAAATTGATTAGTCATACATGACATAATCAAGAGTGGAATCTCATGCTAGTTCCTATTGGTATATACCCATAGTAAGTACGTTTTGAAGCTGTGTATAATACGGGTAAGAATACGACTAGAATTCTTGATGAAAGAAAAGAATGGGAAAGTAACTGTAACCATTTTCGTTAAGTATGAGTGTTTTGATATATGTCTTGAAGTCTTCCAAAAGTATTTTAATACATCTAAATACACTACATGTATATACATTTTAACTGAGTCGTTAAGTCATCGTTAGTCGTTACATGTAAGTGTTGTTTTGAAACCTTTAAGTTAACGATCTCAATTAATGTTGTTAACCCATTGTTTATTATATTTAATGAGATGTTAAATTATTATATTATTATATTATCATGATATTATAATATATTAATATATCTTAATATGATATATATACATTTAAATGTCGTTACAACGATAATCGTTACATATATGTCTCGTTTCGAAATCCTTAAGTTAGTAGTCTTGTTTATATGTATATAACTCATTGTTAATATACTTATGGAGATACTTACTTATAATAATCTCATGTTAACCATATGTATATCCATATATATATCTTCATGTCGTTTTTACAAGTTTTAACGTTCGTGAATCGCCGGTCAACTTGGGTGGTCAATTGTCTATATGAAACATATTTCAATTAATCAAGTCTTAACAAGTTTGATTGCTTAACATGTTGGAAACATTTAATCATGTAAATATCAATCTCAATTAATATATATAAACATGGAAAAGTTCGGGTCACTACAAAGAAAGTTTGTCTTTTAAAAACGAATGCAATGTTTGTAAAACGTATCATATAGAGGTCAAATACCTCGCGATGTAATCAACTATTGTGAATCGTTTATAATGTATATGAATGGGTCCTTTTAGTTGGTATCAGAGCGGTGGTCTTAGCGAACCAGGTCTTGCATTAGTGTGTCTAACTGATAGTTGTTAAGATGCATTAGTGAGTCTGGACTTCGACCGTGTCTGCATGTCAAAAGTTTTG
This sequence comes from Rutidosis leptorrhynchoides, assembly GCF_046630445.1. NCBI lineage: Eukaryota > Viridiplantae > Streptophyta > Magnoliopsida > Asterales > Asteraceae > Rutidosis > Rutidosis leptorrhynchoides. The sequence goes on from NC_092335.1 coordinate 407,676,352, forward strand.
TTTATCATTTTTAGTCGAAAATCATCTACTTACCATCCTTAGGAAATTACATGCTTATCACTCTTAGTCTAGACACGTCTTGCTGCATTGATTGCATGAATAGTGTATAGACAAAATTCATATCTTAGCGTATCTGCTAAATCATATCTTATCGTATCTATTACCGTAAACTTTGCCTGACATATTCCGTAAATTCCTCCGTAATCTATGAAATCTTTTGATCTATATATATAGATATTCTATGTAGTTAGAATACCACCCGATAGCCGGAAAATCATTTCGTATCGAAAAATCCTTTATCAAATCGTACGAAATGGAATTCGTCATCAGTTCAAGTTCCTCGGATTCCGAAATGGAATCCCACTCAAGCTCCAAAAGCAGTGTGACTGGAATGGATCAACCAATCAACCATCATCTATTCTGGATGAATTGGGGATGGGTTCGTAGCCTCCTTAATCATTGGAGACGAGAAGAAGGTGATCCTTTCCATCCACCACATTGCCCTCTTGGCAATGAACCTGAAGCACTTACCGGCGAACCTGTTCGAAACACCATTTTCTCTCTCATTTCCAGAGTATCTCGTCATGATTATATACTACACCAAATTCTAGATCTTATTTATCCGCTCATTCGAACCGACAATTACCCCGGTGTAATAGAAGAAGTCAACGAGCTTCGCGCTCGGGTAGTGGCTTTGGAGAATATGGTGCAAAGGTTACAAACACCAGCAGCAGCACCAGCAACATAACCAGTACCACCATCAACAACATCAACAGTACCATTACCACCACTAACAACAACCGCATCGCAAACCTCAACTTCACAATCTGTCCCATGAGCATCGACGTCATACGCCCTGTAGATACTAAGGAATACCACAACGATGAAGTATTGATTCATAACTTCATTGGGAAAACATTCTACGACGATTTTGTAATTTCTAAAGTTTAGAAATTATCTATCCTAGCCTTAACCATAAATCAAGTGAGTTTAATTTAATATTAACTCATTAAATCTATATTACATCTGAAGAAATATACACATATATTTCCATAAAGACTGTAATAAAATTCTTTTGTAAAAAATATTAATTGTGACATTTTTTTAACGGGTAGGTAATACCCGAGAGATATATAAATTCACAATTAATATGTTACATTCTTCGAATCTGATTCATCAAATCATCCATTATACTCCCTACTTTCACAACAATATACATTCTTTTATAGATATCAAAACAACCATACTCATTCAAAAATCTAATTACATATTCTGATTTTGAAATCGCCTAATTCAATTCAAGTTATAACCGGTATCATCACTCTTAGATTCTTACATCTTTCAAAGCTATACTTTAATTTCAAAACTGTGTTAGAACATCGTATGTATATTAACGATTATAATCTGTGTTCAAGCCCTTCAAAATACCTGAAGACACTTCAAATAATGAAAAATCGAGATGATGATCCAACCACATGTTATCCACAGTTACGTACCTGAAAAACTCTTGAAACCAAAGTCATAATTTAACATGTATCCATGTCAGACCTTTTGGCATTTACTAGCTAAAATAACTTTTCAATCCCTTCTAAAAATAGACGGTTTTGTCACAGCTCCAGCAAACCAACTTCAATTGTTCATTCGAATAAGCCTTATTATAATGATTACCCCTTCATCATTATTACCGGGGAACCTTTCATATCTCGCCACATTAGTAGTAAACTTATTAACAACTTCATTGATCTTTGACTTTCTGAAAAATCTTTATATTTATCAAAACCCCATCATTTACTCATCTGCATCTTGTAACGAGAATTACCATACGAATCATCGGAAATTAGCAATCAGTATTTTGAAATCTCGCAGCATGTCTACGCCAACAATTATATGTGTATATCTTCTGGACTTATATACTTTGAATGTGAAGTTTCTGAAAAACACCCTAAACTGCGAACTAGTTCTCGAAATACTGATGAAGCAGCAAAAATTATAAATGACCTTAACAGTAAAAAGTTTGATGATAAAGAGTAGTGTGTTGGCAAAGCTCGGAAAAAGAGAAGATTTGGTACTGAAAAATACGGATTGAGCAAACCATGAAGAAGGCTGTGGATAAATCACAAGGACGAAATCTACCTTCAAAGAATCCAAATGATTCCGTGTCCGCTGAAGTCATTATCGAATACCTTGCTCCTTACTCTAAACCCTTACGGACAATATTCTTCATCATCCTCTGATATTAGAAATTTTAAGATATAATCGTATCTTTCATTATAAATATTCTCCATATTTCTGAAGATATTTCCATAATTATTCTTATCTGAAATCATTTACCTCTTCGTGCTGTCTGTATTACATTATAAAAGAAACTATTTTAGTTTCTAAATTCTGAAACTTTCGAATTTAAAATAGGAATATTTTTGAAGTAGTGTTGGGAACTGAAGCATGAACTAATATAATATAATGACACTTGATCAACGTGATTATATTACAGTAAGTCATGCTGAGTTTCTAAATGGAACGTGATGATTCACAGATCATAACGTCATCATGTGCTATGTTACCTGACTCTTGTATTCTCTTTAACCTCTAAAATATCAAGAAAATATTTCTTGATGATTCGGCCTTTTCCGAGGTATTCTAGTAATTTGACAAGTCAAGATCGTGCCATTACAATTTTCTTCTTAGAACATTAACAATGTTCATTCCGAAATTCATATATGCAAATTCTGGACCATTACAAGCGGTGCTTAATCGCAAGAAGAAGAAACGAAAGGACAAAACTCCGAAATAGAAATTGGGGTATAAATCGCAGCAAATAAAAGAGAGCATTAATTGGGGATGACAATGATTATAGAAGACAGAAGCAGGGACATCGAAATATAAGGGAAGATATAAAACCCAACAACAACCCAAAAACTATAAACCGTATATATCGATGCATATAGCAATATAAAGACACAGGAGAACTAAAAACACTATAAAACCAAGAGTATAGTAGAAGTAAATAGATTCTTCTGGAGGTAGATGAAAAAGAAGAACGACAGATATGAAAGTGAGGAGTATATCGAGAATTAGCACTGGATGAAGTATATTGACGAATAATTTTAAAGTAAGAATTGAGGGAGAAAGAATAGAAGGTGTGAATTAAAAGGAAACGGAGGTGGTGGATTTATAGTGAAATATCCGACAGAAAAATTGAGATGAATCATCGCATTAAATCGAAGAGGATCATAATTTCCTTAATCACCGAAGAATCAAATCCTATATAGATTACAAAGATTTTCTTTAATCCGGAGATCAACCGTCATGACGTCAAAAGATAAGATGAATCCCTATTTTCTCATTTCACTCTTTTACGATAGCTTCACTCATACGTTCGAGTAATCGAATTATTTTATCCATATTTCTCAATCCTAATAAAACCCTATGAATCAACTTATATTCGTCATAATAACATTCTTATTGGTAGCCATGACGACCTCGATCAAATTTCGGGACGAAATTTCTTTAACGGGTAGGTACTTTGATGACCCGGAAATTTTCGACCAAATTTAAACTTAACCTTTATATGTTTCCGACACGATAAGTAGAATTTGTAATGTTGAATCTCAAAAAGTTTGGAACTACATTCATGTAATCAATTACCCTTTGACCGTGTTCGACGATTCACGAACAATTATGAGTATATAGATATGTATATATAATATATAATATTAACTGAAAACATTAACAAAGTATTAGATATATGATACTTTACATGAACGTATTTGTTTCGATATATTTATCGACAGAATTAAGAGATAATATCAAATGATTGAATTATCAGATACATTATGATATGATTACGGGCCTATGTTATGAGGTCCACTTTGATTTAAGAAATCTATTCTTTTTGACAACATTCGGAAAATGGTAAAGTGATTTATAAATAAGAACAAATGTGTCAATTAACGGGAACTAGACAAGGGTTAGTGGAAATTCCTGTTTAATTTCCAAGACATGTTTTATAATATTTTTCTCGTGACCTTGATAAGATAACTATGTTAACTTTCATTTTATTTAATATGAAAATAAGAACGTGGAGTGTAAATAACTTAGATGTTGGATATCGACAAGTTAAGTAACTTGACATTTTTCATTAAAATGATTTCATACGTTTATTTAACCTTTGGACTTTATCACATGCTTTACCAATACACTGTAATTTAAAAACATGAAACCTATTATGAATATATATAATTCTACTTTTCTAAAATGTTTTATGATATAACGATTTCCATTATTTTAACCTTTTAACAAAATGATTCTTAAATATATTTAGTTTTGGTAAACAAAATTATCATATTTATTTGATTTAGTTTCAAAAGTACAAAAAACGTTTTCAGTTTAAAAAGAACTTTATTATTAAAATGTATATATCTTTTATAAATATCTAGAACCACTTTTGACAACTCATTACTTAACTAGTATGATAAAGATAACGATATTTATATTTTATTTTATTAAATATATATAACGATTTAAATTAATATTATATATATTTATACGCGTATTATACGTATATAGTTTTATACTTTTACTATACTTTAACTTTACCTTTATTTTTCTTTTACTTTACTTTAACTTTAATAATTCATACTTTAATAATTCACTTTAATAATTCACTTTAATAATTCACTTTAATAATTCACTTTAATAATTAATACTTTAATAATTCACTTTAATAATTCAAAAATATATTATAAATAGAATTGAATAGGTTTCATTATTTTATAGAAACTTGAAAATATATTTCTCTAAACTCTCTCAATCGAATTACATATATATATGTTCTTTGTATTATTTCAAGATATTATTAGTATACATAAAATACTACGACGGAGTTATACTCAGACGATTTCAAAATAAGTTTTCAAACGGGATAGAGCTAAGGAAATTATGGGTTATAGCTATGGAGATTATGGGTATTGATCGAGGGTATTGCTCGTGAGGTCAACCTAACGTTTATCATTTTCGTTGCGTCTACGTACTTTCCTGCAATATTGAATCACAATATTGATACGTTCGTGAATCCGAGACAAACCCTGCACTTGTTCAGTGCCATCATATACATAATTGCTACGAAATACAGTATTGTGAGTTTCATTTGCTCCCTTTTTAATTGCTTTTGCAATATATATTTTTGGGCTGAGAATACATGCGCTGTTTTATAAATGTTTTACGAAGTAGGCACAAGTACTAAAACAAATTCTATGTGGGTTTAAACCAGAAATATACCCTTAGCTTGGTAACATTAAACTACTTGTCTATGTACGGTAGGCGCGAATCCTAAAGATAGATCTATTGGGCGTGACAAACTCCATCCTGACTATGGGATGCTTTAGTACTTCGAGGTTATTTTAAACACACCTGATCTGGTGTACTTCAGAGGGTAAAACATGAATGTTAAGGCTTGTTACCGGGTGCCTACAACTTATAGAATACTTTTAAACACTTGCGAGTGTACGGATATTTATGGAAACTGAAATCTTGTGGTCTATTACTATTACAGAAATGATTGATTATGATAAACTAATGAACTCACCAACCTTTTGGTTGACACTTTAAAGCATGTTTATTCTCAGGTATTAAAGAAATCTTCTGCTGTGCATTAGCTCATTTTAAGGATATTACCTGGAGTCATTCATGACATACTTTGAAAGACGTTGCATTCGAGTCGTTGAGTTCATCAAGATTAATATTAAGTCAATTATAGTTGGATGTAATATGAAATGGTATGCATGCCATCAATTTTTAATGTAAAGAAAGTTTGTCTTTTAAAAACGAATGCAATGTTTGTAAAACGTATCATATAGAGGTCAAATACCTCGCGATGTAATCAACTATTGTGAATCGTTTATAATGTATATGAACGGGTCCTTTCAAGACGTGTTATTTAACATGTCTAGATGGCGCGGCTCTAATTGATAATGTTAATTAGTGCGGTTCCTTGAACCGGTCTAATAAACTCAATTAGACGTGTTACTCATTTTTTGTCAATTAGACGTGTTCCCGGAACAAGTCTAATTAATTAAATTTACACGTCTAATTGATTAGATTAACACGTCTAATTGTAAATGACACGTCTAATTAATCAAATTAATACATCTAATTTAATAAATTAGACGTGTTCCCGGTATCAACTAGACGTGTTCCCGGTAAATGTTAACCCTGGTTAAATCTCAAATATTTCAAATATTACCCTGCAAATACCAGAATTTCTCCGCGCTAAATAAATTAAAATCTCAAATATTTTAAATATTATCCACAAATTCCAAATGCACCAAATATACCAAATTAATTTACTACAAAATCAAACTATATATATATATATAAATATGAGAAAATTGCGCGGTTGGTCCCTGTGGTTTAAATGAAATGGGGTGTTTGGTACCTGAACTTCATTTTCGGGGTTGTTGGTCCCTGTGATTTTCAAAACACGCGTGGTTGATCCCTGTCACCAACCACCCCGAAAATGAAAGTTCAAAACAGGTGTAGTTGGTCCCTGTTAGGGACCAACCACGCGTGTTTTGAAAATCACAGGGACCAACAACCCCGAAAATGAATTTCAGGGACCAAACACCCCATTTCATGTAAACCACAGGGACCAACCGCGCAATTTTTGCTATAAATATCATGTAAATATTTTTAAAGTATTTACAAAAAAAAAAATCGTTGAATGTAATTTACAATTAAGGACACTCAAAACTAAAAAAAGTAGCTATAGCTGGTTCTTATAGCACCCATCCAACATGTGATCTCTCTACCAAGGCACTTTTGTATGAAACTTCTTATGTCTTCTTATTAGCATCGTCCCCATTAGTCCCCTCTTGCCTTCTTAACAGCATCAGCATGCTCTTCAATATCTAGAGAAGATTACATAATGCATATACAGCTATATAGTTGGAACAATTTGCATTTATCAATTCATTTTCTTCAGCTCGAAACACTACCCCCTATCATCGTTAAAAATATACTATTCTTAGTCCTTATTATAAGTTACATTCTGGTTGTTCGTTACCTGTTACCTAAAAGGCTGCCATTTTTGATTGTTTTTCTCTGTTCCATTGCAACAGCTTGTAACAAATGTATCCACATTGAGGCTTTCTATGGATTGCTTGCTCCTAACATATGAAATCAAAGTCTCACAATATAAAAATTCAATAACACAACTAAATAGTAACATCAGAAGAATACACACACTACACGCATACCTTATGGCAATATTTGCGATTCCAAGTATAATAATCTGTGAAGATGAAAGTACCTATGAGCTGTAAACATACAAGCAACAGTATAAACATTAAATGTGAAAAAGTTAGATACGAACGAATTTGAGATGATACACATAATTTTAAAGCTCACTTTTTGATTGTTTCCATTCACCTAAGGACTATAAATAACAGAACATTCATCTAACACTGTTGTAGTTCTATACCTTCACAAACACACATAAAATCAAAATCAATTCAATAAAGCTAGCTTCTTCAAAACCATACACATATATCATCAAATCGAATCAAATATTGTAAAGCAAAATTTAGTAGGTAAGTGTGTAGTTGGTAAACAAAGTTACACCAACTGAGTGTAGTTATATACTCCCAAAATAATAAAGCATGCACCTTTGTAAGATGGTTGAAACATCTGCTTCAGTAATGGCTTATTTCTCTCCTTTTTTGATTTTTCATTAACTACTGAAATTTTAAACACATAAGACCCACTGAAACAAAAATTAAGATGATGAAAAGGACACATTAAGAAACAAGTTCTGAACTAATTCAAATTTGTTACTTTGTGTGTGCCAAAATTAAGGCATACCATTTTATTGGTCTAACTATACACATAACCCTAGAAACATATGGTACCTTCCATAGTGATAGCCATGAGCCCATGATTGCTGTTCCTTCCATTACCCAAGACTTGAGTATTTATTTCCAAAAAGCATAGAAAAACTTGAGTATTTATTTCAATATGAATTGCAAAATAAAGGTATAAGAATAATTTGTTAATAATCGAAATATAAGCATACATATCTTGTTGAATGTATGAATAAGTAATTGTACCAAACCAACAGCTTATTTGTTGTTAGCCTCGAGTGCCATTGTTTAGTCCTTGTATATTTGTTCCATTTTCTGCTTCAATCAAGGCCATTGTTTGTGTTAAGAAATAAGAATGTGCCAAGCATAAATCGAACAAAAACCCACATTATTGGTAGTTATACAAATTGTTATGTAATCAAGCACCTTTCTCTGTTTCTCATCTGCTATCTACTGTTTTTATAGAAACATAAATATAAACTAATCCAAAATATTAAAACAATCTCATTGATTCAATGTTTTGAAATATCTCAAAACGTGTTATATGAATAAGTCACCATCGATGATATGAACATAAAAGGAGCAAAAATAGATTCAGTTACCATCGAAAAGCAACCTAATTTTTTCCATCAAAAGCGCTAACTTTTGCAATAATATAAACATAAAAGAAACAAAAAGTGACTCATTTACCATCAATCTCTACTCGTGATGGAAGAATTGAATTGAGATGACTAACTGCTTCAATTGACCTATATGAATCTGATCTCCATCTACGATTTTGGAATGGTGGTTTGATAATTTTTTCAGTTACCATCGAACAAACCTAATTTTTTTCATCAAAAGCGCTAATTTTTGCAATAATATAAATATAAAAGAAACGAAAAGTGATTCAGTTACCATCAATCTCTACTCGTGATGGAAGAATTGAATTGCGATGACTAACTGCTTCAGTTAACCTATATTAATCTGATCTCCATCTACACTTTTGGAATGGTGGTTTGCTAATGATGGTACACGAAATAATGATGCCCGTGTTTTTGCCTTCTACTGTAATTCTTAAGGGTAATTAGAGAAGATTTTTTTTATTATTAATTAATATTTTTTAAGAAAGGACTTGTTGCTCTATTATATAAATAAATAAAATAAATGTATTTTAGATTTTAGATGGTTAGATCAAAAGGTAAAAAGATTATAAATGTAATTATCAAATCAATGGTTCATATTAAATTCTAATTATACTTATTGCTCAGAGAATAGAGATATAACAATAGGCATACTTAGAAAAAAATAACACGTCTAAATAATAACATATTTAGACATGTCAGGTGTCAAACACGTGTAAATAATAACATATGTAGACGTGTTCCTCCCATTTGGTCAAGTAGACGTATCAAACGCGTCTGAATAATATGTTAATTAGAGGTGTTCCGCCCTTTTTATCAACAACACGTCTAAATATGTCAATTAGATGTGTCAACATGTCTAAATAATACGCTAATTAGAGGTGTTCCGTCTTTTTTCTAATTAGACGTGTCCAATTGTTTATATAGACGTGTTAATTTATTAACACGTCTATATATGGGGGTCTAAATGAGGATAAATGTAGTAGTATATGTATCTATACGTATATATATGTATATATACATATATATACGTATATATACACATATATACACATATATATATGTATATATACGTATATATATATTGTTTTAATCAAAAGTGAAGCACTTTTTTAGGGGGAAGTAAATTTTTTTAGTTTTTTTATTTTTTTTTCAAACTTAAAATCACAAGAAAATATGAACACTTAAAAAAACACTTTGTGATAAATGTTACTAGCTTAAGACCCGCGGATTCGCTGGTTTTGTCAATAGAATTTTCAAAAGTTATAAATTGTGTATTAGGTCATGAAAAAAACTTAACTAATTTTGTATATTAAACAATGAAGGAAAAGAATATAGTTAAACAAAGTATGATATATAAATTAAGAAAAATAGAAATATTAAATAGAAGTAAAGTTCAACGGAGGAAATAAAAATAATTCGTGACACCAACTTGGATAATTTATCTGATGATAGTAGAATATCATTTTATAGCTAAGTCTGATTGCAACGACTTTCCCATAGAATATTCAATGCAAGAAGTTGTTTGAAGTTGTCACTTAATGTCAATACTGAAGCAACCTTTTGTTTTTCTTTAACTATTCTTCGCATATTTGTTAAACTCTTTTGACGCAGATTATCAGCCTATAAGAAACACTAAAAATTTTAGCATTTTAGGATTTCATTGTAATCGGTCAAATTACAAAGTATTGTTGATTACATGGTTGTTTCGGCTACTTTATATCCGAGTAGTACATTGTTTAAGCATAGTTTTTTTAGCTAAGAGTTATTACAAATCATGTTGAAGCATGGTTTCCTTTGTTTCCTTCAGTGTTGTTCTTCAGTCCTTATGCTTTGATTCTTTGGTCGGTGTTGTGACGACCCGAAAAATTTCGACTTATATTTAAGTCAAAACTATATATGATTTAATATTTTCGACACGATGAGCAAAGTCTGTTAGGTTGAGTCTCAAAAATTTTGAACTGTTTTCATATATTCATTTAACCTCAACAATTTTCGACGATTCACGAACAATTATTTGTAAATAGATATGTATATATAAATAATTATATATAAAAATATATATATGTATAATAATTATAAATATATTAATAAACTGTTATATGATTTAGTTATTATGAAAATTAATTTAAGATATAATTAAAACTTATTATTAAAAACATATTTATATAGATGTAATGTATTTTGAATGTAATTGTTAAATAATAGTAACACGCGGATCATCTCGATTGATATTAAACAAGTTAAATACGAACTCATGATAATATAAAAATTAACATTGATCCATAATTAAGTTATTAAAAATATAGGGTTATTAAAAATATTTTTACTTTGTTGAGTTGAGTTTTAACACTCCGTATATTTTACTTGAGATTGAGCGCTAATAATCGATCAACTTTTTATGACTGGTTTTAAACAGTTAATGACCAATATATATATGTATTTAATATAAATATATGAGATTTTTATTTGAACATTTTACCCGTCACTGATTAGCAACAGAGTACGATTTCACGGTCCGTAGAACAAAGAGAATAGTGTCGGCAGACTCCTTACTAAATTAATGGCACATTTTTTATTATTATTAAATATTAATTCTTTTGAAAAGTGAAAAATTATTAAATTGTAATCACCTTTGTGATTTCGATGAGGACAAATTTTGTGGTGACTACTTGCATTGCACACGTTTAAATATATATAGATATATATTATATAGATATAACCTGAATAATGATGATGATATTTCTATTGTGTTTTGGTCAATATAAGAACCACATACATAAACTTGCATCGAATTATTAGGCTAATTAATTGTTTGCTACTTTATTTATTTTTTAACTTTATATATTACATACATGCATCCATATTCAACCACTCACAATTTTTCCAACATCACACGTTTCTTTCAGTTGGTCATACCCCACCACCCTCAGCATCTTTCTCCATTTGAATATTCTTTAAGTTAAAGGTAAGGATATATATATATATATATATATATATATATATATATATATATATATATATATATATATATATATATATATATATATATATATATATATATCGAATTCAAGTGGCATTTAACATCACATAATTGAAGGCAACTTTTGATTAACAATGTGAGAATTTAAATTTCTTTATTGTTGACTACAGTCTTATTTTTAACTTTATATCTTACAATCATGCACTTTAATACTGTAACCATTCAATCATATATTCAATCAAAATATTTAAACATACATGCACATAGACTTTTACATACATACATATTACAACTGGCAATTTTTATTTTATGCTTGTGGTTCAACTTATATACAAACACCCACATGTTACTTGAGTTCTATTTAATGCACGACACAAACAATCATCCCCATTCACTTCTTCCTCATTTTAAACACAATAACTAGTTTGGTTTGTTTAACTCTTTATATATACATACATCCATGAATCAATCAAAACTAGTTTCTTGTTTTCTGCTCGACATCAACCACAACCATCTAGTATGTTACCGTTTATGTATTCTTGTTTGCTACTGCAACTGTCTGAAGACCACACCCGCAAGACCCACCACCATCAAACACCATTTACAAACCATTATTGAATACCACCACCATCCACCCATTCACCAACATCATCATTTTCTTTCTAAAAACACCATCGATCATCAATATGAACTAATACCACCACTTAAACCATCATCGGACCTACTACTGTTGTTGTTTGATTGAACACCCACACGCACACTTGAATTCTTAAATCATTTACTCCTAGGTATATTGTTGTTGTTGTTGTTGTTATTATTATTATTATTATTATTATTATTATTATTATTATCATCATCATCATCATCATTATTATTATAAAAATAATACAACTCTTTATTTATTATCATTATTTTTATTATAATTATTAATAACAAATAAATATTATTTATGTTAAATATATAATATAAATATATTTAATTTATCTATTAATATAACGTGTAATTTATTAATATAACAAGTATATTACTAATAAGAAAATATAAACTTATTGGATTACTATTATATGTTTTAATATATATAATTGATATAGGTTCGTGAATCCGAGGCCAACCCTGCATTTGTTCAGTACCGTCGTATGCATATTTTTCTACAAAATATCGTATCGTGAGTTTCATTTGCTCCCTTTTTAATTGCTTTTGCAATATATATTTTTGAGCTTAGAATACATGCGCTGCTTTTATAAATGTTTGACAAAATAGATACAAGCACTTAAAAACATTCTACGACTGAATTATTATACCGGATATCACCCCTTCTGCTTGGTAACCTAAGAATTAGTGAATTGGCCACTAATTGAAGTGAATCCTAAAGATAGATCTATGGGTACTAACACGCCCCATTCAGAGATATGAACTGCTTTAGTACTTCGATTATTATACAGATGAGAGTACCTATATGTTTGGGGATATTCTATATGCATTTTGTTAATGTCGGTTACCAGGTGTTCAATAGTATGAATGATTTTTGCAGATGAGAGTTCCTGCAGAGTGTTTATCAAAATGAAATCTTGTGGTCTATTAAAATTATTGAAATGATTGTTTCTGATAAACCGATGAACTCACCAACCTTTTGGTTGACACTTTTAAGCATGTTTATTCTCAGATATTAAAGAAATCTTCCACTGTGCATTTACTCATTTTAAAGACATAACTTGGAGTCATTCATGGCATCTTTTAAAAGACGTTGCATTCTAAATCATCGAGTATCATATTTGGAAATCATTACAACTGATATGTTGTAAAATGTTATTTACGATGACTATACATACGTAGAAGTCATCAGTTGTCAAAAACCTTGGATTTATATACGATGTGTCTTTTAAAAGAATGCAGTATTTGTAAAATGTATTATATAGAGGTCAGTACCTCGCAACGAAACCAATTAATATGAAACATTTATAATCGATAAGAACGGGGCATTTCAGTTGGTATCAGAGCGTTGGTCTTAGCGAACCAGATTTTGCATTAGTGTGTCGAACTGGTCTTTGTTAGGATGCATTAATGAGTCTGGACTTTGACCGTATCAGCATATTATAAGTTTTGCTTATCATTCCTTGTCAGAAATTACCTGCTTATCATTTTTAATCTAGACACGTTTTACTACAATTATTTCATAGATAGTGTATAGATATATTCATATCTTATCATATCTATTACGGTAGACTTTGCGTGACATCTTTCGTAAATTCCTTAGTAACTAATGGGATTTTGGTATTAAATATACATATGTAAATTATGTATTAAGAATATCAATCTAAGTCCTAAATCTTTTTCATATCAACAATCATTCCTCTGATTGTGTAAGGCGGATCCTTCACAAAGCTCGAGTTCATTGGATTCTAAAAACTACTCCGATATGGAATTTCATTTAAGCTCCGAGAGCAGTTTAACCGGAATGAACCAACCAATTAGTCATCACCTTTTCTGGATGAATTGGGGGTGGGTTCGTAGATGAATCAATCAATTTAGACAAGAAGAAATCGATCCCTTTCATGAATCTAATTCGTCTCTCGGTGGAGAACATGAGGTACTTACCGGCGAACCCGTTCGTAACACCATTTTCTCTCTCCTTTCCAGGATATGCCGCCACGAGTATAATATTACTAATATTATGGAGGCTATCCGACCTTTACTCTGTATCTTGCATGGTGAATTATTTAGTAAAAAAAAAAGTTTTTACTGTCATGGAAAGCAAAACTTCATTAGCAAGTGCATCCTACATCATTTCATTCCCTTTATAAAGCTCGTGACCTCTTTTTTTAATCAAGAAACTTTAAACATCTTCTTTCACAATACAATACAAAACAAATTCTCATCATCTATAATCACATCAAACCACCACCAGCACCAGTAGCAGCAGTACCAGAAACATCACAAGCCTCAACATCGCAAGCTGCATTACGAGCATCAACAGCATACGCACCACAAGCACCGAGGGATACCAACAATAATGAGTGATGAAGTATTAATTCATTATTTCATTTACGTTGGAGAAATATTCAGCGGCGATTATGTAATCTCTAAAGTTTTAGGGATTATTCATTTCTAGTTCCAACCATAAATCAAATGAGATGAATATAATATTAACTCATTAAATATATATTGCATCTGAAGAAAATATACATATATATTTTCATAAAGGCTGTAATAAAAAAATTCTTTTGTACAAAATATTACTTGTGAATTTTTTTAACGGGTAGGTAATACTCGAGAAATACTTAAGTTCACAATTAATATGTTACACTATACATTTTTAAATTTTGATTCAATAATCATCAACTATACTCACTACTTTTACAGCGATATACATTCTTTCATAAAAATCAGGACAACCATTTCCATACAAACTCGATTACATACTCTGATTTTGACATATCAGAATCCAAGTAAAGACTTTAGCAGTTGTTATCTCCCCAAAGATCACTATATTCTTGAACCATATTTTACACTCATTCTTATTCTGTGATGAATCACCATATCAGACCACCAGAACTATCATTCATTACTTTTGGAATTTACAACATTTTTTTATGTCAACCATTATATATATTGACGATTACATCTTGCACTTAAACACTTCAATTCAAAATTCTTGAAAACATCTCAGATTAATAACCAAAGATTCAGATTCGTTAACCTTGAGAATGCTAATGAAGCAGCTAAAGCTGTTAATGGTCTTAATGGCCAAAAGTTTGATATTAAAGAATGGCATGTTGGCAAAGCTCACAAAAATACTAAGGAGAAATTTGGAACTGAAAATCGGATTGAACAAACCACGAAGGAGGTTGTCGACAAATCACAAGGACTAAATTGGTACATAAGGAATTTAGATGATTCGATATTAGATGAAGTCCTTAGAGAACATCTTACTCCTTTTGTATTATAATTTCTTGAAGAAGAAATTTTCCTTATCATTCTTCGATATTGAATATTTACAAATTTCAACATATATCATATCATCCTTCATTATAAATATCCTCAATATTCCTGAAGATATCTCCATAAATGTTCTTGTCCGTAATTATTTATATCTTCGCGCTATCTTTATTAAATCATAAAGGAAACTATTTTAGTTTCTAAATTCTATAACCTTCGAGTTTAAATTATGAATGTTTTTACAGTAGTGTTGGGAATGGAAAGCATGAGTTAGTATAATATAATGATGCCTGACCAACGTGGTTATATTACAGTGAGTCATGCTGAATTTCTAATGGAACGTGATGATGGTAATGATTCACAGATCTTACTCTCATCATGTGCCATGTTACATAACTCTTTCATTCTACTTAACCTCTGAACATACCAAGAAAATATTCTCTTGATAGTTCTATCTTTTCCGTGATTTCCGGTAATCTATAAATTAAATCGTGATATTACAATTTCTTTCTTGCTTAGAACATTAGTTATCTTATTCTAAATTTCATACCTACGAATTCAGGACGATTACTTGCTTTAATTAAAGCCGAGAAGAGAAAACAAAAGCATGAAGCTTCGAAACATAAATAGAAGTATAAATAACAGCAAACATGAGAGATCATAAACCATTGATGTCAATAATTATGGAAAGGCAGAGGCAAGGAAGGATTATTAAAACCACCACCCCAAGAGCGAAGTAGAAGTAAACAGATTCCTCCGGTGAGAGTTGGAAAAGAAGGATGATTGTTGCGATGGTCAGGATAAAGTCAAGGATCAGAACTGGATTGAGCATTTTCACAATCTTTAGAATAAGAATCTTGGAAAAGAAAATATAGGAGTGGTAAAAATAATGAAACGGAAGAGGTAAATTTATATTGAAATATCAGACATAGCAATTGAGGCAAATTACCGCATTTAATTAAAAAGGATCATAATTTCCTTAATTACCGAAGAATCAAATCTTATATAGATTACAAAGATTTTCTTTAAATTCCTTGAATTCCGGAAATCAACAGTGACCACGTCAAAAGTTAAGACAAATCTTTATTTTCCTCATTTCACTCTCTTACGATAGTTTCACTCATATTGTTCACATAATCGAATTGTTTTATCCATATTACTCAATGGTGATAAAACTCTATTTTCAACTCATACTCTTCATGAAAACATACTTGTTGTCAACCCTGACGATCTCTGTCAAATTTCGGGGCGACATTTCCTTAAAAGGTAGGTATTGTGACCCGGAAAATTTCGAAATATATTTAAGACAAAACTTTATATGATTTAATATTTTCGACACGATAAGCAAAGTCTGTTAGGTTGAGTCTCAACAATTTTGAACTGTTTTCATATTTTCATTAAACCTCGACAATTTCTAACGAATCACGAACAATTATTTGTAAATAGATATGTAAATATAAATAATTATATATATATATATATATATATATATATATATATATATATATATATATATATATATATATATATATATATATATATATATATATATATATATAATAATTTTAAATATATTAATAAACTGTTATATGATTTAGTTATTATAAAAATAATTTAAGATATAATTAAAACTTATTATTAAAAACATATTTATATAGATGTAATGTATTTTGAATGTAATTGTTAAATAATAGTAACACGTTGATCATCTCGATTGATATTAAACAAGTAAAATACGAATTCATGATAATATAAAAATTAACGTTGATCCATAATTAAGTTATGTAAAATTTAGGCTTATTAAAAATGTTTTTACTTTGTTGAGTTGAGTTTTAACACTCCGTATAATTTACTTGGGATTGAGAGCTAATAATCGATCAACTTTTTATGACTGGTTTTAAACATTTAATGACCAAAATATATATACGTATTTAATATAAAAATATGAGATTTTTATTTGAACTTTTTACCCATCACTGATTAGCAACAGAGTATGATATCATGGTCCGTAGAACAAAGAGAATAGTGTCGGCAGACTCCTTACTAAATTAATGGCACGTTTTTATTATTATTAAATATCAATTCTTTTGAAATGTGAAAAATTATTAAATTGTAATCACCTTTGTGAGTTCGATGAGGACAAATTTTGTGGTGACTACTTGCATTGCACACGTTTAAATATATATATATATATATATATATATATATATATATATATATATATATATATATATATATATATATATATATATATATATATATATATATATATATATATATATATATATATGTATTATATAGATATAACCTGAATAATGATGATGATATTTCTATTGTGTTTTGGTCAATATAAGAGCCCGACACATAAACTTGCATCGAATTATTAGGATAATTGATTGTTTGCTACTTTATTTTTTTTTTTAACTTTACATATTACATACATGCATCCATATTCAACCGCTCACAATTTTTCCTACATCACACGTTTCTTTCACTTGGTCATACCCCACCACCCTCACCATCTTTCTCAATTTGCATATTCTTTAAGTTAAAGGTAAGGATATATATATATATATATATATATATATATATATATATATATATACATATATGTATATATACATATATGTATGTATATGTATATATATATATGTATATATATATACATATATGTATATATACATATATGTATGTATATGTATATATGTGTGTATATGTACACATATATATATATATACATATATGTATGTATATATATATATATGTGTATATATATATATATATATATATATATATATATATATATATATATATATATATATATATATATATATATATATCGAATTCAAGTGGCATTTAACATCACATTATTGAAGGCAACTTTTGATTAACAATGTGAGAATTTAAAGTTCTTTATTGTTGACTAAAGTCTTATTTTTAACTTTATGTCTTACAATCATGCACCTTAATACTGTAACCATCCAATCATATATTCAATCATAATATTTAAACATACATGCACATAGACTTTTACATACATGCATATTACAACTGGCAATTTTTGTTTTATGCTTGTGGTTCAACTTATATACAAACACCCACATGTTACTTGAGTTCTATTTAATGCACGACATAAACAACCATCCCATTCACTTCTTCCTCACTTTCAAACACAACAACTAGTTTAAAGCAACCTGTCCTAATCTATAAGGACGAATACAAATACATATGGATACATTGCGAGGTATTTGACCTCTATATGATACATTTTACAAACATTGCATTCGTTTTTAAAGACGAACTTTCATTACATCGAAAGTTGACAGGCATGCATACCATTTCATGATATCCAACCTATAAATGACCTAATCTCATTTACTTAATAATAATCTCTATTGAATTCAATGACTTGAATGCAACGTCTTTTGAAATATGCCATGAATGACTCCAAGTAATATCTTTAAAATGAGCAAATGCACAGCGGAAGATTTCTTTAATACCTGAGAATAAACATGCTTTAAAGTGTCAACCAAAAGGTTGGTGAGTTCATTAGTTTATCGTAATCATTCATTTCCATCATTTTAATAGACCACAAGATTTTCTTTTCCATTTCTCATAAATAAACATCCCATTCATAGGGATAAAAATCATTCATATGGATTGAACACCTGATAATCGGCATTGACAAGATGCATATAAGAATATCCCCATCATTCCAGGACATCCTTCGGACATGATATTAAATTTTCAAAGTACTAAAGCATCCGTAACCATGGATGGGGCTTGTTGGGCCCGATAGATCTATCTTTAGGATTCGCGTCAATTAGGGGGCTCGGTTCCCTAATTCTTAGATTACCAGGCTAAAAGGGGCATATTCGGCTTCGATCCATTCAACTATATAATGTAGTTTTCGATTACTTGTGTCTATTTCGTCAAATATTTATAAAAGCGTATGTATTCTCAGTCCCAAAAATATATATTGCAAAAGCATTTAAAAAGGGAGTAATGAAACGTACAATACGGTATTTCGTAGTAAAATACATATGACGGCATTGAACAAGTGCAAGGTTGGCATTGGATTCACGAACCTATATTAAGTACATATATTTATATGTTGGTCAATATTTGTTTAACAATTTACGTAAAGTCATAGTGTATCACAATCCTAATGCTCGAGTTTATCATGCAAAGTCAACAAAAGTCAATTTGACTCTAAAATGTCTTCCAAAGATTTATACATATTTATTATATAACCTAATTAGTCGTTTTAAATATATTTATGAGAATTTATTAGAGTAAATAATAAACGTCATTTATTAATAAATAAAATTTATATTACATTTTATGTTAAATTTTATATACCATAAAATATACTTTTATATATCTTAAGTAATATAATTTATAAAATTCAATAATATAGTAGTATGTATTATTGATGAAATTATATTACTTGTGGTAAAGATATCTTTATGTTATATATTTATTTGATAAAATAATATTGATAATAATAATAATAAGTAAAAGTTGTATTATTTTGTAATAATAATAATAATTATTACTCTACTAATAATAACAATATTTATTTTTACTAATGATTATAATAATATGATAATTTTAATCATGATAAACTTAATAATAATAACAATACTTTTTAATATTAACTGTAATAATAATATTTTATATAAAAATAATAATTCTATTCAAAATGATAATAACAGTACTAAAATAACAATAATAATGATATTTTATAATAACAATGATATTTCTTATTAAAAATGATAATTTTAATAAAACTGATAGTTTTAATATTAATATTACTTTTAATTATAATAATAATGCTAAAAATAATGAAAATGAGATTTTTATCTAAATCAACAACTTACAATGTTTTTATTTCATCATTATACTTATACTCATTATTTCATAATCAATTCGCTTAATAGTTTTTAGTACTCTTTTATATCGCATTCATAATAATGATAATAATAGCAATTATAATAATTAGATGATACTAATATTATTTTTAACGATAATGATACTAATAAGTATCATAGTAATATTAATGATAATACTAATAATTATAATAATAATGATAATATTAATAATAATTTTTAATGTTAATAACAATAATAATAGTAATGACAATAACAATTTTTAATAATAATACATATATTAATAATGATAATGTTAATAATAATAATAATAATAATAATAATAATTATTATTATTATTATTATTATTAGATAATAATAATAATAACGACGATAATAACGACGATAGTAATAATAATCATTTTAACAATAATACAAAAATTTAGTTGACTGTAACTTCTAATCCTTTCATCGAAACCATTCGATATCTAAATGAAAAGTTATTCATTTTTTGCTAGCTTTCCAACGACATGTATATCATATACGCTATCTCAGTAGCATATGTATCTAATTCAGGATTCCACATAACCTATCTAACGACAATATCAAACGTACAAGCATGCATAATTCTATATACTCGAGCACTAGTCAGGGATACACTATTAATATATAAAAGTTAAGTTATAAGTGCTCACGTATCAATATTGAGATTCAGTATTGCAGGAAAGTACGTAGACGCAACGGAGACGATAAACACTAGGTTGACCTCACGAGCTATACCCCTGATCCATACCCATAACCTCCATAGCTATAACCCATAATTTCCTTAACTCTATCCTACTCGAAAAACCCGTCTTGAAATATCTCGCTCAAAACCTCGTCGTAGTATTTTATGTATAGTACTAATAATAATAATAAGATTAATATTAATCTTATTAATAATAATAATAATAATAATAATAATAATAATAATAATAATAATAATAATAATAATAATAATAATAATAATAATAATAATAATAATATATAATTATATACGAGTAATTGATAGAGAGATTGAGAGATGTGTGTGCACAAAACAGAAATCGACTGAACTTATAGATGTTGCCAGCCCAGCCTTCCCATGCGATCGCATGGGTCTGAAGGCACTTGGCCATGCGATCGCATGGCTAGTGTATCAAGCTCCTATTCCATTATTTAAGGGCTGCCGACAGTTTTAATAATTAAATATATATTTATATTAAATCTTTATAATTTAATAAATATTATATTATATTCTCGCATTTAGTTGGCTCGTAAAATTAGTTCCAATGACTCGTACGTTGTCACTCGACCTATGTCCCATTTTCGGTTTCTCGAACTCATCTTCATACGCTTAGAAAACTAGCACTTTATGTTTAGTGACTCGTACCCTTATCAAAATATAGACTTAAATCATTAGTAATCTACATTACACGAAGTGTAACTTATGCATTTGAGTGTTTTGGTCATATGCTTCTATAAATCATCATCTCATTGTATATACATATTATCAAAACGTTTTATGACTAAGTTAAAATATATATATATATATATATATATATATATTTATATTTTTATTTATATTTTTATTTCGAAATATAAATTTGAAATATTTATTTAACAATATAATATATAGTTTTTCAAAACTAATGATATTCAAAACTTATATATTTTGAAATTGTTTAAATAATAAGAAATATTATTTCGTAATATTTGTATTTTAAAGTTTAAAATTGATATAATTCAACTATATACAAACGTTCATAAAGACATTTTAATAATCAAATTATTTTATATTCAAAATAATTTTATTACAAAGGTTATAATAGTAGAAGTTGTTATGTCATAATACTTTCTTAATAATAAAAGTCTATTATATCGAAAAATGTTTTCGTTTAAGAAACACTATATAAATACCTTTATAATATAAAGCTTAAATTCTGCTAATTCTATATAATCAATTTACCTTTATAAATAACAGATTACAGTGATTCAGTTTTTCAAATCATTTTCTTACATTTGAAAATAGGTCAGTCGAATATTATGAAATCCATTTCTCCACTAACTTTTGTGTAACCTTCGTCAATTGACACATTACTTTACCAAATATTCCGAATACCGTTAAAAAAAGGTTTCCTAAATTAAAGTGGACCTCTCAACAGAGACTCATAATCATACCATGTATCTGATAAATCAATCATTTGATATTATCTTCTAATTC
Organism: Rutidosis leptorrhynchoides; assembly: GCF_046630445.1. Classification (NCBI taxonomy): domain Eukaryota; kingdom Viridiplantae; phylum Streptophyta; class Magnoliopsida; order Asterales; family Asteraceae; genus Rutidosis; species Rutidosis leptorrhynchoides. The sequence continues at coordinate 407,698,863 of NC_092335.1, forward strand.
CATCGATAACCATATTGAAACAAATACGTTTATGTAAAATATTATACGTTTTAATACTTTGTTAATATTCTCAAGTTATTATATATATACACATACCTATATATACATATTCATATTCAATTAAGTAATGGTTCGTGAATCGTCAGAATTTGGTCAATGTTAAATGAATGTATGAACATAGTTTAAAAATCCTTGAGATTCAACTTAACAAACTTTTCTTATCGTGTCGGAAACATATAAAGATTAAAGTTTAAACTTGGTCGGAAATTTCCGGGTTGTCACAGTACCTACCCGTTAAAGAAATTTCGTCCCCGAAATTTGATCGGGATGGTCATGGATGATAATAAGTAAGTTTTCATGAAGCATACGAGCTGAAAATTTGAGTTTTATCATCATTGAGTAATATAGATAAAACAATTCAATTTTGTGAAGAGTACGAGTGAAGTTATCACAAAAGAGTGAATTGAGTAAGCGTAGATTCGTCATATCTTTTGATGTAGATAGGATTGATTTCCAGAGTTCAAGGGATTTAGAGAAAATATTCGTAATAAGATTTGATTCTTCGAAAATCAAGGAAATTATGATCCGCTTTAATTGCGATCATCTGTTTTTGATTGCTCTGTCGGATATTTTTCTATAAATCCACCCCCTTTGTTTCCTTACAACTCACACCTTCTATTCTTTCCCCCTCAATTCATACTTTAAAACATTCGTCAATATGCTCCATCCCGTTCTGATCCTTGATATACTCTTAACTTTCATATCTGTCATTCTTCTCTTTCATCTACCACCGGAGGATTTTATTTACTTTTACTATTACCTTAGGGTTATAGTGTTTTTAATTCTCTCGTGCCTTTACGTGGCAATACGTATTGATATGCACGGATTGTAATTTATGTGTTGATATCGAGCTTTATATTTTCTTTTATATTCAAGAGTTCCATACTTTTGTCTCCTCTTCCTGACTCCAAGTCAAGCGAATAATGGTCCAGAATTCGTAGGTATGAATTTCGGAATGAACATGGTTAATGTTCTAAGAAGGAAATTGTAATGGCACGATATTGATTTGTAAAATTACCAGAATACCTCAGAAAAGACCGAATCATCAAGAAAAAATATTTTCTTCATATGTTTAGAGGTTAAGTAGAATACAAGAGTCGTGTATCATGGTACATGATGACGTTATGATCTGTGAATCATCACGTTCCATTTAGAAACTCAGCATGACTTACTGTAATATAATCACATTGATCAAGTGTCATTACATTATACTAACTCATGCTTCAGTTCCCAACACTACTTCAAATCGTTCATATTTTAAACTCGAAGGTTTCAGAATTTAGAACTAAAATAGTTTCTTTTATGATATTACACAGATAGTGCGAAGAGGTAAATAATTTCGGATAACAATCAGTATGAAGATATCTTCAGGAACATCGAAGATATTTATAATGAAAGATATGATGATATCTTAATATTTCTAACATCGATGGATGATGATGAAGATTTGACTGTAAAGATTTAGAGTCGGAAGTAAGGTATTCGCTAAAGACTTCAGTAGATACTGAATCATTTGGATTCTTTGAAGGCAGGTTTGGTCTTTGTGATTTGTCCACAACCTCCTTCATGGTTTGCTCAATCCGTTTTCTGGTTCCAAACCTTCTCTTTTTCTGAGCTTTGCCAACACACTATTTCTTTATCATCAAACTTTTGACCGTTACGGTTGTCTATAGTTTCTACTGCTTCATTCAGCTTTTCCAAAAAAATTCAGAGAACTAAATCATAGGTTGGGGTGTTTTTCAGAAACTTTGCATTCGAAGTATATAAGTCTAGGAGATAGACGTTATATGTACACATATAACTGTTGGTGTAGACATGCTACAAGATTTCAAAATACTGATTGTTAATTCTAAGTAATTGACATGACAATTCTTGTCACAAGATGCGGATGAGTAAATAATGGGGTTTCAATAAATATAATGATTTTTCGAAAAGTCAAAGATCAGTGAAGTTTTTGGTAAGTTTATTGCTAATGTGGTGAGATATAAAGGTTCTCCGGTAACGATGACGAAAGGGCAACTTCTATATTGATGTTATAATAAGACTGTTTCAACTGAAAAGTCGAAGTTGACTTGCTGGAGCTGTGACAAAATTGTCTATTTTTAGAAGGGATTGAAAAGTTATTTTAGCTAATAAATGCCAAAGGGTCTGACACAAATACGTGTTAAATTATGACTTTGGTTTCAAGGGTTTTTCAGGTACATAACTGTGAGTAACATGTGGTTGGATCATCATCTCGATTGTTCATTGTTTGAAGTGTCTTCAGAAATTTCGGAGGGTTTGAACACAGATTGTAATCGTCAATATATATAATGTTCTACACAGTTTTGAAGTCAAAATATAGCTTTGAAAGATGTAGAAATCTAAGAGTGATGATACCGGATTATATTTTGAATTGAATTTGACGATATCAAAATCAGAATATGTAATTGAATTTGAATGAGTATGGTTGTTTTGGTTTCTATAAAAGAATGTATATTGTTGTGAAAGTAGTGAGTGTAATTGGTGATTGTTGAATCAGATTCGAAGAATGTAACATATTAATTGTGAATTTATATATCTCTCGGGTATTACCTACCCATTAAAAAAAATTCACAATTAATATTCTGTACAAAAGAATATTATTACAGTCTTTATGAAAATATATGTGTGTATATTTTCTTCAGATATAACATAGATTTAATGAGTTAATATTAAATTAAACTCATTTGATTTACGGTTGAAACTAGAATTGAATAATCCCTAAAGACTTTAGAAATTACATAACTTTTAAGGAGTATTTATTCAATGAAATTGAAATTATGAATTAATACTTCGTTATTTGTTGACGCATGATGTTGGTGTTTGTGGAATTCTTGTGAACTTCGCAAGGTACGAATAATGTTATCTGAAAAGTTTCGAGTACATTGATGATGAAAGTGTAAAATCAAACATATATTTGAATAATACACTTGATTTATTATGAATTGAAATTTATTGAATTGAGACAGAGATTGTAGTCAACGATGGTTAAGTTGCGAACGAAGGACGTACATTATTGCATATTAGTAATATGAATTAACCGAGTAGTTAAGATTCACACATAATAGCTTAGTACGGAAATATTTATTATGGTTTAAAATTTTATATATATAAGATATACATATAAATCCCTTAGTGGAAATGAATTAATACTTCATAACTCGTTGATATGACATACTTGTTGTTGATTGGTAATGATATCCATAGAGATTCTTGAACTGTCGGAGCTTGTGATGTTATAAGTGCTGCTAGTGCTGATGATGCTGACGATACTGACGGTGCTGGTGATGTTAACGGTACCGTTGATGCTGCTGGTAAAACAAGTCTAGCTTGTAAATCACGCATCATTCTTGTCAGGGCTTCTATTCTTCCTTCTATTATTTTGGTTCATTCATCTAATTTATTGTTAGGGCTGGAATAGATAATCTCTAAGACATTTAGAGATTACATAATTACCGCAGAATGTTTTTCTAATGAAGTTATGAATTAATACTTCATCAGTTATTGTTGCTGGTATTCTTTGGTATCTATGGTGCGTATGACGTTGATGTTCGAGGTACAGATTGTGATGTTGAAGTGTGAGATGTGGATGTTGTTGTTGGTGGTGATAATGGTACTGTTGGTGTTGCAGATGGTGGTACTGGTTATGCTGCTGGTGCTACTGCTGGTGTTTGTAACCTTTGCACCATATTCTCCAAAGCCACTACCCGAGCGCGAAGCTCGTTGACTTCTTCTATTACACCGGGATGATTGTTGGTCCGGACGAGCGGATGAATAAGATCTAGAATATGAGGTAGTATATAATCATGACGAGATACTCTAAAAATGAGAGAGAAGATGGTGTCTCGAACAGGTTCGCTGGTAAGTGCTTCAGGTTCTTCGCCAAGAGGGCAATGTGGTGGATGGAAGGGATCACCTTCTTATTGTCTCCAATGATTGAGGAGGCTATGAACCCATCCCCAATTCATCCAGAATAGATGATGGCTGATTGGTTGATCCATTCTGGTTACACTGCTTTCGAAGCTTTAGTGGGATTCCATTTCGGAATTCGAGGGACTTGAACTAATGACGAATTTCATTTCGTACGATTGAATAAAGGATTTTTAAATATGAAATGGTTTTTCTGGCTATCGGGTGGTATTCTAATTATATATATATATATATATATATATATATATATATATATATATATATATATATATATATATATATATATATTTATATCACAAAAGCTTATCTGTTTTCCCCTTCCAGGATCTTCTACGCCACTTTTTCTCCCACCTCTCATTCCCTTGAGCTAAAAATTAATCGATTGGAGATTAATTGAGTAGAGATGGAGCTACAAATTAGGGTTTCAATGCACAATTCATCTCTTTTCGTTTGGTGCAATTGAACAGCGAATTCTTTGATTGACTCAATCGAGTGAAGATGTTGGGAGATTTTAAGGTTTACTCATCTGATTCATAACGTACTTGACCAATCGCAATCGACTTCGTAACCGTAAGGATCTATTTTCTTTCGCCTAATTTAGTTCTTGAAATTACTTTTACCTACGAAGGATTTTACGGAATATGTCAGGAAAATTTACAGTAACAGATACGCTAAGATATGAATTAGCAGATACGCTAAGATATGAATTTTGTCTATACACTATTTATGCAATCAATGCAGCAAGACGTGTCTAGACTAAGAATGATAAGCAGGTAATTTCCTAGGGATGATAAGTAGGAAATTTTTGACACAAAATGATAAGCAAAACTTTTGACATGCAGACACGGTCGAAGTCCAGACTCACTAATGCATCTAAGTAACTATCAGTTAGACACACTAATGCAAAACCTGGTTTGCTAAGACCACTGCTCTGATACCACATGAAGTGACCCATCCTAATCTATAAGGACGAATACAAATACATATGGATATATTGCGAGGTATTTGACCTCTATATGATACATTTTACAAACATTGCATTCGTTTTTAAAGACGAACTTTCATTACATCGAAAGTTGACAGGCATGCATACCATTTCATAATATACAACCTATAAATGACCTAATCAGTCATTTACTTAATAATAATCTCTATTAAATTCAACGACTTGAATGCAACATCTTTTGAAATATGCCATGAATGACTACAAGTAATATCTTTAAAATGAGCAAATGCACAGCGGAAGATTTCTTTAATACCTGAGAATAAACATGCTTTAAAGTGTTAACCAAAAGGTTGGTGAGTTCATTAGTTTATCGTAATCATTCATTTCCATCATTTTAATAGACCACAAGATTTTCATTTCCATTTCTCATAAATAAACATCCCATGCATAGGGATAAAAATCATTCATATGGATTGAACACCTGATAATCGACATTCACAAGATGCATATAAGAATATCCCCATCATTTCGGGACATCCATCAGACATGATATTAAATTTTCGAAGTACTAAAGCATCCGCAACCATGGATGGGGCTTGTTGGGCCCGATAGATCTATCTTTAGGATTCCCGTCAATTAGGGGGCTCGGTTCCCTAATTCTTAGATTACCAGGCTAAAAGGGGCATATTCGGCTTCGATCCATTCAACCATATAATGTAGTTTTCGATTACTTGTGTCTATTTCGTCAAATATTTATAAAAGCGCATGTATTCTCAGTCCCAAAAATATATATTGCAAAAGCATTTATAAAGTGAGTAATGAAACTCACAATACGGTATTTCGTAGTAAAATACATATGACGGCATTGAACAAGTGCAAGGTTGGCCTTGGATTCACGAACCTATATTAAGTGTGTATATATATATATATATATATATATATATATATATATATATATATATATATATATATATATATATATATATATATATATATATATATATATATATATATATGTTGGTCAATATTTGTTTAACAATTTAGGTCAAGTCATAGTGTATCACAATCCTAATGCTCGAGTTTATCATGCAAAGTCAACAAAAGTCAATTTGACTCTAAAATGTCTTCCAAAGATTTATACATATTTATTATATAACCCAATTAGTCGTTTTAAATATATTTATGAGAATTTATTAGAATAAATAATACACGTCATTTATTAATAAATAAAATTTATATTACATTTTATGTTAAATTTTATATACAATAAAATATACTTTTATATATCTTAAGTAATATAATTTATAAAATTCAATAATATAGTAGTATGTATTATTGATGAAATTATATTACATGTGTAACATCTCGCCTTTTTCCGTTTACTTTCCGTTTATTCATTTTAAAGTTCGTTATATATTTATAACATCTCCCGATAATGCGCATTTTAAATTATCTCGTTTAGGTAATTCACGCACCCGAATGAAACTAGAGGGACTAGACTTGCCAAATGACCAAAGATGTTACTAGGTCAAAGTGGTCAACATTCATTCTCATCCATTCATCCATCTCTTTCTCTCTACTACTTCCTCCATTTTCTCTCAAACTCCAAATCCAAAGATTCATCATCTATTTTCGTTCTAGCAAGTGTCCATCAAAACAAATTGCATTTTTGGAATCCTTGCAACTTCCTCTTCGATTCCATACCGATTTCATTACATTTTGGTAACTTTCTAAAATCACTAGATTTTGTGCTCTTGATGTTTTTAACTTATAAAGTTGTTAGTTAGTGTCTATGGCTCAAGTCTAATATGAATATATGATTATTATGCTCGATCTCGTTGTTTTAGTGTAACTAGCATGAACATGAAAAGTGTGTGTTTGATTTTGAGTTTTGGATGATTTAATGTTGTTGTTATCATAAAGTGCAAGTATTAAATGTGTTCCTAGTATCACTAGCTTCAATTTGATGTGTAGGTTGCTTTAGAAAACTTCATAAACGTGATTATTGATTTTGGTGGATTTGGGTTAGGGTTTGATGAACTTGAAATGAACCTTTAATGCTTTGAATGACATGAGATGTTATTAGTAAGTGTTTAGTTGTATTGCATGTTTAATTATCTTCGAAACGGCATATCTTTCGTGTAAATTGGTTGCTCGAATCATTGAGTTGCATTTATGAACTTGAATGCATTAAATGATGAGCATTGAATGTGAATTGGGTTGTTGCAAGTATTGAATTGTTTGTTGAAATGTGTTTAGTTGTTTTCCTCATCAAAATACCTTCCTAATGATATAAGATACATGTTTTGGTTGTTTGTGGGTCATAAATTGAAAATGTTTGAAGTTTGGTTCATGCATTTGTTGTTGCAGCAAAAACAGGGTCTGCATACCAATCTGGATGACATCCAGATTATTGGACACCGTCCAGGCCTTCAATGATGGACGCTGTCCAGCAAATCTGGACGCCGTCCAGTTACACTGCCAGTTTCTGTTTTGTTTTACAATTTTATGAAAAATGTTTGCTATGCTACGCACCTCCGATTCACATGTAACTTATTCTAACATGCTCATATATGATTAAAAACCTCAGAAAAATAGTTCGGGACCCGACCCGAACGTGTTCACTTTTCGTTGACTTTGACCCGACCAAAGTTTGACTTTTAATCAAACTTAACCAAATGTTTGTGCAATCATCCTAACATGCTTCTATACTAGTATCTTGCATAAAACTTGACAATTTGATTTCACATGCTACATAATCGAGTCGTAACGAGCCATAGGACTAATTGAACATCTTGGACCTATCGTGTTACCATTATTGATACAAACCTACTTGTTTAGGTCAAGACTAGCATTCGTTATTGCACACGTTTACTTGTTGAAGTACTTTTACATACATGCACTCAAGGTGAGATCATAGTCCCACTTTTACTCTTTTGAACTTACATCTGGGAGGAGAAAACATAAACGTTTCTTTTTCCTAAGTGAACACAAGTACAGGAAAACAAACATTCTACATACGAGTTTAGAACAAAATCCTCAATTCGATTATCATTAGTTACACTTGCCTGGTGTAAGCGAGAACTTATGTTGTATGGATACATATGGGTTTGACAAATCCTCATTCAGACGGTTCGCTACCGTTTACGAATAGAATATATTTTCGAGAAACAGTGTATGTTCTAACACTATTGTGATGGGGTTCTATGGAAGGAATGTTAAGCATTGATAATTGGGTGCTCGTGAATACTAACTTTTGGAATGTATTACTATTATATCAATGTTAAAATCTTGTGGTTCACTTGTACTTACTTACTTAAACCTATGATTTCACTATCGTTTTCGTTGACAGATTTTTATGTTTTTATCATGTCCTTGAACGTTTTGTGATACATGCTTCCGCTCATTACTTTTGATACTTGCTTGGATGTCGAGTGTACATGCATACGTGGAGCGTCTTTTGGCTACTTTTAAATTGTGTCGCATATGTTTCAATTGTACTTTAAACTTTGTTATGTAACTAGTTGTCGAACTACTTTGTAAACCTTGAAACATCTTTACTTTTGAAATGCATGCGACATACTTTTGGTCAAACGTTGTTTTAAAGACTTATGACCACGTAACGGGACCTAAGTAGACGGCGCCGTCAATGACGATTTTGTCGGGTCGCTACAACATGTGGTAAAGATATCTTTATGTTATATATTTATTTGATAAAATAATATTGATAATAATAATAATAAGTAAAAGTTGTATTATTTTGTAATAATAATAATTATTATTACTCTACTAATAATAACAATATTTATTTTTACTAATGATTATAATAATATGATAATTTTAATCATGATAAACTTAATAATAATAACAATACTTTTTAATATTAACTGTAATAATAATATTTTATATAAAAATAATAATTCTATTCAAAATGATAATAATAATAATAATAATAATACTAAAATGCCAATAATAATGATATTTTATAATAACAATGATATTTCTTATTAAAAATGATAATTTTAATAAAAATGATAGTTTTAATATTAATATTACTTTTAATTATAATTATAATTATAATGCTAAAAATAATGAAAACGAGATTTTTATCTAAATCAACAACTTACAATGTTTTTATTTCATCATGATACTTATACTCGTTATTTCGTAATCGATTCGTTTAATAGTTTTTAGTTCTCTTTTATATCGCATTCATAATAATGATAATAATAGCAATTATAATAATTAAATGATACTAATATTAGTTTTAACGATAATGATACTAATAAACAGTGTTGTAAAAGTCGGCTGACTTGGCCGACGCATCAGCCGATGCGTCATTTTTTGGGTTCTCCGTCCCGTTTTTTCTGAAAACGACTTAAAAGACGGTCAGAGCTAAAAGTTCGGTCAAAGTCTATCAAAGACGGTCAAAGTTGGTCAAAAACGGTCAAAGTCAGTCAAATTTCGTCAAGATCTTATATATTTTAAAATTAGGGTTTGTTTTCATTTTTTGGGCCGCTCTTTTCTCTGTGTCCTTACTGATTATGTACTCGGTCACATTAATTGAGTTTGAAGTTTGATTTTTTTTTTTTAAATTCAAGTTCTTATTTAAGAAATTTATGGTACATAATCAACTATTATATATATATATATATATATATATATATATATATATATATATATATATATATATATATATATATATATATATATATATATATATATATATATATATTTTATGAAATTATTAATAAAGTCAACGTTGGTCAACGACCGATGCGTCCCCGACACCTCCCCCGACTCGGCCGACGCGTCCTTTTTAGGTATCGACCGATGCGTCCCCGACTCGCGACTTTTACAACCTTGCTAATAAGTATTATAATAATATTAATGATAGTACTAATAATTATAATGATAATGATAATGATAATATTAATTATAATTTTTAATGATAATATTAATTATAATTTTTAATGATAATAACAATAATAATAGTAATGACAATAAATTTTTTTAATAATAATACATATATTAATAATAATAATGTTAATAATAATAATAATAATAATAATAATAATAATAATAATAATAATAATAATATTAATAATAATAATAATTAGATAATAATAATAATAACGACGATAGTAATAATAATCATTTTAACAATAATACAAAAATTTAGTTGACTATAACTTCTAATCCATTCATCGAAACCATTCGATATCTAAATGAAAAGTTATTGATTTTTCGCTAGCTTTCCAACGACATGCATATCATATACGCTATCTCAGTAGCATATGTATCTAATTCAGGATTCAACATAACCTATCTAACGACAATATCAAACGTACAAGCATGCATAATTTTATATATTCGAGCACTAGTCAGGGATACACTATTAATATATAAAAGTTAAGTTATAAGTGCTCACATATCAATATTGAGATTCAATATTGCAGGAAAGTACGTAGACGCAACGAAGACGATAAACACTAGGTTGACCTTACGAGCTATACCCCTGATCCATACCCATAACCTCCATAGCTATAACCCATAATTTCCTTAGCTCTATCCTACTCGAAAAACCCGTCTTGAAATATCTCGCTCAAAACCTCGTCGTAGTATTTTATGTATAGTACTAATAATAATAATAAGATTAATATTAATCTTAATAATAATAATAATAATAATAATAATAATAATAATAATAATAATAATAATAATAATAATAATAATAATAATAATAATAATAATAATAATAATAATATATAATTATATACGAGTAATTCATAGAGAGATTGAGAGATGTGTGTGCACAAAACAGAAATTGACTGAACTTATAGATGTTGCCAGCCCAGCCTTCCCATGCGATCACATGGGTCTGAAGGCACTTGGCCATGCGATCGCATGGCTAGTGTATCCAACTCACATTCCATTATTTATGAAATGTCCCGTTCATATTGATTATAAACGTTTCATATTAATTGATTTCGTCGTGAGGTTTTGACCTCTATATGAGACATTTTTCAAAGACTGCATTCATTTTTAAAACAACCATAACCTTTATTTTATCTATAAAGGTTTAAAAAGCATTACGTAGATTATCAAATAATGATAATCTAAAATATACCGTTTACACATGACCATTAAATAATGGTTTACAATAAGAATATATTACATCAAAAATAAGTTTCTTGAATGCAGTTTTTACGTAATATCATACAAGCATGGACTCCAAATCTTGTCCTTATTTTAGTTTGCAATAGCGAAAACTCTTAATAATCACCTGAGAATAAACATGCTTAAAACGTCAACAAAAATGTTGGTGAGTTATAGGTTTAACCTATATATTATCAAATCATAATAATAGACCACAAGATTTCATATTTCAATATACATCCCGTACATAGAGATAAAAAAAATCATTCATATGGGGAACACCTGGTAACCGACATTAACAAGATGCATATAAGAATATCCCCTATCATTTCGGGAAATCCTTCGGACATGATAAAAACAAATTCGAAGTACTAAAGCATCCGGTACTTTGGATGGGGTTCGTTTGGCCCAATAGATCTATCTTTAGGATTCGCGTCAATTAGTAGATCGGTTTACTAATTCTTAGGTTACCAAGCAAAAAGGGGCATATTCGGCTTCGATCATTCACCCATATAATGTAGTTTCATTTACTTGTGTCTATTTTGTAAAACATTTATAAAACTGCATGTATTCTCATCCAAAAATATTAGATTTTAAAAGTGGGACTATCACTTTCACAGATTTTTACTTCGTCGGGAAGTAAGACTTGGCCACTGGTCGATTCACGAATCTATAACAAATATGTACATATATATCAAAGTATGTTCAAAATATATTTACAACACTTTTAATACATTTTGATGTTTTAAGTTTATTAAGTCAGCTGTCCTCATTAGTAACCTACAACTAGTTGTCCATAGTTAGATGTACATAAATAAATTGATATATATTATCTTGAATCAATCCACGACCCAGTGTATACACGTCTCAGGTTAGATCACAGCTCAAAGTATATATATTTTTGGAATCAACCTCAACCCTAACTCCAACATTACTGCATATAGAGTGTCTATGGTTGTTCCAAATAATATATATAGATGGGTCGATATGATATGTCAAAACATTTGCATACGTGTCTATGGTATCCCAAGATTACATAATATATTAGAATACATGTATAATACAATATAAGTTAGCTAGGATATGATTAATATACATTTGTTACCAATTTTCACGTAGCTACAACAAGCAAAAATATCCAATCTTGTTTTACCCATAACTTCTTCGTTTTAAATCTGTTTTGAGTGTTTCAAGTTGCTATGGTTTCATATCGAAATTAATTTTATGAATCCAAACATAAAAAGTATAAGTTTATAGTAAGAAATACAGGTTACAAGTCATTTTTGTAAAGGTAGTCATTTCAGTCGAAAGAACGACGTCTAGATGACCATTTTGGAAAACATACTTCCACCTTGAGTTTAACCATGATTTTTGGATATAGTTTCATGCTCATAAGAAAAATTATTTTCCCAGAAGAACAACTTTTAAATCAAAGTTTATCATGGTTTTTAATTAACTAACCCAAAACAGCTCGCGGTGTTACTACGACGGCGTATATCTGGTTTTACGGTGTTTTTTGTGTTTTCAGGTATTAAATCATTAAGTTAGCATATCATATAGATATAGAACATGTGTCTAGTTGATTTTAAAAGTCAAGTTAGAAGGATTAACTTTTGTTTGCGAACAAGTTTAGAATTAACTAAACTATGTTCTAGTGATTTCAAGTTTAAACTTTCGAATAAGGTAGTTTTATATATATGAATCGAATGATGTTATGAACATCATTCTCAGGTTTTGTGGATAAATCTACTGGAAATGAGAAAAATAGATCTAGCTTCAAAGGATCCTTGGATGGCTTAAAAGTTCTTGAAGTAGATTCATGACACGAAAACAAATTCAAGTAAGATTTTCACTCAAAATAAGATTGTTATAGTTATAGAAATTGAAACAAAGTTTGAATATGAGCATTACCTTGTATTAGAAAGATATCTTACTGTAAATAAGAAAGATTTCTTGAGGTTGGATGACCACTTTACAAGATTGGAAGTAAGCTAGCAAACTTGGAAGTATTCATGATTTTATGAAACTAGAACTTATAGAATTTATGAAGAACACTTAGAACTTGAAGATAGAACTTGAGAGAGATCAATTAAATGAAGAAAATTGAAGAATGAAAGTGTTTGTAGGTGTTTTTGGTCATTGGTATATGGATTAGATATAAAGGATGTGTAATTTTGTTTACATGTAAATAAGTCATGAATGATTACTAATATTTTTGTAATTTTATGAGATATTTCATGCTAGTTGCCAAATGATGGTTCCCACATGTATTAGGTGACTCACATGGGCTGCTAAGAGCTGATCATTGGAGTGTATATACCAATAGTACATACATCTAAAAGCTGTGTATTGTACGAGTACGAATACGGGTGCATACTAGTAGAATTGTTGATGAAACTGAACGAGGATGTAATTGTAAGCCTTTTTGTTAAGTAGAAGTATTTTGATAAGTGTATTGAAGTAATTCAAAAGTATATTAATACATATTAAAACACTACATGTATATACATTTTAACTGAGTCGTTAAGTCATCGTTAGTCGTTACATGTAAATGTTGTTTTGAAACCTTTAGGTTAACGATCTTGTTAAATGTTGTTAACCCATTGTTTATTATATCTAAAGAGATGTTAAATTATTACATTATCATGATATTATGATATATTAATATATCTTAGTATGATATATATACAGTTAAATATTGTTACAACGATGATCGTTACATATATGTCTCGTTTCGAAATCATTAAGTTAGTAGTCTTGTTTTTACATATGTAGTTCATTGTTAATATACTTAATGACATGTTTACTTATCATTTATCATGATTAAACATAGTGTATCAATATTTTAATATGATTCATATGTATTTAGTAAGACGTTGTTATAACGATAATCGTTATATATATCGTTTCGAGTTTCTTAATTCAATAAACTCAATTTTATGTATATAACTCATTGTTAAAATACCTAATGAGATACTTACTTATCATAATATCATGTTAACTATATATATAATCATATATATATCATCATATAATTTTTACAAGTTTTAACGTTCGTGAATCACCGGTCAACTTGGGTGGTCAATTGTCTATATGAAACCTATTTCAATTAATCAAGTCTTAACATATTTGATTGCTTAACATGTTGGAAACACTTAATCATGTAAATAACAATTTCCCTCATTTACCAAATCGAACAACGCCTTTCTAAGGTGCAACCTTAAGCATGACCATCTCTCCAATTTCAAATTCTATATCTTTTCTTTTAATGTTGGCGTAGCTCTTTTATCGAATTTGGGCGGTTTTCAACCGTTGTTAAATTTGGATGATCTTCTCAGTAGTTTCTTGTATTATCTCCGGACCCGTAATATTTCTATCCCCTTCTTCACTCCAACAAATCGGAGACCTGCACTTTCTACCATAAAGTACTTTAAACGGCGCCATCTCAATGCTTGAATGGTAGCTGTTGTTGTAGAAAAATTCTGCTAACGGTAGATGTTGATCCCAACTATTTCCGAAATCAATAACACATGCTCGTACCATGTCTTCAAGCATTTGTATCGTCCTTTCGCTCTGCCCATCAGTTTGTGGATGATAGCCAGTACTCATGTCTAGACGAGTTCCTAATGCTTGCTGTAATGTCTGCCAGAATCTTGAAATAAATCTACCATCCCTATCAGAGATAATAGAGATTGGTATTCCATGTCTGGAGACGACTTTCTTCAAATACAGTCGTGCTAACTTCTCCATCTTTTCATCTTCTCTTATTGGCAGGAAGTGTGCTGATTTGGTGAGACGATCAACTATCACCCAAATAGTATCAAAACCACTTGCAGTCCTTGGCAATTTAGTGATGAAATCCATCGTAATATTTTCCCATTTCCATTCCGGGATTTCGGGTTGTTGAAGTAGACCTGATGGTTTCTGATGCTCAGCTTTGACCTTAGAACACGTCAAACATTCTCCTACGTATTTAGCAACATCGGCTTTCATACCCGGCCACCAAAAATGTTTCTTGAGATTCTTGTACATCTTCCCAGTTCCAGGATGTATTGAGTATCTGGTTTTATGAGCTTCTCTAAGTACCATTTCTCTCATATCTCCAAATTTTGGTACCCAAATCCTTTCAGCCCTATACCGAGTTCCGTCTTCCCGAATATTAAGATGCTTCTTCGATCCTTTGGATATTTCATCCTTTAAATTTCCCTCTTTTAAAACTCCTTGTTGCGCCTCCTTTATTTGAGTAGTAAGGTTAGTGTGAATCATTATATTCATAGCTTTTACTCGAATGGGTTCTCTCTCCTTTCTGCTCAAGGCGTTGGCTACCACATTTGCCTTCCCCGGGTGATAACGAATCTCAAAGTCGTAATCATTCAACAATTCAATCCATCTGCGCTGCATCATGTTCAGTTGTTTCTGATTAAATATGTGTTGAAGACTTTTGTGGTCGGTATATATAATATATTTTTGACCCCATATAAGTAGTGCCTCCAAGTCTTTAATGCAAAAATAACCGCGCCTAATTCCAAATCATGCGTCGTATAATTCTGCTCATGAATCTTCAATTGTCTAGAAGTATAAGCAATTACTTTCGTTTGTTGCATTAATATACAACCGAGATCTTTCTTTGAGGCGTCCCAATATATCACAAAATCATCATTCCCTTCAGGTAATGATAATATAGGTGCCGTAGTTAACTTTTTCTTTAACAATTGAAACGCTTTCTCTTGTTCATTTTTCCATTCAAATTTCTTCTCTTTATGCATTAATGCAGTCAAGGGTTTTGCTATACTGGAAAAGTCTTGGATGAACCTTCTGTAGTAACCAGCTAGTCCTAAAAACTGGCGTATGTGTTTCGGAGTTTTCGGGGTTTCCCACTTTTCAACGGTTTCAATCTTTGCTGGATCCACCTGAATACCTTCTTTGTTCACTATGTGACAGAGGAATTGAACTTCTTCCAACCAAAATGCACACTTTGAAAACTTAGCGTACAGTTTTTCTTTTCTCAGCAACTCTAGCACTTTTCTCAAATGTTCTTCGTGCTCTTGATCATTCTTCGAGTAAATAAGTATATCATCGATGAAAACAATGACAAACTTGTCAAGATATGGCCCACACACTCGGTTCATGAGGTCCATGAATACAGCTGGTGCGTTAGTCAATCCAAACGACATAACCATAAACTCTTAATGACCGTAACGCGTCCTAAAAGCAGTCTTTGGAATATCATCCTCCTTCTCCCGCATTTGATGATATCCAGAATGTAAATCGATCTTCGAATAAATAGACGAGCCTTGTAGTTGATCAAATAAGTCATCGATTCTCGGTAGTGGGTAGCGGTTTTTGATGGTAAGTTTGTTCAACTCTCTGTAGTCGATACATAACCTGAATGTACCATCTTTCTTCTTAACAAACAAAACAGGAGCTCCCCATGGTGATGTGCTTGGTCGAATGAAACCACGCTCTAAAAGTTCCTGTAACTGACTTTGTAATTCTTTCATTTCGCTGGGTGCGAGTCTGTATGGAGCACGATGAAATGTCCCGTTCTTATTGATTAAAAACGTTCCATATTAATTGATTTCGTTGCGAGGTTTTGACCTCTATATGAGACGTTTTTCAAAGACTGCATTCATTTTAAAACAAACCATAACCTTTATTTCATTAATAAAGGTTTAAAAAGCTTTACGTAGATTATCAAATAATGATAATCTAAAATATCCTGTTTACACATGACCATTACATAATGGTTTACAATACAAATATGTTACAACAAAATAAGTTTCTTGAATGCAGTTTTTACACAATATCATACAAGCATGGACTCCAAATCTCGTCCTTATTTAAGTATGCGACAGCGGAAGCTCTTAATAATCACCTGAGAATAAACATGCTTAAAACGTCAACAAAAATGTTGGTGAGTTATAGGTTTAACCTATATATATCAAATCATAATAATAGACCACAAGATTTCATATTTCAATACACATCCCATACATAGAGATAAAAATCATTCATATGGTGAACACCTGGTAACCGACATTAACAAGATGCATATATAAGAATATCCCCATCATTCCGGGACACCCTTCGGATATGATATAAATTTTGAAGTACTAAAGCATCCGGTACTTTGGATGGGGTTTGTTAGGCCCAATAGATCTATCTTTAGGATTCGCGTCAATTAGGGTGTCTGTTCCCTAATTCTTAGATTACCAGACTTAATAAAAAGGGGCATATTCGATTTCGATAATTCAACCATAGAATGTAGTTTCACGTACTTGTGTCTACTTTGTAAATCATTTATAAAACCTGCATGTATTCTCATCCCAAAAATATTAGATTTTAAAAGTGGGACTATAACTCACTTTTACAGATTTTTACTTCGTCGGGAAGTAAGACTTGGCCACTGGTTGATTCACGAACCTATAACAATATATACATATATATCAAAGTATGTTCAAAATATATTTACAACACTTTTAATATATTTTGATATTTTAAGTTTATTAAGTCAGCTGTCCTCGTTAGTAACCTACAACTAGTTGTCCACAGTTAGATGTACAGAAATAAATCGATAAATATTATCTTGAATCAATCCACGACCCAGTGTATACGTATCTCAGTATTGATCACAACTCAAACTATATATATTTTGGAATCAACCTCAACCCTGTATAGCTAACTCCAACATTCACATATAGAGTGTCTATGGTTGTTCCGAAATATATATAGATGTGTCGACATGATAGGTCGAAACATTATATACGTGTCTATGGTATCTCAAGATTACATAATATACAATACAAGTTGATTAAGTTATGGTTGGAATAGATTTGTTATCAATTTTCACGTAGCTAAAATGAGAAAAATTATCCAATCTTGTTTTACCCATAACTTCTTCATTTTAAATCCGTTTTGAGTGAATCAAATTGCTATGGTTTCATATTGAACTCTATTTTATGAATCTAAACAGAAAAAGTATAGGTTTATAGTCGGAAAAATAAGTTACAAGTCGTTTTTGTAAAGGTAGTCATTTCAGTCGAAAGAACGATGTCTAGATGACCATTTTAGAAAACATACTTCCACTTTGAGTTTAACCATAATTTTTGGATATAGTTTCATGTTCATAATAAAAATCATTTTCTCAGAATAACAACTTTTAAATCAAAGTTTATCATAGTTTTTAATTAACTAACCCAAAACAGCCCGCGGTGTTACTACGACGGCGTAAATCCGGTTTTACGGTGTTTTTCGTGTTTCCAGGTTTTAAATCATTAAGTTAGCATATCATATAGATATAGAACATGTGTTTAGTTGATTTTAAAAGTCAAGTTAGAAGGATTAACTTTTGTTTGCGAACAAGTTTAGAATTAACTAAACTATGTTCTAGTGATTACAAGTTTAAACCTTCGAATAAGATAGCTTTATATGTATGAATCGAATGATGTTATGAACATCATTACTACTTTAAGTTCCTTGGATAAACCTACTGGAAAAGTGAAAAATGGATCTAGCTTCAACGGATCCTTGGATGGCTCGAAGTTCTTGAAGCAGAATCATGACATGAAAACAAGTTCAAGTAAGATCATCACTTGAAATAAGATTGTTATAGTTATAGAAATTGAACCAAAGTTTGAATATGATTATTACCTTGTATTAGAATTATAACCTACTGTAAGAAACAAAGATTTCTTGAGGTTGGATGATCACCTTACAAGATTGGAAGTGAGCTAGCAAACTTGAAAGTATTCTTGATTTTATGTAACTAGAACTTGTAGAATATATGAAGAACACTTAGAACTTGAAGATAGAACTTGAGAGAGATCAATTAGATGAAGAAAATTGAAGAATGAAAGTGTTTGTAGGTGTTTTTGGTCGTTGGTGTATGGATTAGATATAAAGGATATGTAATTTTGTTTTCATGTAAATAAGTCATGAATGATTACTCATATTTTTGTAATTTTATGAGATATTTCATGCTAGTTGCCAAATGATGGTTCCCACATGTGTTAGGTGACTCACATGGCCTGCTAAGAGCTGATCATTGGAGTGTATATACCAATAGTACATACATCTAAAAGGTGTGTATTGTACGAGTACGAATACGGGTGCATACGAGTAGAATTGTTGATGAAACTGAACGAGGATGTAATTGTAAGCATTTTTGTTAAGTAGAAGTATTTTGATAAGTGTATTGAAGTCTTTCAAAAGTGTATAAATACATATTAAAACACTACATGTATATACATTTTAACTGGGTCGTTAAGTCATCGTTAGTCGTTACATGTAAGTGTTGTTTTGAAACCTTTAGGTTAACGATCTTGTTAAATGTTGTTAACCCAATGTTTATAATATCAAATGAGATTTTAAATTATTATATTATCATGATATTTTCATGTATGAATATCTCTTAATATGATATATATATATACATTAAATGTCTTTACAACGATAATCGTTACATATATGTCTCGTTTAAAAATCATTATGTTAGTAGTCTTGTTTTTACATATGTAGTTCATTGTTAATATACTTAATGATATGTTTACTTATCATAGTATCATGTTAACTATATATATATACATATATATGTCATCATATAGTTTTTACAAGTTTTAACGTTCGTGAATCACCGGTCAACTTGGGTGGTCAATTGTCTATATGAAACATATTTCAATTAATCAAGTCTTAACAAGTTTGATTCCTTAACATGTTGGAAACATTTAATCATGTAAATATCAATCTCAATTAATATATATAAACATGGAAAAGTTCGGGTCACTACAGTACCTACCCGTTAAATAAATTTCGTCCCGAAATTTTAAGCTGTTGAAGGTGTTGACGAATCTTCTGGAAATAGATGTGGGTATTTCTTCTTCATCTGATCTTCATGCTCCCAGGTGAACTCGGGTCCTCTATGAGCATTCCATCGAACCTTAACAATTGGTATCTTGTTTTGCTTAAGTCTTTTAACCTCACGATCCATTATTTCGACGGGTTCTTCGATGAATTGAAGTTTTTCGTTGATTTGGATTTCATCTAACGGAATAGTGAGATCTTCTTTAGCAAAACATTTCTTCAAATTCGAAACGTGGAAAGTGTTATGTACAGCCGCAAGTTGTTGAGGCAACTCAAGTCGGTAAGCTACTGGTCCGACACGATCAATAATCTTGAATGGTCCAATATACCTTGGATTTAATTTCCCTCGTTTACCAAATCGAACAACACCTTTCCAAGGTGCAACTTTAAGCATGACCATCTCTCCAATTTCAAATTTTATATCTTTTCTTTTAATGTCAGCGTAGCTCTTTTGTCGACTTTGGGCGGTTTT
This sequence comes from Rutidosis leptorrhynchoides, assembly GCF_046630445.1. Taxonomy (NCBI): domain Eukaryota; kingdom Viridiplantae; phylum Streptophyta; class Magnoliopsida; order Asterales; family Asteraceae; genus Rutidosis; species Rutidosis leptorrhynchoides. Next base: position 407,719,310 of record NC_092335.1, read on the forward strand.
CAACCGTTGTTGAATTTGGATGATCTTCTCGGTAGTTTCTTGTATTATCTCTGGACCCGTAATCTGTCTATCCCCTACTTCACTCCAACAAATAGGAGACCTGCACTTTCTACCATAAAGTGCTTCAAACGACGCCATCTCAATGCTTGAATGGTAGCTGTTGTTGTAGGAAAATTCTGCTAACGGTAGATGTCGATCCCAACTGTTTCCGAAATCAATAACACATGCTCGTAGCATGTCTTCAAGCGTTTGTATCATCCTTTTGCTCTGCCCATCAGTTTGTGGATGATAGGCAGTACTCATGTCTAGACGAGTTCCTAATGCTTGCTGTAATGTCTGCCAGAATCTTGAAATAAATCTGCCATCCCTATCAGAGATAATAGAGATTGGTATTCCATGTCTGGAGACGACTTCGTTCAAATACAGTCGTGCTAACTTCTCCATCTTGTCATCTTCTCTTATTGGCAGGAAGTGTGCTGATTTGGTGAGACGATCAACTATTACCCAAATAGTATCAAAACCACTTGCAGTCCTTGGCAATTTAGTGATGAAATCCATGGTAATGTTTTCCCATTTCCATTCTGGAATTTCGGGTTGTTGAAGTAGACCTGATAGTTTCTGATGCTCAGCTTTGACCTTAGAACACGTCAAACATTCTCCTACGTATTTAGCAACATCGGCTTTCATACCCGGCCACCAAAAATGTTTCTTGAGGTCCTTGTACATCTTCCCCGTTCCAGGATGTATTGAGTATCTGGTTTTATGAGCTTCTCTAAGTACCATTTCTCTCATATCTCTAAATTTTGGTACCCAAATCCTTTCAGCCCTATACCGGGTTCCGTCTTCCCGAATATTAAGATGCTTCTCCGATCCTTTGGGTATTTCATCCTTTAAATTTCCCTTTTTTAAAACTCCTTGTTGCGCCTCCTTTATTTGAGTAGTAAGGTTATTATGAATCATTATATTCATAGATTTTACTCGAATGGGTTCTCTGTCCTTCCTGCTCAAGGCATCGCTACCACATTTGCCTTCCCCGGGTGGTAACGAATCTCAAAGTCGTAATCATTGAATAATTCAATCCACCTACGCTGCCTCATATTCAGTTGTTTCTGATTAAATATGTGTTGAAGACTATTGTGGTCGGTATATATAATACTTTTGACCCCATATAAGTAGTGCCTCCAAGTCTTTAATGCAAAAACAACCGCGCCTAATTCCAAATCATGCGTCGTATAATTTTGTTCGTGAATCTTCAATTGTCTAGACGCATAAGCAATCACCTTCGTTCGTTGCATTAATACACAACCGAGACCTTGCTTTGATGCGTCACAATAAATCACAAAATCATCATTCCCTTCAGGCAATGACAATATAGGTGCCGTAGTTAGCTTTTTCTTCAATAACTGAAACGCTTTCTCTTGTTCATCATTCCATTCAAATTTCTTCCCTTTATGCGTTAATACAGTCAAGGGTTTTGCTATTCTAGAAAAGTCTTGGATGAACCTTCTGTAGTAACCAGCTAGTCCTAAAAACTGGCGTATGTGTTTCGGAGTTTTCGGGGTTTCCCACTTTTCAACAGTTTCTATCTTTGCCGGATCCACCTTAATACCTTCTTTGTTCACTATGTGACCGAGAAATTGAACTTCTTCCAACCAAAATGCACACTTTGAAAACTTAGCGTACAATTCTTCCTTCCTCAATACTTCTAACACCTTTCTCAAATGTTCACCGTGTTCTTGGTCATTCTTTGAGTAAATAAGTATGTCATCAATGAAAACAATGACAAACTTGTCAAGGTATGGTCCACACACTTGGTTCATAAGGTCCATGAACACAGCTGGTGCATTAGTTAAACCAAACGGCATGACCATAAACTTGTAATGACCGTAACATGTTCTGAAAGCAGTCTTTGGAATATCATCTTCTTTCACCCGCATTTGATGATACCCGGAACGTAAGTCAATCTTTGAATAACTATACGAGCCTTGTAGTTGATCAAATAAGTCGTCAATTCTCGGTAGTGGGTAGCGGTTCTTGATGGTAAGTTTGTTCAACTCTCGGTAGTCGATACACAACCTGAATGTACCATCTTTCTTCTTGAAAAACAAAACAGGAGCTCCCCACGGTGATGTGCTTGGTCGAATGAAACCACGCTCTAAAAGTTCTTGTAATTGGCTTTGCAGTTCTTTCATCTCACTGGGTGCGAGTCTGTAAGGAGCACGAGCTATTGGTGCAGCTCCTGGTACAAGATCTATTTGAAATTCAACGGATCGATGTGGGGGTAATCCCAGTAATTCTTTCGGAAATACATCGGGAAATTCTTTTGCAATGGGAACATCATTGATGCTCTTTTCTTCAGTTTGTACTTTCTCGACGTGTGCTAGAACAGCATAGCAACCTTTTCTTATTAGTTTTTGTGCCTTCAAATTACTAATAAGATGTAGCTTCGTGTTGCCCTTTTCTCCGTACACCATTAAGGGTTTTCCTTTTTCTCGTATAATGCGAATTGCATTTTTGTAACAAACGATCTCTGCTTTCACTTCTTTCAACCAGTCCATACCAATTATCACATCAAAACTCCCTAACTCTACTGGTATCAAATCAATCTTAAATGTTTCGCTAACCAGTTTAATTTCTCGATTCCGACATATATTATCTGCTGAAATTAATTTACCATTTGCTAATTCGAGTAAAAATTTACTATCCAAAGGCGTCAATGGACAACTTAATTTAGCACAAAAATCTCTACTCATATAGCTTCTATCCGCACCCGAATCAAATAAAACGTAAGCAGATTTATTGTCAATAAGAAACGTACCCGTAACAAGCTCCGGGTCTTCCTGTGCCTCTGCCGCATTAATATTGAAAACTCTTCCGCGGCCTTGTCCATTCGTGTTCTCCTGGTTCGGGCAATTTCTAATAATGTGGCCCGGTTTTCCACATTTATAACAAACTACATTGGCATAACTTGCTCCGACACTACTTGCTCCGCCATTACTCGTTCCGACACCATTTGTTCCTTTCGTTCTATTAACCCCTGGTCCGTAGACCTCACACTTCACCGCGCTATGACCATTTCTTTTACACTTGTTGCAAAATTTGGTGCAGAACCCCGAGTGATACTTTTCACACCTTTGGCATAGCTGCTTCTGATTGTTGTTGTTGTTGCGGTTATTATTGTTGTTGGGATGATTGTTGTAGTTGCTGTTGTTGTTGTTGTTGTTGTTGGGCCGTTTGTTGTAGTTGCGATTGTTGGGATAATTGTTGCGATTATTGTTGTAATTGCTGTTGTTTTTGTATTGGTGATTCTTATCACCGTTTTCCTCCCACTTTCTTTTGACTTGCTTCACATTAGCCTCTTCAGCAGTCTGTTCTTTAATTCTTTCTTCAATCTGGTTCACTAGTTTGTGAGCCATTCTACATGCCTGTTGTATGGAGGCGGGCTCGTGTGAACTTATATCTTCTTGGATTCTTTCCGGTAATCCTTTCACAAATACGTCGATCTTTTCCTCCTCATCTTCGAATGCTCCCGGACACAATAGGCACAATTCTGTGAATCGTCTTTCGTACGTGGTAATATCAAATCCTTGGGTTCGTAACCCTCTAAGTTCTGTCTTGAGCTTATTGACCTCAGTTCTGGGACGGTACTTCTCGTTCATCAAGTGCTTGAATGCTGACCACGGTAGTGCGTACGCATCGTCTTGTCCCACTTGCTCTAAATAGGTATTCCACCATGTTAACGCAGAACCTGTGAATGTATGCGTAGCGTACTTCACTTTGTCCTCTTCAGTACACTTACTTATGGCAAACACCGATTCGACCTTCTCAGTCCACCATTTCAATCCGATCGGTCCTTCGGTTCCATCAAATTCCAAAGGTTTGCAGGCAGTGAATTCTTTGTAGGTGCATCCTACACGATTTCCTGTACTGCTAGATCCAAGGTTATTGTTGGTATGTAGCGCAGCCTGTACTGCGGCTATGTTTGAAGCTAGAAAAGTACGGAATTCCTCTTCATTCATATTCACGGTGTGTCGAGTAGTCGGTGCCATTTCCTTCAAAATAGTCAAATGGAACAAGTTAATCATACAGAATATTAAGAGTAGTTAATAGTATTTCGTAGCATAATATGAACTCATTTATAAAAGCTTTTTCTTCATATTAGCGTTTTATAAGTTTAAATTCGGGTAGTACCTACCCGTTAAGTTCATACTTAGTAGCTAATATACAATTCAACTTCTACAATTCTATATGAAAAACTGATTATAATAATATTTCGCGTTCAAACTTTTACACAATATTTTACAAACTTACAATACCGCTTATTTTACATATAGCATGAAATATAGCACACAATAAATTTGATACAAGATGGTTGTGAAGATAATTCTAACTAGTACACAAGTCGTTCAGCAAAGGCAATAAAGACACGTAATTCATACGTCCAGAAACAAGTCATGCATTCTGGTTTTACTAGGATTACTTCCCATCCTTGGTCTTGTGGAACATAACCATTATGGCCGTTGATAAGACAGCGTGTTGTAACGTTGTCAAAGGGACGAGGGTTACGTAATGTCCAACAGTCCCGTAACAATCTAAAAACCTCATTTCTTACCCCAATTACCGACTCCGTCACTTGTGGGAACGTTTTGTTTAATAGTTGTAGCCCGATATTCTTGTTCTCACTTTGGTGAGAAGCGAACATTACTAATCCGTAAGCATAACATGCTTCTTTATGTTGCATGTTAGCCGCTTTTTCTAAATCACGAAGTCCAATATTCGGATATATTGAGTCAAAATAATTTCTTAACCCATTGCGTAAAATAGCATTTGGGTTCCCCGCAATATATGCGTCAAAGTAAACACATCGTAACTTATGGATTTCCCAATGTGATATCCCTCATCTTTCGAATGAAAGCCTTTTATAAACCAAGGCATTCTTGGAACGTTCTTCGAATGTCTTACAAACTGATCTCGCCTTAAATAGTTGTGCCGAAGAATTCTAACCGACTTTAGACAAGATTTCATCAATCATGTCTCCGGGTAGGTCTCTTAAAATATTGGGTTGTCTATCCATTTTGTGTTTTTATACTGTAAAATAGACAAGAGTTAGATTCATAAAAAAAATACTTATTAATACAAGCAATTTTTACATATATCATAAAGTATAAGCACACTATATTACATATATTACACCACACGAATACAATTATCTTATTCCGACTCGCTTGTTTCTTCTTCTTCTTCGGTTATGGTTCGTTTTGCCAAGTTTCTAGGGATATATGATGTTCCCCTAATACGAACCGTCGTTTTCCACATTGGTTTAGAAAAACCTGGTGGTTTAGAGGTTCCCGGGTCATTGTTACAACTTAAGGACTTCGGGGGTTGACGATACATATAAAGTTCATCGGGGTTGGAATTAGATTTCTCTATTTTTATGCCCTTTCCCTTATTATTTTCTTTTGCCTTTTTAAATTCAGTTGGGGTAATTTCTATAACATCATCGGAATTCTCGTCAGAATCCGATTCATCGGAGAATTGGTAATCCTCCCAATATTTTGCTTCCTTGGCGGAAACACCATTGACCATAATTAACCTTGGTCGGTTGGTTGAGGATTTTCTTTTACTTAACCGTTTTATTATTTCCCCCACCGGTTCTATTTCTTCATCCGGTTCCGATTCTTCTTCCGGTTCCGACTCTTCTTCCGGTTCCTCTTCGGGAACTTGTGAATCAGTCCACGAATCATTCCAATTTACATTTGACTCTTCATTATTATTAGGTGAGTCAATGGGACTTGTTCTAGAGGTAGACATCTATCACATAATATCAAACGCGTTAAGAGATTAATATATCACATAATATTCACATGTTAAAAATATATAGTTTCCAACAAAATTTGTTAAGCAATCATTTTTCAAGTAAACACGGTCGAAGTCTAGACTCACTAATGCATCCTAACAAACTTGATAAGACACACTAATGCAAAATTCTGGTTCTCTAAGACCAACGCTCGGATACCAACTGAAATGTCCCGTTCTTATTGATTAAAAACGTTCCATATTAATTGATTTCGTTGCGAGGTTTTGACCTCTATATGAGACGTTTTTCAAAGACTGCATTCATTTTAAAACAAACCATAACCTTTATTTCATCAATAAAGGTTTAAAAAGCTTTACGTAGATTATCAAATAATGATAATCTAAAATATCCTGTTTACACACGACCATTACATAATGGTTTACAATACAAATATGTTACAACAAAATAAGTTTCTTGAATGCAGTTTTTACACAATATCATACAAGCATGGACTCCAAATCTCGTCCTTATTTAAGTATGCGACAGCGGAAGCTCTTAATAATCACCGGAAAATAAACATGCTTAAAACGTCAACAAAAATGTTGGTGAGTTATAGGTTTAACCTATATATATCAAATCATAATAATAGACCACAAGATTTCATATTTCAATACACATCCCATACATAGAGATAAAAATCATTCATATGGTGAACACCTGGTAACCGACATTAACAAGATGCATATATAAGAATATCCCCATCATTCCGGGACACCCTTCGGATATGATATAAATTTCGAAGTACTAAAGCATCCGGTACTTTGGATGGGGTTTGTTAGGCCCAATAGATCTATCTTTAGGATTCGCGTCAATTAGGGTGTCTGTTCCCTAATTCTTAGATTACCAGACTTAATAAAAAGGGGCATATTCGATTTCGATAATTCAACCATAGAATGTAGTTTCACGTACTTGTATCTACTTTGTAAATCATTTATAAAACCTGCATGTATTCTCATCCCAAAAATATTAGATTTTAAAAGTGGGACTATAACTCACTTTTACAGATTTTTACTTCGTCGGGAAGTAAGACTTGGCCACTGGTTGATTCACGAACCTATAACAATATATACATATATATCAAAGTATGTTCAAAATATATTTACAACACTTTTAATATATTTTGATATTTTAAGTTTATTAAGTCAGCTGTCCTCGTTAGTAACCTACAACTAGTTGTCTACAGTTAGATGTACAGAAATAAATCGATAAATATTATCTTGAATCAATCCACGACCCAGTGTATACGTATCTCAGTATTGATCACAACTCAAACTATATATATTTTGGAATCAACCTCAACCCTGTATAGCTAACTCCAACATTCACATATAGAGTGTCTATGGTTGTTCCGAAATATATATAGATGTGTCGACATGATAGGTCGAAACATTGTATACGTGTCTATGGTATCTCAAGATTACATAATATACAATACAAGTTGATTAAGTTATGGTTGGAATAGATTTGTTATCAATTTTCACGTAGCTAAAATGAGAAAAATTATCCAATCTTGTTTTACCCATAACTTCTTCATTTTAAATCCGTTTTGAGTGAATCAAATTGCTATGGTTTCATATTGAACTCTATTTTATGAATCTAAACAGAAAAAGTATAGGTTTATTGTCGGAAAAATAAGTTACAAGTCATTTTTGTAAAGGTAGTCATTTCAGTCGAAAGAACGACGTCTAGATGACCATTTTAGAAAACATACTTTCACTTTGAGTTTAACCATAATTTTTGGATATAGTTTCATGTTCATAATAAAAATCATTTTCTCAGAATAACAACTTTTAAATCAAAGTTTATCATAGTTTTTAATTAACTAACCCAAAACAGCCCGCGGTGTTACTACGACGGCGTAAATCCGGTTTTACGGTGTTTTTCGTGTTTCCAGGTTTTAAATCATTAAGTTAGCATATCATATAGATATAGAACATGTGTTTAGTTGATTTTAAAAGTCAAGTTAGAAGGATTAACTTTTGTTTGCGAACAAGTTTAGAATTAACTAAACTATGTTCTAGTGATTACAAGTTTAAACCTTCGAATAAGATAGCTTTATATGTATGAATCGAATGATGTTATGAATATCATTACTACCTTAAGTTCCTTGGATAAACCTACTGGAAAAGAGAAAAATGGATCTAGATTCAACGGATCCTTAGATGGCTCGAAGTTCTTGAATAAACCTACTGGAAAAGAGAAAAATGGATCTAGCTTCAACGGATCCTTGGATGGCTCGAAGTTCTTGAAGCAGAATCATGACACAAAAACAAGTTCAAGTAAGATCATCACTTGAAATAAGATTGTTATAGTTATAGAAATTGAACCAAAGTTTGAATATGATTATTACCTTGTATTAGAATGATAACCTACTGTAAGAAACAAAGATTTCTTGAGGTTGGATGATCACCTTACAAGATTGGAAGTGAGCTAGCAAACTTGAAAGTATTCTTGATTTTATGTAATTAGAACTTGTAGAATATATGAAGAACACTTGGTACTTGAAGATAGAACTTGAGAGAGATCAATTAGATAAATAAAATTGAAGAATGAAAGTGTTTGTAGGTGTTTTTGGTCGTTGGTGTATGGATTAGATATAAAGGATATGTAATTTTGTTTTCATGTAAATAAGTCATGAATGATTACTCATATTTTTGTAATTTTATGAGATATTTCATGCTAGTTGCCAAATGATGGTTCCCACATGTGTTAGGTGACTCACATGGGCTGCTAAGAGCTGATCATTGGAGTGTATATACCAATAGTACATACATCTAAAAGCTGTGTATTGTACGAGTACGAATACGGGTGCATACGAGTAGAATTGTTGATGAAACTGAACGAGGATGTAATTGTAAGCATTTTTGTTAAGTAGAAGTATTTTGATAAGTGTATTGAAGTCTTTCAAAAGTGTATAAATACATATTAAAACACTACATGTATATACATTTTAACTGAGTCGTTAAGTCATCGTTAGTCGTTACATGTAAGTGTTGTTTTGAAACCTTTAGGTTAACGATCTTGTTAAATGTTGTTAACCCAATGTTTATAATATCAAATGAGATTTTAAATTATTATATTATCATGATATTTTCATGTATGAATATCTCTTAATATGATATATATATACATTAAATGTCTTTACAACGATAATCGTTACATATATGTCTCGTTTAAAAATCATTATGTTAGTAGTCTTGTTTTTACATATGTAGTTCATTGTTAATATACTTAATGATATGTTTACTTATCATAGTATCATGTTAACTATATATATATATCCATATATATGTCATCATATAGTTTTTACAAGTTTTAACGTTCGTGAATCACCGGTCAACTTGGGTGGTCAATTGTCTATATGAAACATATTTCAATTAATCAAGTCTTAACAAGTTTGATTGCTTAACATGTTGGAAACATTTAATCATGTAAATATCAATCTCAATTAATATATATAAACATGGAAAAGTTCGGGTCACTACAGTACCTACCCGTTAAATAAATTTCGTCCCGAAATTTTAAGCTGTTGAAGGTGTTGACGAATCTTCTGGAAATAGATGCGGGTATTTCTTCTTCATCTGATCTTCACGCTCCCAGGTGAACTCGGGTCCTCTACGAGCATTCCATCGAACCTTAACAATTGGTATCTTGTTTTGCTTAAGTCTTTTAACCTCACGATCCATTATTTCGACGGGTTCTTCGATGAATTGAAGTTTTTCGTTGATTTGGATTTCATCTAACGGAATAGTGAGATCTTCTTTAGCAAAACATTTCTTCAAATTCGAGACGTGGAAAGTGTTATGTACAGCAGCGAGTTGTTGAGGCAACTCAAGTCGGTAAGCTACTGGTCCGACACGATCAATAATCTTGAATGGTCCAATATACCTTGGATTTAATTTCCCTCGTTTACCAAATCGAACAACACCTTTCCAAGGTGCAACTTTAAGCATGACCATCTCTCCAATTCCAAATTTTATATCTTTTCTTTTAATGTCAGCGTAGCTCTTTTGTCGACTTTGGGCGGTTTTCAATCGTTGTTGAATTTGGATGATCTTCTCGGTAGTTTCTTGTATTATCTCTGGACCCGTAATCTATCTATCCCCCACTTCACTCCAACAAATCGGAGACCTGCACTTTCTACCATAAAGTGCTTCAAACGGCGCCATCTCAATGCTTGAATGGTAGCTGTTGTTGTAGGAAAATTCTGCTAACGGTAGATGTCGATCCCAACTGTTTCCGAAATCAATAACACATGCTCGTAGTATGTCTTCAAGCGTTTGTATCGTCCTTTCGCTCTGCCCATCAGTTTGTGGATGATAGGCAGTACTCATGTCTAGACGAGTTCCTAATGCTTGCTGTAATGTCTGCCAGAATCTTGAAATAAATCTGCCATCCCTATCAGAGATAATAGAGATTGGTATTCCATGTCTGGAGATGACTTCGTTCAAATACAGTCGTGCTAACTTCTCCATCTTGTCATCTTCTCTTATTGGCAGGAAGTGTGCTGATTTGGTGAGACGATCAACTATTACCCAAATAGTATCAAAACCACTTGCAGTCCTTGGCAATTTAGTGATGAAATCCATGGTAATGTTTTCCCATTTCCATTCCAGAATTTCGGGTTGTTGAAGTAGACCTGATGGTTTCTGATGCTCAGCTTTGACCTTAGAACACGTCAAACATTCTCCTACGTATTTAGCAACATCGGCTTTCATACCCGGCCACCAAAAATGTTTCTTGAGGTCCTTGTACATCTTCCCCATTCCAGGATGTATTGAGTATCTGGTTTTATGAGCTTCTCTAAGTACCATTTCTCTCATATCTCTAAATTTTGGTACCCAAATCCTTTCAGCCCTATACCGGGTTCCGTCTTCCCGAATATTAAGATGCTTCTCCGATCCTTTGGGTATTTCATCCTTTAAATTTCCCTTTTTTAAAACTCCTTGTTGCGCCTCCTTTATTTGAGTAGTAAGGTTATTATGAATCATTATATTCATAGATTTTACTCGAATGGGTTCTCTGTCCTTCCTGCTCAAGGCATCGGCTACCACATTTGCCTTCCCCGGGTGGTAACGAATCTCAAAGTCGTAATCATTCAATAATTCAATCCACCTACGCTGCCTCATATTCAGTTGTTTCTGATTAAATATGTGTTGAAGACTATTGTGGTCGGTATATATAATACTTTTGACCCCATATAAGTAGTGCCTCCAAGTCTTTAATGCAAAAACAACCGCGCCTAATTCCAAATCATGCGTCGTATAATTTTGTTCGTGAATCTTCAATTGTCTAGACGCATAAGCAATCACCTTCGTTCGTTGCATTAATACACAACCGAGACCTTGCTTTGATGCGTCACAATAAATCACAAAATCATCATTCCCTTCAGGCAATGACAATATAGGTGCCGTAGTTAGCTTTTTCTTCAATAATTGAAACGCTTTCTCTTGTTCATCATTCCATTCAAATTTCTTCCCTTTATGCGTTAATACAGTCAAGGGTTTTGCTATTCTAGAAAAGTCTTGGATGAACCTTCTGTAGTAACCAGCTAGTCCTAAAAACTGGCGTATGTGTTTCGGAGTTTTCGGGGTTTTCCACTTTTCAACAATTTCTATCTTTGCCGGATCCACCTTAATACCTTCTTTGATCACTATGTGACCGAGAAATTGAACTTCTTCCAACCAAAATGCACACTTTGAAAACTTAGCGTACAATTCTTCCTTCCTCAATACTTCTAACACCTTTCTCAAATGTTCACCGTGTTCTTGGTCATTCTTTGAGTAAATAAGTATGTCATCAATGAAAACAATGACAAACTTGTCAAGGTATGGTCCACACACTCGGTTCATAAGGTCCATGAACACAGCTGGTGCATTAGTTAAACCAAACGGCATGACCATAAACTTGTAATGACCGTAACATGTTCTGAAAGCAGTCTTTGGAATATCATCTTCTTTCACCCGCATTTGATGATACCCGGACGTAAGTCAATCTTTGAATAAATAGACGAGCCTTGTAGTTGATCAAATAAGTCGTCGATTCTCGGTAGTGGGTAGCGGTTCTTGATGGTAAGTTTGTTCAACTCTCGGTAGTCGATACACAACCTGAATGTACCATCCTTCTTCTTGACAAACAAAACAGGAGCTCCCCACGGTGATGTGCTTGGTCGAATGAAACCACGCTCTAAAAGTTCTTGTAATTGGCTTTGCAGTTCTTTCATCTCACTGGGTGCGAGTCTGTAAGGAGCACGAGCTATTGGTGCAGCTCCTGGTACAAGATCTATTTGAAATTCAACGGATCGATGTGGGGGTAATCCCAGTAATTCTTTCGGAAATACATCGGGAAATTCTTTTGCAATGGGAACATCATTGATGCTCTTTTCTTCAGTTTGTACTTTCTCGACGTGTGCTAGAACAGCATAGCAACCTTTTCTTATTAGTTTTTGTGCCTTCAAATTACTAATAAGATGTAGTTTCGTGTTGCCCTTTTCTCCGTACACCATTAAGGGTTTTCCTTTTTCTCGTATAATGCGAATTGCATTTTTGTAACAAACGATCTCTGCTTTCACTTCTTTCAACCAGTCCATACCAATTATCACATCAAAACTCCCTAACTCTACTGGTATCAAATCAATCTTAAATGTTTTGCTAACCAGTTTAATTTCTCGATTCCGACATATATTATCTGCTGAAATTAATTTACCATTTGCTAATTCGAGTAAAAATTTACTATCCAAAGGCGTCAATGGACAACTTAATTTAGCACAAAAATCTCTACTCATATAGCTTCTATCCGCACCCGAATCAAATAAAACGTAAGCAGATTTATTGTCAATAAGAAACGTACCCGTAACAAGCTCCGGGTCTTCCTGTGCCTCTGCCGCATTAATATTGAAAACTCTTCCGCGGCCTTGTCCATTCGTGTTCTCCTGGTTCGGGCAATTTCTAATAATGTGGCCCGGTGTTCCACATTTATAATAAACTACATTGGCATAACTTGCTCCGACACTACTTGCTCCGCCATTACTCGTTCCGACACCATTTGTTCCTTTCGTTCTATTAACCCCTGGTCCGTAGACCTCACACTTCACCGCGCTATGACCATTTCTTTTACACTTGTTTCAAAATTTGGTGCAGAACCCCGAGTGATACTTTTCACACCTTTGGCATAGCTGCTTCTGATTGTTGTTGTTGTTGCGGTTATTATTGTTGTTGGGATGATTGTTGTAGTTGTTGTTGTTGTTGTTGTTGTTGGGCCGTTTGTTGTAGTTGCGATTGTTGGGATAATTGTTGCGATTATTGTTGTAATTGCTGTTGTTTTTGTATTGGTGATTCTTATCACCGTTTTCCTCCCACTTTCTTTTGACTTGCTTCACATTAGCCTCTTCAGCAGTCTGTTCTTTAATTCTTTCTTCAATCTGGTTCACTAGCCATTCTACATGCCTGTTGTATGGAGGCGGGCTCGTGTGAACTTATATCTATTTGGATTCTTTTCGGTAATCCTTTCACAAATGCGTCGATCTTCTCTTCCTCATCTTCGAATGCTCCCGGACACAATAGGCACAATTCTGTGAATCGTCTTTCGTACGTGGTAATATCAAATCCTTGGGTTCGTAACCCTCTAAGTTCTGTCTTGAGCTTATTGACCTCAGTTCTGGGACAGTACTTCTCGTTCATCAAGTGCTTGAATGCTGACCACGGTAGTGCGTACGCATCGTCTTGTCCCACTTGCTCTAAATAGGTATTCCACCATGTTAACGCAGAACCTGTGAAGGTATGCGTAGCGTACTTCACTTTGTCCTCTTCAGTACACTTACTTATGGCAAACACCGATTCGACCTTCTCGGTCCACCGTTTCAATCCGATCGGTCCTTCGGTTCCATCAAATTCCAAAGGTTTGCAGGCAGTGAATTCTTTGTAGGTGCATCCTACACGATTTCCTGTACTGCTAGATCCAAGGTTATTGTTGGTATGTAGCGCAGCCTGTACTGCGGCTATGTTTGAAGCTAGAAAAGTACGGAAATTCCTCTTCATTCATATTCACGGTGTGTCGAGTAGTCGGTGCCATTTCCTTCAAAATAGTCAAATGGAACAAGTTAATCATACAGAATATTAAGAGTAGTTAATAGTATTTCGTAGCATAATATGAACTCATTTATAAAAGCTTTTTCTTCATATTAGCGTTTTATAAGTTTAAATTCGGGTAGTACCTACCCGTTAAGTTCATACTTAGTAGCTAATATACAATTCAACTTCTACAATTCTATATGAAAAACTGATTATAATAATATTTCGCGTTCAAACTTTTACACAATATTTTACAAACTTACAATACCGCTTATTTTACATATAGCATGAAATATAGCACACAATAAATTTGATACAAGATGGTTGTGAAGATAATTCTAACTAGTACACAAGTCGTTCAGCAAAGGCAATAAAGACACGTAATTTATACGTCCAGAAACAAGTCATGCATTCTGGTTTTACTAGGATTACTTCCCATCCTTGGTCTTGTGGAACATAACCGTTATGGCCGTTGATAAGACAGCGTGTTGTAACGTCGTCAAAGGGACGAGGGTTATGTAATGTCCAACAGTCCCGTAACAATCTAAAAACCTCATTTCTTACCCCAATTACCGACTCCGTCACTTGTGGGAACGTTTTGTTTAATAGTTGTAGCCCGATATTCTTGTTCTCACTTTGGTGAGAAGCGAACATTACTAATCCGTAAGCATAACATGCTTCTTTATGTTGCATGTTAGCCGCTTTTTCTAAATCACGAAGTCCAATATTCGGATATATTGAGTCAAAATAATTTCTTAACCCATTGCGTAAAATAGCATTTGGGTTCCCCGCAATATATGCGTCAAAGTAAACACATCGTAACTTATGGATTTCCCAATGTGATATCCCCCATCTTTCGAATGAAAGCCTTTTATAAACCAAGGCATTCTTGGAACGTTCTTCGAATGTCTTACAAACTGATCTCGCCTTAAATAGTTGTGCCGAAGAATTCTAACCGACTCTAGACAAGATTTCATCAATCATGTCTCCGGGTAGGTCTCTTAAAATATTGGGTTGTCTATCCATTTTGTGTTTTTATACTGTAAAATAGACAAGAGTTAGATTCATAAAAAAAATACTTATTAATACAAGCAATTTTTACATATATCATAAAGCATAAGCACACTATATTACATATATTACACCACACGAATACAACTATCTTATTCCGACTCGCTTGTTTCTTCTTCTTCTTCGGTTATGGTTCGTTTTGCCAAGTTTCTAGGGATATATGATGTTCCCCTAATACGAACCGTCGTTTTCCACATTGGTTTAGAAAAACCTGGTGGTTTAGAGGTTCCCGGGTCATTGTTACAACTTAAGGACTTCGGGGGTTGACGATACATATAAAGTTCATCGGGGTTGGAATTAGATTTCTCTATTTTTATGCCCTTTCCCTTATTATTTTCTTTTGCCTTTTTAAATTCAGTTGGGGTAATTTCTATAACATCATCGGAATTCTCGTCGGAATCCGATTCATCGGAGAATTGGTAATCCTCCCAATATTTTGCTTCCTTGGCGGAAACACCATTGACCATAATTAACCTTGGTCGGTTGGTTGAGGATTTTCTTTTACTTAACCGTTTTATTATTTCCCCCACCGGTTCTATTTCTTCATCCGGTTCCGATTCTTCTTCCGGTTCCGATTCTTCTTCCGGTTCCGACTCTTCTTCCGGTTCCTCTTCGGGAACTTGTGAATCAGTCCACGAATCATTCCAATTTACATTTGACTCTTCATTATTATTAGGTGAGTCAATGGGACTTGTTCTAGAGGTAGACATCTATCACATAATATCAAACGCGTTAAGAGATTAATATATCACATAATATTCACATGTTAAAAATATATAGTTTCCAACAAAATTTGTTAAGCAATCATTTTTCAAGTAAACACGGTCGAAGTCTAGACTCACTAATGCATCCTAACAAACTTGATAAGACACACTAATGCAAAATTCTGGTTCTCTAAGACCAACGCTCAGATACCAACTGAAATGTCCCGTTCTTATTGATTAAAAACGTTCCATATTAATTGATTTCGTTGCGAGGTTTTGACCTCTATATGAGACGTTTTTCAAAGACTGCATTCATTTTAAAACATACCATAACCTTTATTTCATCAATAAAGGTTTAAAAAGCTTTACGTAGATTATCAAATAATGATAATCTAAAATATCCTGTTTACACACGACCATTACATAATGGTTTACAATACAAATATGTTACAACAAAATAAGTTTCTTGAATGCAGTTTTTACACAATATCATACAAGCATGGACTCCAAATCTCGTCCTTATTTAAGTATGCGACAGCGGAAGCTCTTAATAATCACCTGAAAATAAACATGCTTAAAACGTCAACAAAAATGTTGGTGAGTTATAGGTTTAACCTATATATATCAAATCATAATAATAGACCACAAGATTTCATATTTCAATACACATCCCATACATAGAGATAAAAATCATTCATATGGTGAACACCTGGTAACCGACATTAACAAGATGCATATATAAGAATATCCCCATCATTCCGGGACACCCTTCGGATATGATATAAATTTCGAAGTACTAAAGCATCCGGTACTTTGGATGGGGTTTGTTAGGCCCAATAGATCTATCTTTAGGATTCGCGTCAATTAGGGTGTCTGTTCCCTAATTCTTAGATTACCAGACTTAATAAAAAGGGGCATATTCGATTTCGATAATTCAACCATAGAATGTAGTTTCATGTACTTGTGTCTATTTTGTAAATCATTTATAAAACCTGCATGTATTCTCATCCCAAAAATATTAGATTTTAAAAGTGGGACTATAACTCACTTTCACAGATTTTTACTTCGTCGGGAAGTAAGACTTGGCCATTGGTTGATTCACGAACCTATAACAATATATACATATATATCAAAGTATGTTCAAAATATATTTACAACACTTTTAATATATTTTGATATTTTAAGTTTATTAAGTCAGCTGTCCTCGTTAGTAACCTACAACTAGTTGTCCACAGTTAGATGTACAGAAATAAATCGATAAATATTATCTTGAATCAATCCACGACCCAGTGTATACGTATCTCAGTATTGATCACAACTCAAACTATATATATTTTGGAATCAACCTCAACCCTGTATAGCTAACTCCAACATTCACATATAGAGTGTCTATGGTTGTTCCGAAATATATATAGATGTGTCGACATGATAGGTCGAAACATTGTATACGTGTCTATGGTATCTCAAGATTACATAATATACAATACAAGTTGATTAAGTTATGGTTGGAATAGATTTGTTATCAATTTTCACGTAGCTAAAATGAGAAAAATTATCCAATCTTGTTTTACCCATAACTTCTTCATTTTAAATCCGTTTTGAGTGAATCAAATTGCTATGGTTTCATATTGAACTCTATTTTATGAATCTAAACAGAAAAATTATAGGTTTATAGTCGGAAAAATAAGTTACAAGTCATTTTTGTAAAGGTAGTTATTTCAGTCAAAAGAACGACGTCTAGATGACCATTTTAGAAAACATACTTCCACTTTGAGTTTAACCATAATTTTTGGATATAGTTTCATGTTCATAATAAAAATAATTTTCTCAGAATAACAACTTTTAAATCAAAGTTTATCATAGTTTTTAATTAACTAACCCAAAACAGCCCGCGGTGTTACTACGACGGCGTAAATCCGGTTTTACGGTGTTTTTCGTGTTTCCAGGTTTTAAATCATTAAGTTAGCATATCATATAGATATAGAACATGTGTTTAGTTGATTTTAAAAGTCAAGTTAGAAGGATTAACTTTTGTTTGCGAACAAGTTTAGAATTAACTAAACTATGTTCTAGTGATTACAAGTTTAAACCTTCGAATAAGATAGCTTTATATGTATGAATCGAATGATGTTATGAACATCATTACTACCTTAAGTTCCTTGGATAAACCTACTGGAAAAGAGAAAAATGGATCTAGCTTCAACGGATCCTTGGATGGCTCGAAGTTCTTGAATAAACCTACTTGAAAAGAGAAAAATGGATCTAGCTTCAACGGATCCTTGGATGGCTCGAAGTTCTTGAAGCAGAATCATGACACGAAAACAAGTTCAAGTAAGATCATCACTTGAAATAAGATTGTTATAGTTATAGAAATTGAACCAAAGTTTGAATATGATTATTACCTTGTATTAGAATGATAACCTACTGTAAGAAACAAAGATTTCTTGAGGTTGGATGATCACCTTACAAGATTGGAAGTGAGCTAGCAAACTTGAAAGTATTCTTGATTTTATGTAACTAGAACTTGTAGAATATATGAAGAACACTTAGTACTTGAAGATAGAACTTGAGAGAGATCAATTAGATAAAGAAAATTGAAGAATGAAAGTGTTTGTAGGTGTTTTTGGTCGTTGGTGTATGGATTAGATATAAAGGATATGTAATTTTGTTTTCATGTAAATAAGTCATGAATGATTACTCATATTTTTGTGATTTTATGAGATATTTCATGCTAGTTGCCAAATGATGGTTCCCACATGTGTTAGGTGACTCACATGGGCTGCTAAGAGCTGATCATTGGAGTGTATATACCAATAGTACATACATCTAAAAGCTGTGTATTGTACGAGTACGAATGCGGGTGCATACGAGTAGAATTGTTGATGAAACTGAACGAGGATGTAATTGTAAGCATTTTTGTTAAGTAGAAGTATTTTGATAAGTGTATTGAAGTCTTTCGAAAGTGTATAAATACATATTAAAACACTACATGTATATACATTTTAACTGAGTCGTTAAGTCATCGTTAGTCGTTACATGTAAGTGTTGTTTTGAAACCTTTAGGTTAACGATCTTGTTAAATGTTGTTAACCCAATGTTTATAATATCAAATGAGATTTTAAATTATTATATTATCATGATATTATCATGTATGAATATCTCTTAATATGATATATATATACATTAAATGTCTTTACAACGATAATCGTTACATATATGTCTCGTTTAAAAATCATTAAGTTAGTAGTCTTGTTTTTACATATGTAGTTCATTGTTAATATACTTAATGATATGTTTACTTATCATAGTATCATGTTAACTATATATATATCCATATATATGTC
Source organism: Rutidosis leptorrhynchoides (assembly GCF_046630445.1). Classification (NCBI taxonomy): domain Eukaryota; kingdom Viridiplantae; phylum Streptophyta; class Magnoliopsida; order Asterales; family Asteraceae; genus Rutidosis; species Rutidosis leptorrhynchoides. Next base: position 407,738,355 of record NC_092335.1, read on the forward strand.
ATCATATAGTTTTTACAAGTTTTAACGTTCGTGAATCACCGGTCAACTTGGGTGGTCAATTGTCTATATGAAACATATTTCAATTAATCAAGTCTTAACAAGTTTGATTGCTTAACATGTTGGAAACATTTAATCATGTAAATATCAATCTCAATTAATATATATAAACATGGAAAATTTCGGGTCACTACACACGAGCTATTGGTGCAGCTCCTGGTACAAGGTCTATTTAAAATTCAACGGATCGATGTGGGGGTAATCCCGGTAATTCTTTCGAAAATACATCGGGAAATTCTTTCGCGACGGGAACATCACTGATGTTCTTTTCTTCAGGTTTAACTTCCTCGATGTGTGCTAGAATGACGTAACAACCTTTTCTTATTAGTTTTTGCGCCTTCAAACTACTAATAAGATTTAATTTCGCGTTGTTCTTTTCTCAGTACACCATTAAAAGGTTTTCCTTTTTCACGCATAATGCGAATCGCATTTTTGTAAAAAACGACCTCTACTCTCACCTTTTTCAACCAGTCCATGCCAATTATTATGTCAAAACTTCCTAACTCGACTGGTATTAAATCAATTTTAAACGTTTCATCCCCCAGTTTAATTTCTCTCTCCCGACATATATTATCTGCTGAAATTAAATTGCCATTTGCTAATTCGAGTAAAAATTTACTATCCAAAGGCGTCAATGGGCAACTTAATTTAGCACAAAATTCTCTACTCATATAGCTTCTATCCGCACCCGAATCAAATAAAACATAAGCATATTTATCGTCAATAAGAAACGTACCCGTAACAAGCTCCGGGTGAAATGACCCGTCCTTATCCACCTAAACGAAGTCATCAACATTTGGTCCCATTGCGATGATCGACTCCAAGTAATGTCCTTAAAATGAGCTAATGCACAGCGGAAGACTTAATTCGTACCTGAGAATAAACATGCTTAAAAGTGTCAACCAAAAGGTTGGTGAGTTCATAGGTTTATCATAACAATCATTTCAATATTTTAATAGACCACAAGATTTCATAATCATAAACATAATACACTCGCAAGTGTATGTAAAGCATTCTAAGTGGTTGAGCACTTGGTAACCATACTTAACATTTAATCAACGTCGCATATTCCCTTTATTATGAAATCTCACTACACCGTACCAAGTGTAGTCACGAAACGAAGTACTGTGCAACCGTTGAATACTGGTTGTCCAGTCCGGTTGGGGTTGTCAGACCCGATAGATCTATCAACAGGATTCGCGTTTACAATACCACATGTAAATAGTAGTTACCAAGCTACAGGGAAGTATGCCAGTGGTACAACTCAACGTAGAATATATTTTTAAGTACTTGTGTCTATTTCGTAAACATTTATAAAAGCAGCGCATGTATTCTCAGCCCAAAAATATATATTGCAAAAGCAATTAAAAAGGGAGCAAATGAAACTCACCATACTGTATTTTGTAGTAAAAATACATATGACGTCATTTAACACGTGTAGGGTTGACCTCGGATTCACGAACCTATATCATTTATATCTATTAATACATATAATCGTAATCGAACAAGTTTATATATTATTAGAGATTTAATTGTTATTTTAATTATGTTTTTCATTAATAACCTTATTAATTATATCTATTAATATTTATTAAAAAGTATTAATATAGTTATATTAAGTGTAGTAAATATAGTTTTATATAACTAATTGTTATTTGATAAAATAATATTGATAATAATAAAAGTTGTCTTATTTTACAATAATAATAATAATAGTTATTATGATAATAATATTGATAATATAATAATATTAATGTCAAAACAATAATAATGATAGTAAAAATAATAATTTTGATAAAAATGATGATTTCTTTAATAATGATAATAATAGTAGTAAAAATGATACTTTTAATATAAATGAGAGTTTTTATTAAAAATGATGCTAATAATAATAATAATAATAATGTTAATAATATAAATGATATTAACAATAATAATAATTAGCTTAGTAATAATAGTAACAATAACTTTAAGTAATACTACCTTAAGAAGTAGTTTCTAAAAAAAAATTTGCCTTAGTCCGGGCTCGAACTTGAGACCTCTCGATTAAATCCAAAACCCCTAACCATACGTATATCCTTGCATTCCCATTTTCAAATTTCACCTACACACGATCATTTCTTGGCCCAACTATATAACCAACACGGCCCAACTCAAACCCCATTTCTGTAAATCCATTATATACGGCCCATCAGGAACAAGTAAGGATTCGGTTTACCAGAACAGCAAACGGAATCTTGCATTCCATTATTTAATTATATTTTTTTTAAACATCCCACTATCAAAAGAAATGATAGTTGTATGTTAACTTTTGGTGAATTTCGTTGTAATCCATTTATCCTTACTTGGTCGGCTAGATTGAAAGGAAGAAGTAAAAAAAAACGCATGGCATACTTTAATATCACTTGAATCTGTCTCATAATCATATTAATTATCATACTCATCATCATTATATCTTTAAACCCCACCCTTTTATATCATCATCATCAATTTATCCATACACGTATCATTAAAACAACGGCTAACAGGAATAGCGAGTTAATAGCAATACCTTGGATACTAGTTATCGAAACAAGCTGTCCCACATGATGTAGTCACGAAAAAGAAAAGGAAAACGTTTCCACTTTATTCCTTTTCTCATTTAATCGACACAAGAATTAAAGGAAATGGGTGGTGGGGTTCGTGTGCCACCAACAAATGAAAGTAGATACTCCGTAATATATTACTAGCCTTTGGGTGGGGTTTTGCTTTGATAAAAGTCGACTCCCAAAACCAAAAAGGATGGAACGTGGCATTTATCTCATGATTCATATATTAGTACCATAAACCGTAATAATTTAGCAACTTTATCAACTTGCCAAATATTTATTCAACATCTTGCTTAAGTGGGTTATCATTGTTAGAGTATGTTGGCCACAAAAGGGAATTCCCATCATTGCATTTATTATGCTTTTATATACTTATTTTCTTTGAGCAAGATTGAGAAAAAAAATGTTACGCAGGTTCACTTGTAACAGAAATTGGTTGGACGCGTCATAGGAAGAAGTTTGCAGCAGTAAACAAAACAGTGGAAAGCCAGGAGTTCGAGGTGGTGTTTGATTACGGCTGCAGATGTAGGAATGAAGAAATAAATAAAGAAAAACAGCGAGATGGTTATTTGTTCCTGATGGTGTTTGAAACGGATTTTAAAGATGGTCAAAAGGTGGTAGTGTCGATTCATCAAGAACGTATGTATCCATTAAGTATGTATGTGTATGTATATATCTTTATAGAGAAAAAGATATAGTGTAATAGTGAATTGATGGCGAGATGTTGATGAATGTTTTCTTTTAGTTTATATTTGCTTGTATATATCTAGGGATATAAACAAAGGTAGATAGTGATAGATATGGATGGCTAACAGAAAGTGGATTCATCATGTAACTGGTTGATTGATTTGTAGCAAATGAAAGACGTCGACAGAAATATTCGATCAGGAAGAAGTTGAAGAGAAATAATAAAAGCAGATTGGATTTGTACAATTGATATTGATATCTAACAAACTGGAGACAGAAACAAATTTGGCTACAGTGTCGATGGAGATATGAAGCAGAATGAATAATTCTTCCAATGTGATATGTAAATGATTTTGTTTTATAATGTGAGTTGAACGAGTTTTATAGTATTAAAGAAGTCAGAAAGATTCAAGCAGACAAGAAGAAAGGAAGAATAGAAATTTGATAGAGACACTCAACTGATTTCATTCTGTAATTGTGGTTAATTGGAATCAATTTGTACTACCGAGAACAAATTGTAATACAGTTGATAATTACATGTAACAGCTTTTAAACATTCTCTGAATTTGATCTCTAACAACTTAGCCAGGAAACAAAATCTACAACAGCGTCGATGTGGATAGGAAACAGGAGATGATTCCTGTTTATCAGTCTTTTTAATTGTTAATAAATATTTTGATAATTAAATATATTATTACTATTAATAATATTACTAATAATAATAATATCATTGGTAAAAAGTCTAGTAATAATAAATGATAATAATATGATAATTTTAATAAATTTAAAATGACAATAATAATCTTATTAATGATATTAATAATAATACTAATTATAATAATAATATTAATATTATTAATGATAATAATGATAATAATAATATAACAGCTTGTACATATCATATTATATATATATTTTATATTAGAAATAATAATATCAATAATACAAATATTAATATTAATATTAAGAATAATAATAATGAATATAATATTAATATAACAATTATATTCAAAACTTGTAATTAAGTTTAATATAATACAATTTATTAATTATATTATAATTACTAATTATAATATATTGGATCTTTAATATTTATTGTTTACAATATGTAATATTATTTATGTATAGAATTCCTATTTATATTCATTTACAAATACTTGTTCGTGAATCGTCGGGAGTAGTCAAAAATGTTAAATCGTATCGAGAGTTTGGTTTAAAATTAGTCGAAATTTTCCGGGTCGTCACAGTACCTACCCGTTAAAGAAATTTCGTCCCGAAATTTGAGTGAGGTCTTCATGGCTAACAATAAAAATGTTTTCATGACGAATATGAGTTGATAAATAGAATTTTATCATTATTGATTAATATAAATAAAACGATTCAATTATATGAAGCGTACGAGTGAAGCTGTCACAAAAGATTGAAATAGAGATTTAACTTTTGACGTAGTCACGGTGGATTTTCGGAATTCAAAGAATTTAAAGAAAATCTTCGTAATCTATATAAGATTTGATTCTTCAGTAATTAAGGAAATTAAGATCCTCTTTGATTAAATGCGGTCATCTGCCTCGATTGCTATGCCTGATATTTTACTATAAATTCATCTCTTCCATTCCATTATTTTTACCGTCCTTATTCTTTCTTCCTCAATTCATACTTTCAAAAGATTGTGAAAAGGCGTAATCCAGTTCTAATCCTTATTATATTCATGACCCTCGCATCTGTCATTCTTCTTTTTCAATTACCACCAGAGGAATCTATTCACTTCTACTATTACCTTGGGGTTATAGTATTTTTCATTCTTCTGAGTCTTTATATTGCTATATGTATTGACTATTGATATACAATGTTTGTAATTCCTGTGTTGTTGTTGGGCTTTATATTTTCCTTTATATTTAGAAGTTCCATGCTTTTATTTTCTCTTCCTCACTTCAAGTCAATTGAATAATGGTCCAGAATACGTAGGTATGGAGTTTCGAATGATCATAATGTTCTAAGCAGGAAGGAACGTGATAGCACGATGTGATTTTCAAATTTATCAAAATTACTGAAGATAGAACTATCAAGAATATATTCTTTTTGATATGTTCGGAGGTTATGTAGAATGAAAGAGTTATGTAACATGACACATGATGATGGTATAATCTACTGTGAACCATCATCACATTTCATTGGAACTCAGCATGACTTACTGTAATATAATCAAGTTGGCCAAGCGCATTATATTATACTAACTCATGCTTCAGTTCCCAACACTTCTCCACAATTCATTCATAATTTATACCTAGATTTTACAGAAGTTTTCAATATAATGGAATACAGAAAACACAAAGAGTTAGATAATTTCGGACAAGAATATTTATGAAAATATCCTCAGAAATATTGAAGATATTTATGATGATATTTTGGAATTTCTAAGTTCGTAGGTTGATGAAGAAAGATTTTCCGCAAGATTTTAACATGACTTCAGAGCAAGGTATTCATTGAAGGTTTCACCGGATCCGAAATTACCTGGATCCTTTGTATATATGGTATGGTCCTTGTATTTGGCCTTGGTCTCCTTCAAGGTTAGCTCAATCCGTTTTTCAGTACCAAATTTTATATCGAGCGTTCCTAACACTCCATTCTTTATCGTCAAACCCATGGCCATTTAGACCATCTACAAATTTACTGTTTCCTCTGCATTTAATGCAGCCATATCTGAATCATCGGTTATCAATCCGAGGTGGTTTCAAGAGAATTGCGTTTTTAGATGATTAAATGATGATGGTAATGGAATGATTGTTTAGAATGAAATCAAGTGGCAAACTTATATATCATAGTTATAATAAGGCTAATCCGAATGAAAGTCGGGGTTGATTTGCTGGAGCTGTGACAAAATTGGCTAATTTTTGGAAAGGTATTGTAAAGTTATTTTTGGTAATAACACGCTAATGGATCTGGCACAGTTTTGAATTCAAAGTATGGCTTTGAAAGATGTAGGAATCTAAAAGTGATGTCTTCTGTTAAATCTTGACTTGGATTTTGATCGGTCAAAATCCGAATATGAAATTAAATTTGAATGAAAATGGTTATTCGTTGGTGAACGGATACGTATATCTGTGGTTGTAAGTAGGATAGTAAATGATTGTTGAATCGGATTCAAAGAATGTACAGTGTAACTTATTAATGTGAAATCTAAATATTCCTCGAGTATTACCTACCCGTTAAAATATTTTCACCATTAACAGTTTGTACAAAAGAATGTTTAATTACCATCTTTATGAAAATATACTTATATATATATTTTCTTCAGATGTAACCATGGATATAATGAGTCAATATGATATTAACTCATTTGATTTACCGTTGGAACAAGAATATATAATCTCTAAAACATTAGAGATTACATATTCGCCATGTCGAACGAAGATAACTGATGTAGAACGATACGTAGAACGATGATTATACTCGAGGTACAGAATGAGGTGTCGAAGCTGGTGATGCGGATGTTGTTGTTGGTGGTACTAGTGTTGTTGGTGCTGAGGCTGGTGATGTTACTGGTATTGGTGATACTGCTGGTGCTTGCAAATTGTGTACCGTGCCCTCTAAAATTAACACTCGAGCTCGGAGTTCTTTAACTTCTTCTACTAACCCTGGTTGGTTATCAGTGTGAGGTAGAGGTCGAATATCTTCTCTAGTTCCGTTAATGGTAGCCTCAAGACAAAAATTCTTGCAAAAAGGGTATAAACGGTGTTTCGAACAGGTTCGCCGGTGAGCGGGTCGAGTACTCCAAGGTTAGGTGGTAGATTCGGTTCATGATATGGAGTACCTTCTTCCCTTCTCCATAGGGTGAGTATGTCGCGAACCCACCCTCATTTTATCCAGTATTCACGGTAGTTGATTGGTTGGTGTACTCCTGTCATGCTGTCTTCGGAGTCGAAGGAACGTGGTCGATTTGTAGAGGCCATCATACGCCATCACAGAAAAGATTTTTGATATGAAGAGTTAGTGACAGCAATTGATAGTTGGATGTATTCTCAACGCATAATATGCATAGATATATATAGTACCATGATCCCTTAAATTACGGAGAAATTTATGAGAGATATCAGGCAAGGTCTACAGTAACAGATACACTAAGATATGAATTGTCAGATACGTTAAGATATAAATTTTGTCTATACACTATTTATGCAGTCAATGCAGTAAAATGTGTCTAGACTAAGAATAATGAGCAGGTAATTTCCTAAGGATGATAAGCAGATGATTTCCGACAAAAATGATAAGCAAAACTTTTGATATGCAGACACGGTCGAAGTCCAGACTCACTAATGCATCCTAACGACTATCAGTTAGACACACTAATGCAAGACCTGGTTCGCTAAGACCACCGCTCTGATACCAACTGAAATGACCCGTCCTTATCCACCTGGACGAAGTCATCAACATTTGGTCCCATTGCGATGATCGACTCCAAGTAATGTCCTTAAAATGAGCTAATGCACAGCGGAAGACTTAATTCGTACCTGAGAATAAACATGCTTAAAAGTGTCAACCAAAAGGTTGGTGAGTTCATAGGTTTATCATAACAATCATTTCAATATTTTAATAGACCACAAGATTTCATAATCATAAACATAATACACTCGCAAGTGTATGTAAAGCATTCTAAGTGGTTGAGCACTTGGTAACCATACTTAACATTTAATCAACGTCGCATATTCCCTTTATTATGAAATCTCACTACACCGTACCAAGTGTAGTCACGAAACGAAGTACTGTGCAACCGTTGAATACTGGTTGTCCAGTCCGGTTGGGGTTGTCAGACCCGATAGATCTATCAACAGGATTCGCGTTTACAATACCACATGTAAATAGTAGTTACCAAGCTACAGGGAAGTATGCCAGTGGTACAACTCAACGTAGAATATATTTTTAAGTACTTGTGTCTATTTCGTAAACATTTATAAAAGCAGCGCATGTATTCTCAGCCCAAAAATATATATTGCAAAAGCAATTAAAAAGGGAGCAAATGAAACTCACCATACTGTATTTTGTAGTAAAAATACATATGACGTCATTTAACACGCGTAGGGTTGACCTCGGATTCACGAACCTATATCATTTATATCTATTAATACATATAATCGTAATCGAACAAGTATATATATTATTAGAGATTTAATTGTTATTTTAATTATGTTTTTCATTAATAACCTTATTAATTATATCTATTAATATTTATTAAAAAGTATTAATATAGTTATATTAAGTGTAGTAAATATAGTTTTATATAACTAATTGTTATTTGATAAAATAATATTGATAATAATAAAAGTTGTCTTATTTTACAATAATAATAATAATAGTTATTATGATAATAATATTGATAATATAATAATATTAATGTCAAAACAATAATAATGATAGTAAAAATAATAATTTTGATAAAAATGATGATTTCTTTAATAATGATAATAATAGTAGTAAAAATGATACTTTTAATATAAATGAGAGTTTTTATTAAAAATGATGCTAATAATAATAATAATAATGTTAATAATATAAATGATATTAACAATAATAATAATTAGCTTAGTAATAATAGTAACAATAACTTTAAGTAATACTACCTTAAGAAGTAGTTTCTATAAAAAAATTTGCCTTAGTCCGGGCTCGAACTTGAGACCTCTCGGTTAAATCCAAAACCCCTAACCATACGTATATCCTTGCATTCCCATTTTCAAATTTCACCTACACACTATCATTTCTTGGCCCAACTATATAACCAACACGGCCCAACTCAAACCCCATTTCTGTAAATCCATTATATACGGCCCATCAGGAACAAGTAAGGATTCGGTTTACCAGAACAGCAAACGGAATCTTGCATTCCATTATTTAATTATATTTTTTTTAAACATCCCACTATCAAAAGAAATGATAGTTGTATGTTAACTTTTGGTGAATTTCGTTGTAATCCATTTATCCTTACTTGGTCGGCTAGATTGAAAGGAAGAAGTAAAAAAAAACGCATGGCATACTTTAATATCACTTGAATCTGTCTCATAATCATATTAATTATCATACTCATCATCATTATATCTTTAAACCCCACCCTTTTATATCATCATCATCAATTTGTCCATACACGTATCATTAAAACAACGGCTAACAGGAATAGCGAGTTAATAGCAATACCTTGGATACTAGTTATCGAAACAAGCTGTCCCACATGATGTAGTCACGAAAAAGAAAAGGAAAACGTTTCCACTTTATTCCTTTTCTCATTTAATCGACACAAGAATTAAAGGAAATGGGTGGTGGGGTTCGTGTGCCACCAAAAAATGAAAGTAGATACTCCGTAATATATTACTAGCCTTTGGGTGGGGTTTTGCTTTGATAAAAGTCAACTCCCAAAACCAAAAAGGATGGAACGTGGCATTTATCTCATGATTCATATATTAGTACCATAAACCGTAATAATTTAGCAACTTTATCAACTTGCCAAATATTTATTCAACATCTTGCTTAAGTGGGTTATCATTGTTAGAGTATGTTGGCCACAAAAGGGAATTCCCATCGTTGCATTTATTATGCTTTTATATACTTATTTTCGTTGAGCAAGATTGAGAAAAAAAAATGTTACGCAGGTTCACTTGTAACAGAAATTGGTTGGACGCGTCATAGGAAGAAGTTTGCAGCAGTAAACAAAACAGTGGAAAGCCAGGAGTTCGAGGTGGTGTTTGATTACGGCTGCAGATGTAGGAATGAAGAAATAAATAAAGAAAAACAGCGAGATGGTTATTTGTTCCTGATGGTGTTTGAAATGGATTTTAAAGATGGTCAAAAGGTGGTAGTGTCGATTCATCAAGAACGTATGTATCCATTAAGTATGTATGTGTATGTATATATCTTTATAGAGAAAAAGATATAGTGTAAGAGTGAATTGATGGCGAGATGTTGATGAATGTTTTCTTTTAGTTTATATTTGCTTGTATATATCTAGGGATATAAACAAAGGTAGATAGTGATAGATATGGATGGCTAACAGAAAGTGAATTCATCATGTAACTGGTTGATTGATTTGTAGCAAATGAAAGACGTCGACAGAAATATTCGATCAGGAAGAAGTTGAAGAGAAATAATAAAAGCAGATTGGATTTGTACGATTGATATTGATATCTAACAAACTGGAGACAGAAACAAATTTGGCTACAGTGTCGATGGAGATATGAAGCAGAATGAATAATTCTTCCAATGTGATATGTAAATGATTTTGTTTTATAATGTGAGTTGAACGAGTTTTATAGTATTAAAGAAGTTAGAAAGATTCAAGCAGACAAGAAGAAAGGAAGAATAGAAATTTGATAGAGACACTCAACTGATTTCGTTCTGTAATTGTGGTTAATTGGAATCAATTTGTACTACCGAGAACAAATTGTAATACAGTTGATAATTACATGTAACAGCTTTTAAACATTCTCTGAATTTGATCTCTAACAACTTAGCCAGGAAACAAAATCTACAACAGCGTCGATGTGGATAGGAAACAGGAGATGATTCCTGTTTATCAGTCTTTTTAATTGTTAATAAATATTTTGATAATTAAATATATTATTACTATTAATAATATTACTAATAATAATAATATCATTGGTAAAAAGTCTAGTAATAATAAATGATAATAATATGATAATTTTAATAAATTTAAAATGACAATAATAATCTTATTAATGATATTAATAATAATACTAATTATAATAATAATATTAATATTATTAATGATAATAATGATAATAATAATATAACAGCTTGTACATATCATATTATATATATATTTTATATTAGAAATAATAATATCAATAATACAAATATTAATATTAATATTAAGAATAATAATAATGAATATATATTAATATAACAATTATATTCAAAACTTGTAATTAAGTTTAATATAATACAATTTATTAATTATATCATAATTACTAATTATAATATATTGGATCTTTAATATTTATTGTTTACAATATGTAATATTATTTATGTATAGAATTCCTATTTATATTCATTTACAAATACTTGTTCGTGAATCGTCGGGAGTAGTCAAAAATGTTAAATCGTATCGAGAGTTTGGTTTAAAATTAGTCGAAATTTTCCGGTCGTCACACCGGGTCTTTCTGTGCTTCTGCCGCAATAATATTGAAAACTCTTCCACGGCCCTACCCATTAGTATTCCCCTGATTCGGACAATTTCTAATAATGTGACCCAGTTTTCCAAATTTATAACAAACAGCGTTGGTATTACTTGTTCCGACACTATTCGTTTCAGCATTACTTGTTCCGACATTATTTGTTCCTTTAGTTCTGTTAAACTTTGGTCCGTAGACCTCACACTTTGTCGCGCTATGACCATTTCTTTTACATCTATTGCAAAATGTCGTGCAAAACCCCTGATGATTTTCTTCACACCTATGACATGACTGTTTTTGGTTTTTGTTGTCGTTGTTGTTATTGAGGTTGTTGTTGGGATTGTTATTGTTGTTGAAACGGTTGTTGTAGTTGTTGTTGTTGTTGGGATGTTTGTTGTAGTTATTGTTAGGATTGCGGTTATTGTTACGATTGTTGTTGCGGTTGTTGGGATAGTTGTTGCGATTGTGGTTGTAATTGTTGTTGTTGTTGTACTGGTGACTCTTGTCACTATTTTCCTCCCACTTCCTCTTGAGTTGTTTCGTGTTGGCTTCTTCGGTCGCCTGCTCTTTAATTCTTCCCTCAATCTGATTTATGAGTTTATGAGCCATTCGACTTGCCTTCTGTATAGAAGCGGGCTCGTGTGAACTCACATCTTCTTGAATTCTTACTGGTAACCCTTTTACAAATGCGTCGATCTTCTCTTCTTCAACTTCGAATGCTCCCGGACACAATAGTCACAACTCTGTGAATCGTCGTTCATATATGGTAACGTCGAACCCTTGTGTTCGTAACTCTCTAAGTTCTGCCTTGAGTTTATTGACTTCGTTTCTAGGATGGTACTGCTCGTTCATCAATTGCTTGAATGCCAACCACGGTAGTGCGTAAGCAGCATTTTGTCCTACCTGTTCAAGATAGGTGTTCCACCACGTTAATGCAGTACCTGTGAAGGTATGCGTAGTGTACTTAACTTTGTCCTCTTCAGTACAGTTACTTATGGCAAACACCGATTCGACTTTTTCGGTCCACCGTTTCAATCCAATTGGTCCTTCGGTTGCATCAAATTCCAAAGATTTGCAGGCAGTGAATTCTTTCTAGCAGCATCCTACACGATTTCTTGCGCCATTAGCTGCATTGCTAGATTCAGAGTTATTGTTGGTATGTAGCGCAGCCTGTACTGCGGCTATGTTTGTAGCAAGAAAGGTACAAAATTCCTCTTCGCTCATATTCATGGTGTGTCGAGTAGTCGGTGCCATTTCCTTCAAAATAGCCAACTGAATTGAGTTAATCATACAGAATATTAAGATTAGTCAATAGTATTTCGTAGCATAATATGAACTCATTTATAAAAGCTTTTTCTTCATATTAGCGTTTTATAAGTTTAAATTCGGGTACTACCTACCCGTTAAGTTCATACTTAGTAGCTAATATACAATTCAACTACTACAATTCCATATGAAAAACTGATTATAATAATATATCACATACAAATATTCTTCAAACTTACAACTTCGCTATATTACATATAACATGAAATATAATACACTTTGATACAGGACAGTTTTGAAGATAAATCTAGTTAATACGCAAGTTGTTCAGCAAAGGAAATAAAGACACGTAATTCATAAGTCCAGAAACAAGTTATGCATTCTGGTTTTACTAAGACGACTTCCCATCCTTGGTCTTGTGGAAAATAACCGTTATGACCATTGGCTAGGCAGCGTGTTGTAATGTCGTCAAAAGGACGAGGGTTTTGTAATGTCCAACAGCCCCGGAATAATCTAAAAACCTTGTTTCTCACCCCCAACTACTGAATCCGTCACTTGTGGGAAGGTTTTATTTAAAAGCTGCAATCCGATGTTCTTTTTCTCACTTAGGTAAGAAGCAAACATCACTAACCCGTAAGCATAACATGCTTCTTTATGTTGCATGTTAGAAGCTCTTTCTAATTCACTAAATCATATGTTGGGATATGTTGAGTCAAAATAGGTTCTTAACCCGTAGCGTAAAATTGCATTTGGGTTCCCCGCATTTAACGCTTTAAAGAAAACAAGGCGTAACTTACGGTCTCCCGAATGTGATATACCCCACCTATCAAAGGAAAGCCTTTTATAAACTAAGGCATTTCTGGAAAGTCTTTCAAATGTTTGACAAGTTAATTTTGCCATAATTAATTGTGCTGATGAATTCTGACCGACTCTAGACAAGATTTCCTCAATCATATCCTCTGGTAGATCTTCTAAAATATTCGGTTGTCTACCCTTAACGTCCATTTTGTTTTTATACTGTAAAATAGACAAGGATTAGATTCGTAAAAGATAATTAACAAACAATACAAGCAATTTTTACATAGAACATAAAAGTACAAGCACACTACAATACATATAATACACAACATGATTACAACCCTCTAATCTGAATCACTGGTTTCTTCTTCTTCGGACTTGGTTCGTTTTCCAAATTTTCTAGGAATATATGGTGTTTCTTTAATACGAGCCATCGTTTTCCACAATGGTTTAGAAAAACTGGTGGTTTAGAGGTTCCCGGGTCATTGTTACATTTTAGGAAATACGGATATTGCCGATACATATAAAGTTCATCGGGGTTGGAATCGGGTTTCTCTATTTTTATACCTTTTCCCTTATTATTTTCTTTCACTTTATTAAATTGGGTCGAGGAAATTTCTATGACATCATCGGAATCCTCATCGGGATCCAATTCATCGGAAAATTGGTAATCTTCCCAATATTTTGCTTCCTCGGCGGAAACACCATTGACCATTATTAACTTTGGTCCGTTGGTTGAGGATTTTCTTTTATTTAATCGATTTACTATAGGTATCAATATTTTTTCCTCCGGAACCTCTTCTTCTTCTGGTTCCTCCTCTTCCGGTTCCTCCTCTTCCGGTTCCTCTTCTTCCGGTTCCTCCTCTTCCGGTTCCTCCTCTTCCGGTTCCTCTTCGGGAATTTGTGAATCTTCCCAAAATATATTCGACTCTTCATTATTATTAGGTGAATCGATGGGATTTGTACTAGTGGTAGACATCTATCACACAATAGCAAACATATTAAGAGGTTAATATATCACATAATATTTACATGTTAATAATATATAGTTTTCAACAAAAGTGTTAAGCAATCGTTTTTAAAGAAAACACGGTCGAAGTCCAGACTCACTAATGTATCCTAACAAACTCAATAAGACACACTAATGCAAATTTCTGGTTCTCTAAGACCAACGCTCAGATACCAACTGAAATGTCTCGTTCATATTGATTATAAACGTTCCATATTAATTGATTTCGTCGCGAGGTTTTGACCTCTATATGAGACGTTTTTCAAAGACTGCATTCGTTTTTAAAACAACCATAACCTTTATTTTATCTATAAAGGTTTAAAAAGCATTACGTAGATTATCAAATAATGATAATCTAAAATATACCGTTTACACATGACCATTACATAATGGTTTACAATAAGAATATATTACATCAAAAATAAGTTTCTTGAATGCAGTTTTTACATAATATCATACAAGCATGGACTCCAAATCTTGTCCTTATTTTAGTATGCAACAGCAGAAGCTCTTAATAATTACCTGAGAATAAACATTCTTAAAACGTCAACAAAAATGTTGGTAAGTTATAGGTTTAACCTATATATTATCAAATCATAATAATAGACCACAAGATTTCATATTTCAATATACATCCCATACATGGAGATAAAAAAATCATTCATATGGTTAACACCTGGTAACCGACATTAATAAAATGCATATAAGAATATCCCCTATCATTTCGGGAAATCCTTCGGACATGATAAAAACGAATTCGAAGTACTAAAGCATCCGGTACTTTGGATGGGGTTCGTTAAGCCCAATAGATCTATCTTTAGGATTCACGTCAATTAGTAGATCGGTTTACTAATTCTTAGGTTACCAAGCAAAAAGGGGCATATTCAGCTTCGATAATTCACCCATATAATGTAGTTTCATTTACTTGTGTCTATTTCGTAAAACATATAAAACTGCATGTATTCTCATCCCAAAATATTAGATTTTAAAAGTGGGACTATCACTCACTTTCACAGATTTTTACTTCGTCGGGAAGTAAGACTTGGCCACTGGTTTATTCACGAACCTATAACAAATATGTACATATATATCAAAGTATGTTCAAAATATATTTACAACCTTTTAATACATTTTGATGTTTTAAGTTTATTAAGTCAGCTGTCCTCGTTAGTAACCTACAACTAGTTGTCCATAGTTAGATGTACAGAAATAAATTGATATATATTATCTTGAATCAATTCACGACCCAGTGTATACATGTCTCAGGCTAGATCTCAACTCAAAGTATATATATTTTTGGAATCAACCTCAATCCTGTATAGCTAACTCCAACATTACTGCATATAGAGTGTCTATGGTTGTTCCAAATAATATATATAGATGTGTCGATATGATATGTCAAAACATTTGCATACATGTCTATGGTATCCCAAGATTACATAATATATTAGAATACATGTATAATACAATATAATTTAGCTAGGATATGATTAATATACATTTATTACCAATTTTCACGTAGCTACAACAAGCAAAAATATCCAATCTTGTTTTACCCATAACTTCTTCGTTTTAAATCCGTTTTGAGTGTTTCAAGTTGCTATGGTTTCATATTGAACTTAAGTTTATGAATCTAAACATATAAAGTATAAGTTTATAGTCAGAAATATAGGTTACAAGTCGTTTTTGTAAAGGTAGTCATTTCAGTCGAAAGAACGACGTCTAGATGACCATTTTGGAAAACATACTTCCACTTTGAGTTTAACCATGATTTTTGGATATAGTTTCATGTTCATAAGAAAAATCATTTTCCCAGAAAAACAACTATTAAATCAAAGTTTATCATAGTTTTTAATTAACTAACCCAAAATAGCCTGCGGTGTTACTACGACGGCGTATATCCGGTTTTACGGTATTTTTCGTGTTTTCAGGTTTTAAATCATTAAGTTAGCATATCATATAGATATAGAACATGTGTTTAGTTGATTTTAAAAGTCAATTTAGAAGGATAAACTTTTGTTTGCGAACAAGTTTAGAATTAACTAAACTATGTTCTAGTGATTTCAAGTTTAAACCTTCGAATAAGGTAGTTTTATATATATGAATCGAATGATGTTATGAACATCATTACTACCTCAGGTTTTGTGGATAAACTTACTGGAAATGAAAAAATAGATCTAGCTTCAAAGGATCCTTGGATGGCTTGAAAGTTCTTGAAGTAGATTCATGAAACGAAAACAAATTCAAGTAAGATTTCCACTCGAAATAAGATTGTTATAGTTATAGAAATTGAAACAAAGTTTGAATATGAGTATTACCTTGTATTAGAAAGATATCTTACTGTAAATAAGAAAGATTTCTTGAGGTTGGATGATCACTTTACAAGATTGGAAGTAAGCTAGCAAACTTGGAAGTATTCTTGATTTTATGAAACTAGAACTTATAGAATTTATGAAGAACACTTAGAACTTGAAGATAGAACTTGAGAGAGATCAATTAAATGAAGAAAATTGAAGAATGAAAGTATTTTTAGGTGTTTTTGGTCGTTGGTATATGGATTAGATATAAAGAATGTGTAATTTTGTTTACATGTAAATAAGTCATGAATGATTACTAATATTTTTGTAATTTTATGAGATATTTCATGCTAGTTGCCAAATGATGGTTCCCACATGTGTTAGGTGACTCACATGGGCTGCTAAGAGCTGATCATTGGAGTGTATATACCAATAGTACATACATCTAAAAGCTGTGTATTGTACGAGTATGAACACGAGTGCATACGAGTAGAATTGTTGATGAAACTGAACGAGGATGTAATTGTAAGAATTTTTGTTAAGTAGAAGTATTTTGATAAGTGTCTTTAAGCCTTTCAAAAGTTTATGAATACATATTAAAACACTACATGTATATACATTTTAACTGAGTCGTTAAGTCATCGTTAGTCGTTACATGTAAATGTTGTTTTGAAACCTTTAGGTTAACGATCTTGTTAAATGTTGTTAACCCATTGTTTATTATATCTAAAGAGATGTTAAATTATTACATTATCATGATATTATGATATATTAATATATCTTAATATGATATATATACAGTTAAATGTTGTTACAACAATAATCGTTACATATATGTCTCGTTTCGAAATCATTAAGTTAGTAGTCTTGTTTTTACATAAGTAGTTCATTGTTAATACACTTAATGACATGTTTACTTATCATTTATCATGATTAAACATAGTTTATCAATATCTTAATATGATTCATATGTATTTAGTAAGACGTTGTTATAACGATAATCGTTATATATATCGTTTCGAGTTTCTTAATTCAATAAACTCAATTTTATGTATATAACTCATTGTTAAAATACCTAATGAGATACAGACTTATCATAATATTATGTTAACTATATATATAATCATATATATGTCATCATATAGTTTTTACAAGTTTTAACGTTCATGAATCACCGGTCAACTTGGGTGGTCAATTGTCTATATGAAACCTATTTCAATTAATCAAGTCTTAACATGTTTGATTGCTTAACATGTTGGAAACACTTAATCATGTAAATAACAATTTTATTTAATATATATAAACATAGAAAAGTTTGGGTCACTACGATACAATACCCGTGTTAAGTGTCGGCAGACTATTAAGCTTATTATGTCCGTGATAATGTGAATCAATTATCAAAGTCAATGTGAAATTATTGAATTCTAATTGAGCCACATTAAGATCACTTTACTATATATGATTGGTACTTGTGGTTAGTGTTTTAATTATTTAATCATAATTTGTGTAATATAAAAATACATATAGAAAATAGATAGATGGAGAGACACATTTTTGAACACCCAACTTCACATATCTTCTTCCATCAACCAACCTTCAACCTCCCTTCACCCGCCACTTCCACTGCCATCATGAGCACCACCTAGAGCCGCCACCTCCGACTAACATCACAAATGAAACCATGTCACCCTAATAAACTGCCACCACCGGTCACCTCTCACCGTTCTCTATCTTACCCTCTCTCCACAATCACCAACCGGCGACCACCACTGCAACCCTTGGCCGATATCATCCTTCATCACTATCCGCCATAACAAACACCATGAACCACCTTAAACCCACCATCAACCACCATTAAACACCACTAACCACCGAAGACCACCACCCTTATTTTGATGCAAATTTTCTATTTCTAATTCGCTAATTCACAACCACCATGTACCTGCAACTTAATGTTTCCTTCCTGGTTTGACAGAAACCTTAACCGGACCCATGTTGGATGATTGTTGTTTCCTCCTATTTTTGTTAAAGCTCGATGAGACCATCTACTTGAAGTGTTGCAAGCTGCTATATTTCTTCTATTATCTTCAAAGTCGATGTTCATAGACTCAATAAATTGGACATAACAGAAGACGGATATAAAGTAAAACTTAAACTATATTGTTCTTATTATTGCTATCAAATCCCTTTTGATTAAGTGGACTTATGGATCAATTTCTTATTTGGACTTGGCAATTTACTACTTTGGTCATGTATTGTTATTCGGTTGGGCTGTGAATCCAGCTCGGTTTCCTCTTCTTTTGGGCTTACGAAATTAGGCTTATAAACTAGCCTAATAGTTCCTTAATCTAGCTAAAATGATCTTGTAATCCGGTCCGTTTGTGCAATACCAAAAACTGAGAGTCTGGTTATTTTCTTTATCTGCTTTGGCTCGAGAGATTGTGATTATGTTATGATGAAATTGTGATAGAGTGATACACGATGTAAAGATGATGATTTTGTTGATATACATGAAATCATGAATGTGATTTTATGTTAGATCGATGAAGAGGATATGACGATTAGGATATAAACGATGAAGATAATAAATAGTAGGTTGCTACTGTTCCTGTTTGATCATGATGATGAGAAGTTCTGTGATTTCATGAGGATGATACTAGGGTTGATGATGGAGATGGAAAACGAAGAAGATGATGAATTTATGGTAGAAAGCTTCGTACGTATTAAAAATTTAAACGGAGGAGTAATTACAAGAAAGTGTTGAGCGGTTAGATGGTTAAGAGTGTTTGTGTTTAACCGAGAGGTCACGGGTTCGAGCTCGGTCTGGGGCAATCTTTTTATAAAAGCTTTCCAAGGGGTATAATCTTTTATTTTTATTTCCATTATTATTATTATTGTTATTATTATTATTATTATTATTATTATTATTATTATTATTATTATTATTATTATTATTATTATTAATTGTTAATGTTATAATTATGATTATAATCATTATTGTTATTAGTGTTATTATTGTTATTATTATTATTCTCATAAATATAATTATTATTAACATTGTCATTACTAATATTATATTTATTTTTGTATTGTGCTTAAGTATTAGTATTATTATTATGATTATAACTATGATTATTATTATTATTATTTTAATAAAGATAATAATGTTTAGGATTAGATCATTAAAAATTAAGACTTGTATCATTTTAAAATTTATAGTATTATGGTTATTATTACCAGTATTATCATTAGTATTAGTAATATAAATATTATTATTATCAATTATCAGTATCATGATTATTAGTATTATTATTATCATAATAAGTATTAGTATTATATAGATATTAAAATCAGTATCATAAATATCATTAACAATAAAATTCATATTTTGCAGTTATAATTATTATATCCATTATCATTATCATTATCAAAACCTTTAGATTAATTATTAACATTATTATCTTATTTAGTAATAATAAGAATTATCATTATTATCATTTTTACCATTACTAACATTATTAAAAATACTACATTATTTTTAACAAACAAATTATATAAAAATATATTCAATACATATAACATAATGAAATTTATATTTTTCTATACAAAAGGAATATATGAAACATATATATATATATATATATATATATATATATATATACATATATATATATATATATATATATATATATATATATATATATATATATATATATATATATATATATATATATATATATATATATATATATTATTAATATAAAATGATATAACTAATAGAAATATATATATATTTATTCGATTACAAATATGTATATTAATAAATACACCAATGATATAGGTTCGTGAATCCAAGGCCAACCCTACACTTGATAAATGACGTCATATGTATTTTTAATACAAAATACAGTATGGTGAGTTTCATTTGCTCCCTTTTTAAATGCTTTTGCAATATATATTTTTGGGACTGAGAATACATGCGCTTTTATAAATGTTTTACGAAATAGACACAAGTAATCGAAACTACATTATATGGTTGAATGGATCGAAGCCGAATATGCCCCTTTTAGCTTGGTAGCTTAAGAATTAGGGAACAGACCCCCTAATTGACTCGAATCCTAAAGATAGATCTATTGGGCCCAACAAGCCCCATTCTGGAATTTGAAATGCTTTAGTACTTCGATTTTATCATGTTCGGTGGGTGTCCCGGATTGATGGGGATATTCTATATGAATCTTGTTAATGTCGGTTACCAGGTGTTCAATCCATATGAATGATATTTTTGACTCTATGCATGGGACGTATATTTATGAGAAATGGAAATGAAAATCTTGTGGTCTATTAAAGTGATGAAAATGATCATTTATGATAAACTAATGAACTCACCAACCTTTTGGTTGACACTTTAAAGCATGTTTATTCTCAGGTATGAAAGAAATCTTCTGCTGTGCATTTGCTCATTTTAGAGATATTACTTAGAGACATTCATGACATATTTCAAAAGACGTTGCATTCGAGTCGTTGAGTTCATCAATATTATTACTAGGTCAATTATAGTTGGATATACTATGAAATGGTATGCATGCTGTCAACTTTCGATGAAATGAAAGTTTGTCTTTTTAAAAACGAATGCAATGTTTATAAAATATATCATATAGAGGTCAAGTACCTCGCGATGTAACCAAATGTAATGTATTCGTCCAGATGGATTAGGACGGGTCGTTAGAGTTGGTATTAGAGCAGTGGTCTTAGCGAACCAGGTCTTGCATTAGTGTGTCTAACTGATAGTCGTTAGGATGCATTAGTGAGTCTGGACTTCGACCGTGTCTGCATGTCAAAAGTTTTGCTTATCATTTTGTGTCGAAAATCATCTACTTATCATCCTTAGGAAATTACCTGCTTATCATTCCTAGTCTAGACACATCTTACTGCATTGATTGCATGAATAGTGTTTAGACAAATCCATATCTTAGCGTATATGTTACTTTAGACTTTATCTGACACGTTTCCTTAATTTTCTCCGTAATCTACGTGATCTTCTGTACTATATTAGATATTCTATATAATTAGAATATTATCTGATAACCGAAAATCATTTCATATCAAAAATCCTCTAACTGATCATAAGAGATGGATCCTACACCTAGCCTGGATTCCATTAGTTCCGGAAGCAATTTCGAGAGGCGTATTGAAGAAGACTCCGAAGTCAATGAACCC
Organism: Rutidosis leptorrhynchoides; assembly: GCF_046630445.1. Classification (NCBI taxonomy): domain Eukaryota; kingdom Viridiplantae; phylum Streptophyta; class Magnoliopsida; order Asterales; family Asteraceae; genus Rutidosis; species Rutidosis leptorrhynchoides. The sequence goes on from NC_092335.1 coordinate 407,760,448, forward strand.
GAAGTGTCTCCACTGTTTAGCTATTTTTCTTTCTGGAGGAGATGGGGGTGGGTCCAAGACTTACTCACTCGATGGAGAAATGAAGAATGCGAACCCTACCGCGAACCAAACTTACCTCCTAACATCGGAGAAAGCGATGTACTCACCGGTGAACCTATGCGCAACACTGTATTCACCCTTCTTGCTAAAGTTTTTCACCTCAAAGGTCGCATTACTGCAATCTCATAGAATATTCAACCTCTACTTTCGAATACCAATCGAAGGGGAATATTAGAAGAAGTTAGAGAACTTCAAATTGATAATCAAGATCTATCAAATCAGATGAATGGATGGGTAGAAATGATAGAGGGTAGGATAGAAACCCTGACAAGAATGGTGCGTGATTTACAAGCTATACTTACTACACCAACGTCATCACCAACCTCAGCACCAACAACACTTGTAGCACCGACAGCAACAGTACCACCTTCAGCAGCACCACCAGCAATAGCATCCGTACCATCAACATCACACGCCTCAACATCTCATTTTGTACCTCGAGTATAATCATCATTCTACGTACTGTTCTACATCAATTATCTTTGTTCCTAATGGCAATTATGTAATCTCTAATGTTTAGAGATTACGTATTCTAGTTCTAACAGTAAATCAAATGAGATTAATATCGTATTAACTCATTATATCCATGATTACATCTGAAGAAAATATATATGTATATATGTTTTCCTAAAGATTGTAATTACAAATTCCTTTGTACAAACTGTTAATGATGAAAATATTTTAACGGGTAGGTAATACCCGAGGAATATTTAGACTTCACATTAATAAGTTACACAGTACATTCATCGAAGCTGATTCAACAATCATTTACTATCCTACTTACAACCACCGATATACGTATCCGTTCACCACAGAATAACCATTTTCATTCAATTTCATATTTGGATTTTGACCTATCAGAATCCAACAAGTGGCATAATGAAGAAAACATATGACAAAATAAAATTTGTTAGAAACAGACAAATTAACTATGAGAAATTTTGTTAAGAATCCACGCTAACTGTTCCTAGCTAACTGATTACATTTTATTTATCGTAATTTAATTATCGCAGTTTATATTCTCGCAATTTTATTTATCGTCATTTAATTTCTGTTATTTATTTTACGCACTTTAAATATCGGGACACGTATACAAGGTTTGACATATCATATCGACGTATCTATATATATTATTTGGAATAACCATAGACACTCTATATGCAGTAATGATAGAGTTAGATATACAGGGTTGAGGTTGATTCTATAATAATATATATACTTTGAGTTGTGATCGAGTCTGAGACATGTACACGGGTCACGATACGTATTAATTAATTCGAATATTATGTATTAAACTATATATGAATTATTGTGGATTGCTAACTGTGGACTGCCAACATTGGACAATTAAAATGAATTAAAATATTGATTATAACATACGAAATCAAACAATTCTTCAAGTTTGCCACTTGATTTCATCTTAAACCTCATTTGTATCTTGACGATTACAATCTGCGTTCAAACTTTTCATGATTCTTGAAAACACCTCAATCGAGAGGATAAACCAACCGCACTCCACCTACGGAAGAAAAGATTGATGCATATAGTTATGCACCTGAAAATACTCGGAACCTGAGTAAACGTTTAACACGTATCAGTACTAGCCCCTTTGGCGTTGTTGTTACCTAAAATAACTTTGCAATCCCTTTCAAATTAGCAAATTTTGTCACAGCTCCAGAAATCCAACTTCGGCTTTTCGTTCGAAATAACCTTACTATAACTTTGATTTATATGTGTGCTCTTTTATTGTTACCAGGGTACCTCTTATATTCCACCATATTACCAGCAGACGTACCAATAACCTCGTTGATCCTTGACTTAAATCTCTCTGACAAATCACTATATTTATCTATTGAAGTCTTATTATGAACTCATCGGCATCTTGTAACGATAATTACCATACCAAATACCTGGAGGTATCAATAAATAATCTCGAAGTTCTCAGCGATTCTACGACAACAATTATATATAAATATATATATAATTCCTATCTCCTAGATTTACGAACTTCAATTCTGAATTTCTGAAAAGCGCTTTAGCCTATGAATCAGTTTTTTGAGTTTTAAAAAAGTTGATGAAGCGGTGAAAACTGAAGATTGCCTTAACAGTCAAAAGTTTGATGATAAAAGATGGAGTGTTGGAAAAACTCAAAGATTTTGATACTGAAAAATGAATTGAGCAAACCATGAAGGAGACTCTGAACAAATCACAAGGACTAAACTTGTACATAAAGAGTTCAGATGATTCTGTTTCTGATGAAATCTTTAGCGAATGCCTTGTTCTGTAATTGTTCTAAATCATTATGAATGAATTTCCTCATCACACTTTGAATCTAAAATTCTAAGATATTATCGTATCTTTCATTGTAAATATCCTCAAATATTTCTGAAGATATCTTCATAAATATTCTTGTCCGATATTATTTATCTCTCCGAGCTATACTTGTTATATCATAAAAGAAACTGTTTTAGTTTCTAAAATTTTGAAAAATTCGAGTTTGAATTATGAATATTTTGAAGTGGTGTTGGAAATTGATGCATGAGTTAGTATAATATAATGACACTTGATCAACGTGATTATATTACAGTAAGTCATGCTGAGTTTCTAATGGAATGTGATGATTCACAGACCATAACGTCATCATGTGCCATGTTACACGACTCTTACATTCTACTGAATCTTCAAATATATCAAGAACATAATTTCTTGATAGTTCTATCTTTCTCCTGAATTCTGGTAATTTAACCAAACAAGATTATGCTATTACAATTTCTCTCTTAGAACGTTAGTCATGTTCCTTCGAAACTCCATTCCTACGAATTCTGGATCATTACTCGCTTTACTAGAGGTCGAGAAGAGAATAAAAAGGCAAAGAGCTCCAAAATATAAGAGAAAATATAAAGCTCAATCATAACACGGAGGTTACAAATCGTGGATATTAATACGAATAGCAATATAAAGACACGGTAGAATTAAGAATAGTATCACCCCAAGGTAATTATAGAAGTAAACAGATTTTTCTGGTGAAAGATTGAAAATAAGGATGACAGAAATGATAATTAGAAAAATATCAAGGATTAGAATTGGATTAAGCATTTTCACAATCTTTTGGGTGTATGAATTAAGGAAGAAAGTATAGGAATGGTGAAAATAATGAAACGGAAAAAGTTTAATTTATAATGGAGATATCCGACAAAGCAATCGAGACATATCATCGCATTTAATCAAAGAGGATCCTAACTTCCTTAAATTCTGAAGAAATCAAATCTTATTACAAAGATTCCCTATAAATCCCTTAAATTCCGGGAATCAACCGTGACTACATCAAAAGTTAGATCTCTATCTCAATCTTTTGTGACAGCTTCACTTGTACGCTTCACATAATCGAATCGTTTTGTTTATATTAATCAATAATGATCAAAATCTAGTTATCAACTCATATTCGTCATGAAAACATTTTTATGGTTAGCCATGACGACCTCGATCAAATTTCGGGACGAAATTTCTTTAACGGGTAGGTACTGTGACGACCCGGAAATTTCCGATCAAATTTAAACTTAATCTTTATATGGTTTCGACATAATAAGCAAAGTTTGTAAAGTTGAGTCTCAAAATTTTGGAACAGTTTACATTAATGCATTTGTCCTTTGACGATTCCGAAAGATTCACGAACCTTTAATTATATATATATATATATATATATATATATATATATATATATATATATATATATATATATATATATATATATATATATATATATATATATATATATATATATATATTAATTTGAAATATTATATGTTTCTCTTATTAAAAGTAATTATGTAAAATAAAATAAAAAAAATAATATTATGATAATTATTATTTAAAAACATATCTATATATATAAATAAAGTATATTAAATATATATTTTGTGATTTCGATTCTATTTAGTAAACGACGGTTACACTCAATTGCCATTCGATGGATATTACATGAGTAAAATACGAACTAATATTATTTTAAAAATAAACGGTGATCCGAAAATAAGTTCTATAAATTTTAGACTTACTAAAATTGTATTTAGGATCTAGTTATTTAATTTTAACACTTTTTATATTTTACCCATAAATGAGAGGGCAGTTGATGTAATTTTTATTTAATAAATTAATGATCGAATTTATACCATAGTGACCAAAATAAATAAAGATAATTACTATAAAAATTTGGGATTTTTGTGAATATTTTTATCCGCCACTGATTTAACAACAGAGTACGATACAATACCCGTGTTAAGTGTCGGCAGACTATTAAGCTTATTATGTCCGTGATAATGTGAAACAATTATCAAAGTCAATGTGAAATTATTGAATTCTAATTGAGACAAATTAAGATCACTTTACTATATATGATTGGTACTTGTGGTTAGTGTTTTAATTATTTAATCATAATTGGTGTAATATAAAAATACATATAGAAAATAGATAGATGGAGAGACACATTTTTGAACACCCAACTGCACATATCTTCTTCCATCAACCAACCTTCAACCTCCCTTCACCCGCCACTTCCACCGCCATCATGAGCACCACCTAGAGCCGCCACCTCCGACTAACATCACAAATGAAACCATGTCACCCTAATAAACTGCCACCACCGGTCACCTCTCACCGTTCTCTATCTTCCCCTCTCTCCACAATCACCAACCAGCGACCACCACTGCAACCCTTGGCCGATATCATCCTTCATCACTCTCCGCCATAACAAACACCATGAACCACCTTAAACCCACCATCAACCACCATTAAACACCACTAACCACCGAAGACCACCACTCTTATTTTGATGCAAATTTTCTGTTTCTAATTCGCTAACTCACAACCACCATGTACCTGCAACTTAATGTTTCCTTCCTGGTTCGACAGAAACCTTAACCGGACCCATGTTGGATGATTGTTGTTTCCTCCTATTTCTATTAAAGCTCGACGAAACCATCTACTTGAAGTGTTGCAAGCTGCTATATTTCTTCTATTGTCTTCAAAGTCGATGTTCATAGACTCAATAAATCGAACGTAACAGAAGACGGATATAAAGTAAAACTTAAACTATATTGTTCTTATTATTGCTATCAAATCCCTTTTGATTAAGTGGACTTATGGATCAATTTCTTATTTGGACTTGGCAATTTACTACTTGGGCCATGTATTATTATTCGGTTGGGCTGTGAATCCAGCTCGGTTTCCTCTTCTTTCGGGCTTACGAAATTGGGCTTATAAACTAGCCTACTAGTTCCTTAATCTAGCTAAAATGATCTTGTAATCCGGTCCGTTTGTGCAATCCTAAAAACCGAGAGTCTGGTTATTTTCTTTATCTGCTTTGGCTTGAGAGATTGTGATTATGTTATGATGAAATTGTGATAGAGTGATATACGATGTAAAGATGATGATTTTGTTGATATACATGAAATCATGAATGTGATTTTATGTTAGATCGATGAAGAGGATATGACGATTAGGATATGAACGATGAAGATAATATATAGTAGGTTGCTACTGTTCCTATTCGATCATGATGATGAGAATTTCTGTGATTTCACGAGGATGATACTAGGGTTGATGATGGAGATGGAAAACGAAGAAGATGATGAATTTATGGTAGATAGCTTCGTACGTATTAAAAATTTAAACGGAGGATTAATTACAAGAAAGTGTTGAGTGGTTAGATGGTTAAGAGTGTTTGTGTTTAACCAAGAGGTCACGGGTTCGAACTCGGTCTGGGGCAATCTTTTTATAAAAGCTTTCCAAGGGGTATAATCTTTTATTTTTATTTCCATTATTATTATTATTGTTATTATTATTATTATTATTATTATTATTATTATTATTATTATTATTATTATTATTATTATTATTAATTGTTAATGTTATAATTATGATTATAATCATTATTGTTATTAGTGTTATTATTCTTATTATTATTATTCTCATAAATATAATTATTATTAACATTGTCATTACTAATATTATATTTATTTTTGTATTGTGCTTAAGTATTAGTATTATTATTATAATTATAACTATTATTATTATTATTATTATTTTAATAAAGATAATAATGTTTAGGATTAGATCATTAAAAATTAAGACTTGTATCATTTTAAAATTTATAGTATTATGGTTATTATTACCAGTATTATCATTAGTATTAATAATATAAATATTATTATTATTATCAATTATCAGTATCACGACTATTAGTATTATTATTATCATAATAAGTATTAGTATTATATAGATATTAAAATCAGTATCATAAATATCATTAACAGTAAAATTCATATTTTACAGTTATAATTATTATATCCATTATCATTATCATTATCATAACCATTAGAATAATTATTAACATTATTATCTTATTTAGTAATAATAAGAATTATCATTATTATCATTTTTACCATTACTAATATTATTAAAAATACTACATTATTTTTAACAAACAAATTATATAAAAATATATTCAATACGTATAACATAATGAAATTTATATTTTTCTATACAAAAGGAATATATGAAACATATATATATATATATATATATATATATATATATATATATATATATATATATATATATATATATATATATATATATATATATATATATATATATATGTATATATATATATATATGTATATATATATATATGTATATATATATATATATGTATATATATATATATATATGTATATATATATATATAATATATATTATATATATATATATTTTATATATATATATATATATAAAATGATATAACTAATAGAAATATATATATATTTATTCGATTACAAATATGTATATTAATAGATACACCAATGATATAGGTTCGTGAATCCAAGGCCAACCCTACAGTTGATAAATGACGTCATATGTATTTTTACTACAAAATACAGTATGGTGAGTTTCATTTGCTCCCCTTTTAAATACTTTTGCAATATATATTTTTGGGACTGGGAATACCTGCGCTTTTATAAATGTTTTACGAAATAGACACAAGTAATCGAAACTACATTATATGGTTGAATGGATCGAAGCCGAATATGCCCCTTTTAGCTTGGTAGCCTAAGAATTAGGGAACAGACCCCCTAATTGACGCGAATCCTAAAGATAGATCTATTGGGCCCAACAAGCCCCATTCTGGAATTTGGAATGCTTTAGTACTTCGATTTTATCATGTCCGATGGGTGTCCCGGAATGACGGGGATATTATATATGCATCTTGTTAATATCGATTACCAGGTGTTCAATCCATATGAATGATATTTTTGTCTCTATGCATGGGACGTATATTTATGAGAAATGGAAATGAAAATCTTGTGGTCTATTAAAGTGATGAAAATGATCGTTTATGATAAACTAATAAACTCACCAACCTTTTGGTTGACACTTTAAAGCATGTTTATTCTCAGGTATGAAAGAAATCTTCCGCTGTGCATTTGCTCATTTTAGAGATATTACTTGGAGACATTCATGACATATTTCAAAAGACGTTGCATTCGAGTCGTTGAGTTCATCAAGATTATTACTAGGTCAATTATAGTTGGATATACTATGAAATGGTATGCATGCCGTAAACTTTCGATGAAATGAAAGTTTGTATTTTTAAAAATGAATGCAATGTTTGTAAAATGTATCATATAGAGGTCAAGTACCTCGCGATGTAACCAAATGTAATGTATTCGTCCAGATGGATTAGGACGGGTCGTTAGAGGATCGGATCGGTCATGCCTGGTGGTTGACTATCAATCTTATCTCGTACCCGATTATGAATACACCTAAACCCTTCTTTCTAAAATTTTGATGTATATTTTAATTATAAAAAATAACTTAGAGTATATATATATATATATATATATATATATATATATATATATATATATATATATATATATATATATATATATATATATATATATATATATATATATATATATATATATATATATATATATATATATATATATATATATATATATAATCGAGAGGGAAACACTTTTTTGGGGGAAGTGGGGGGAAGTAATTTTTTTTCGTTTTTTGAAAAAACTTTGTTCACGAACATTATAGATTAGATGAAAATATGAACATTTAAAAAAGACACTTTGTGATGAATGTCATTATTTTGGTGGAAAAACGCTCGAAGAAAAAAATAAAAACATTCAATGTATTGAATGTTTTGCTGCTGAATTTTTTTATAAGGGGTTAGAAATTAGGGTTTAGAAATTAGGGTTTAGAAATTAAGGGGTTATAAATTAGGGTTTAGCTATTAGGGTTTAGAAATTAGGGTTTTGGGTTTAGAAATTAGGGTTTAGGGTTTAGAAATTAGGGTTTAGATTGAATATTTTAACACGAACGGTTTAGAGTTTAGAGTTTTGGGTTGAGGGTATACGGAGTAAACCCGAAAACCCAAAACCCAAAACCCTAAACCCTAAACCCTAAACTCTAAATCGGGCTAAATTCGAAAAAAAACACTTCACACAAGATGAAAACAAAACGATGCAAATAAACTCAGCAGCAAAACATTCAATGCATTGAATGTTTTAATTTTTTTATTCGAGCGTTTTCCCGCCAAAATAATGACATTCATCACAAAGTGTCTTTTTTAAATGTTCATATTTTCATCTAATCTATAATGTTCGTGAACAAAGTTTTTTCAAAAAATAAAAAAATAAAAAAAATAATTTGCTTCCCCCCAAAAAAGTGCTTCCCTCTTGATTATGACCCATTAGTATTATTACTATTATTATTATTAATATTAATATTATTCATATTGTTATTATTATTATTATCATTATATATTATTATTACTATTATTAATTTTAATAATTATAATAATATTATTATTATTATTATTAATTTTAATATTATATATTATTATTATTAATCTTTTTATATTGTTATTATTATTAATCTTATTATTATTATTATTATTATTATTATTATTATTATTATTATTATTATTATTATTATTATTATCATTATTATTTTAAATTATTATTAGAAATTATTATCATTATTATCATTATTATTATTATTATTATTATTATTATTATTATTATTATTATTATTATTATTATTATTATTATTATTATTATTAGAAATTATTATTATTATTATTATTATTATTATTATTATTATTATTATTATTATTATTATTATTATTAATTTTATTATTATTATTATTATTATTATTATTATTATTATTATTATTATTATTATTATTATTATTATTATTATTATTAGAAATTCTTATTATTATTGTTATTATTATTCGTATTGTTATTATTATTGTTATTGTTATTATTATTACTACTACTACTACTACTACTACTACTACTACTATTATTATTATTATTATCGAAGGAAACTACTATATCGACTTCATACCATCATATAGAGATGATCAATTCGACCTGGTTAATTATGAATTTCTCGACTTAACCTTCGGGTTATTTTTTTTCTCTTTAATGGGTCAAAAGTTTAAAAGTTTCGAGGTTGGCATGAAAGACAGGTCCAAAGTGAATCCGAGTAGTTTTTTAATGTATAAAACCTGATACCGAATTGTCAATGTTTATCGTTTACAAAACCGGAAGATCGATGATGAATTTGTTCTTATATCTCACCGACATATTGTCAACAAATCGGAATAGAGATCCCCGGGGTGTTGATATCTTTATACTTACTCGAAGTAAACCTATGTTGCTGACTGTTCAAACAATCGTCTATGTTTTCTGTTGTCCAAAGGTGGATTGATGAAGTTGTTGATCTTTTTAGGTTCTTAACGATACAAGTTTAATCAAACTCGGTGTAATGCTCCAAATGCGATAATATCAGTTCCTGATAAAATGTTGGTATTGCATATAAACGTTATCCTTTTTCCTTGTTATTAAAATGCATATTGATTGATACAACCTCCTCAACCTTTATATCGGGCATGCAGACTTAATAAGGTGAATAATGTTACGTTTGTTACAGGTCAGCAAAATGGGTGGTGTCTGTTGACTAAAAAACAATATAATAATAGCATTATACTAAGTCTCAGATGGAGATGTTCAAACATGTAAATTTTAATGGGAAATTAACAAAATAGCTCATATCAGATGTCAGTGATTAAACCACCATAAACTTGTATCATTTTAAGAACTTAAAAAGTATCAACAACTTCATGGATCTGCTATATCACTATATGCGTGTACATATATTATTTTGTCATATGTTTTTTCTTAATGATTTTATTCTGAGCAACAATCGCAAAGAAAAGATTTAAGGAGAACAACTCAAGACAAGTGGTTTGTGAGTGAGTACCCTAACATGGGGAGTTGGCAAACTAAGAGTTCACTTTTTATTCATAATTATTATACAAAGACTAGCTAGCTTAATAAAACATGAAATTAATTGCTTCCTAATTGATTCTAACCGATCAACTTATTGAAAACATAATAAAATAGAACAACTATATGTCTGTTGAAACAGCGGCTAGAAATTAGGGACAATTTAGAGCACCCTTACTCGATCAACAGCGGCTAGGACGCGATCTTAGAAGAAAACTCTTCCTTGAGCATCCTTAGTTACGTCTTGGGATGAAAAATTAAAGTTATAACTGTTTATGCCGGTGTAAACGCCGTCGTCCTTGGTTATGAGAACCCTTTCACCGGTAGTAAGAAGATCAGTTTGAGTGTAGGAGAAAGGCACATCACAAGCAGCCTTTGTAGCCATGAGGGTCACTTTGATTGTTTTAAATGGTGGCACCGTGACAACATAGCTCACCTCTTTGGTAATCTCCGTTGTCTTGGAAACTCCCCACTCATGGGAGTAGCTAAATTCAGTTGTCACTTCTACCTCCCCCTTTGCAATAATTGGAATTATTGATACTTCGAAACTAACAGCAACACCTACCGAGGTTGATACACTGTTAGTCCAATGACTAGTCCTAGATTCAGTTATCTTATAATTCAGGGTGATTGTGTCATTGTCTGTTGGACTGTTGTTGTTTGCAAAAGCATGAGCAACTTCTTGGATCTCGTCCTGATAAATCCTTGAGTCCGAGAGCCGGTATTTGATATCTGAGATCTCTCTGTGCAGGACACGCTCTTCAATCATCAGCCTTGTCTGTCTTGAGATAGTAGGATAATCGGCGTTTAGGCAGTCGGTTTTTCCCTCTTTGGTGACTGCACCACAGAATCTGTTGTTTCCCAAATTGCGAAGACCCATGACAGTGTCACTTATTTTCACAATGGAAAACAAGGTGTCATTATTATTAGAGCTATCTTCTTCGGCGTCAGCCCATATCCAGTTTCCACCAAGTCTCCAGAACTTGCCAAAGTGCATGTCCTTTATGCGATAGTTTCCGTTAGGAGTGGGGAACAGCTCTTTGGCCACCAGTGGATCTCCAACATCCAACCCAGACTCGAACCTCTGATACGGATACCTTCGATCAAGGATACGGGAGCAAAGATAATTTCCATCTAATTCTTCAGATTTGAATGAGACTTCCTTGGGAAGTATCACCAGCGTTTCCCAATTTGTTACATTGAATTCTTTTGACAAGCCATTGTTTGTAAACTCATCGGATACTGTCATGCCACCATGGATGGTCACATTATAAACGCTGTTGGGCAATAAACGGCCTGCATCCATCCCGTTTTGAACGAATTGTAAACGGACGGCTGTGTTACTTGTGAGGGCGGAGTGAATCTTGAACAAGGTGCATGACTCTTTTGATCGGTCTTCCTCTGGTTTCTCTCCAGATGCACTAATTACTCTTGTTGAATTGGCTGCTGCAGGTAACACCTCCCAATACTTATTGTTGTAGCAAGATCTTATGTGCACCATCTCTTGCACACCCACACTCTTAGCTCTCTCCACCTCAAACTTTACACGTGGACTCCAAATTTGTTCTTCATCGAATTTTAGGAACCCAGATGGCACACTTGCTGACGACTGATTCTCTGTTAAGCTTAAATATCTCCCCCCGGATTCCAGAACAAAAAACCTTGGGAGCAATGTCATCGCCATGGCTCACGATGGACAGCTAAGCTAGTAGGAGCTAAATTAAAGGGAGAGATATATATTGAGTAACCAAAGCTATCTATCTATCTATGGTATATTATATGCTTACACTACTTATCAACTCATCCCTTATATACACGATCGATCAGCATGTAATGCATGCATATAGACTACATTTAGTTCACCCTACGTCAATAAATTACGTACGGCCATTAATTCATTATTATTATTATTATTATTATCTATTATTCTAACTATAAAACATGTGAATAGTACATGGTACGTTATAGTACATATGAATACTAATAAATGATACATGAATTGATAGTACATGATACATGTGACAATTGGTAGTACCATATGGCCTAATATATGGCTGAAAAAATGAATTAAACATTGTATTATATTAATTTATACATAACTACAATCAGTTGATCGAGCTCAATTAATTATGTACGTACAATCATTTAATTTATTATATTTTAATATAGAATCGTACATGTTACGTTTGACAAGTGATAGTACATATAAATAATAATACATGATACATGTGACAATTGGTAGTACCATATGGCCTAATATATGGCTGAAAATGAATTAAACAATGTATTATATTAATTTAATGCATAACTACAATCTTTTTTTTTTTAAGACGGAAACGATAAAATATATTGATTGAAAGATCTTCATCAAATCAATGAAGATGAGTACATTACAATAGTGGATTAGCATTCGGCCATATAGAAAGAAACGGAAAATACAAACTTAAAAGCATAGTAAAGACGGGTTATTCATCCAAACATAAGAATGTAGACCGTTACAAAGTTTGATATTAGTGGCCCAAAGAAAAGTCTTGAGCTTTATATTCCGAACCAAAACCGATCGACACATAAATTTCCCGTTAAACACGAAATCATTACGAGCTAACCAAATTGCCCAAATGGTTGCGGGCCCGATAAGCTTCCAAAACTTTGAAGCTTCCAAAGAAAAGCTTCCAAATTGCCCAAATGCATAACTACAATCAGTTGAGCGTCAATTAATTATGTACGTACAATCATTTAATTTATTACAGTATATTTTAATATAGAATAGTACATGGTACGTTTGACAAGTGATAGCACATATGAATAATAATACATGATACATCAATTGATAGTACATGATACATGTGACAATTGGTAGTACCATATGGCCTAATATATGGCTGAAAATAAATTAAAAATTGTATTATATTAATTTAATACATTTTTTTTACAGCGAATAATAAATATATATTAAGAAAACATTCATTGGAACGATGAAGAAAAACATTACAATGAAAGAGGCATGTGAGCCTAAAAAGAAAGACATACATTGATGAGAATCGAAAAATAACACCCCAAAAGAAAACGCTAAACCCAACAAATCATTGCTAGAAATCCCACATGATGTTGGGCCAACATAAAGAACCCACTTTGTAGAATGAATATATTCAAAAGATGGGTTGACATAAATTGGGCAATGATCAACGAGGCCTTAAAATAGTGTTATGAACTTCCTGGATTCGATAGAATCGGAGAAGCTCTTCGAAACAACCTGGAAGCGTCGAAGGAAGAATCAACTTCGGAGTTGAATCGAGATGAACTAAATTGATGTTTATTCAATTGATAGCTCACAATTTACAGAGAATAGGAAGAGGGAGATAAGTGTTCACACACTACACATTCATTAACTGTCTATTACATCTCTTAAACTAGTATTTATACTAAGATAAAAGAAGAGCTAAGTGGTCATGTGCCTTGCACATGACTGTCTAATTAATCCATAACAATCCCCTCTTCTTCAAAATATGCTTGTCCTCAAGCATATAGAGCAACAAAGTCTTCCGCGAGCAAATACGTATGTATTGTCAACAACAATCAAAATTTTACCCCTATCAAAAACAAAAGAACCTTTAACAAGCGTTGTAGGTTTCCCGCGGTCAAACACAAACGTGGAATTAGTTGTGCAAACTCCTAGTATCGCAACTAAACCGGCAAGTAAGTAAATCCGTTTAATCTTCCATTTGGGCCACAAATGTATCATTAGCTTCAATTTGAAACGATCATTGCACTTACGAATTCCACCAAACTCATATACTGGAATTGACATATCATGAAGATTGGGATAAGTGTGTTGCGGAACACATCCATAACTAGGAGTTATTGTAATGGTTATGTCATCGGTACACAACTCCATACTATATTCATTGTCAACCCCGATTGCCAACTCCCTTTCGTACTTCCCTATCGCCTGACAAAACTCACTTTGCTCACATGTCTCGTCTAAAAGTGAGCTTATGAAAAGGGAAGTCTCATAGAATTCATCTACATCATGAAACAATGTAATTGGCATATGCGTGTAGCTACACCTTTCCAACTTCTTGATTGTTTCGTCACTACACAATTTTGAATCATGAGGGACAATATCTACCATAACCGACTCATCATTTTCAGTACTTACTTTAACTCTCGCATCATTGGCATCCACAACAATTTCATCTTGTTTCACGTCATTGGCACCATTTTGATGAACATATTCATTTCGATATTTGTTGAATATTTGATCTTCTTTCTTGTTAACAAATTTGTGAATGTCATTCAACATCTTAACCTCAAAGGACAGAGTTGAATTCTCATTATCCTTCCTGAATGATTTGTACATCCATGGTTCCAATGAATTGTCCGATTGACCATCCCCATTACTTGGCGTTTGACCATTGGTCTGTTGATATTTAGTATCAATAACATCTTCTGTTTCCTTACTATCCTTCACCACCAATTCGACATCATAGTTCACAAAATCAATGACATTATTACCCTCAAATTTATTTGAACTTTCGTTATCAGAAAGCTTAATATCACAGACTCGAGACCGACACTTCATTACCGCTAATGTATCTTCTTGTAATTTAGCCAAAATAGATGCATCATAGAGAGTTTTGGGTTTAAAAAGGGTAACACCTTTCTTAATTTCAGAATGTAATCCCGAAACAAATAGATGAATACCATAATATTCTGTATATTCCATAAAATCTTTCACCTTTTTGAACCAAAGATCAAATTTCTCATAGTACTCCTTAACGGTTCCAGTTTGTTTTGGAGCGTCAGGAAGAGACATTATTAAAAAATCTAAGCAGGTGGTCTATTTGATCAATGGGCCAGCAATGTTCTAGTAAATGTAATTCGGAATTGGGCCTTAGGAATGACCTGTTGGGTTTTAAGAGTGAAGAGGAAGAATTAAATCTGAATGGTATGTACAAGTCACGCACCTCTGAGCGAGTGGTGTTAGCAGACGCGAGTGAGATGAATACTCGTATGACATTCACAACTGTACAACTTACTTCTGCAACCAGAAAAAACAGTTGGATCTCCGGTCGCCTGAGACGGTGGCGGAGGACGACGGACGACGGTGGCGTAAACACAGAATCGTCAGAAACAGCAAATTCAATCGGAAAAACGATCGGAACTAACTCATCCACCTCCGATTAACACTTCTTGTACGCGAATCGAACCAAAAACACCAACATCTACAGATCTTGATCAAACTTATGCGAAAAGTCACAAACACGAATATTGACCAAAACTCAATCTAATCACGGAATTGAAGTCTGAAATTCCGAAGATTTGATCACGAAACACAAACAAAGCTTCATGTAACTTCAGATTTGATCACAAATCACGTAATTATCCTTCCGCCAAAACAGTTGACTTTTTTGTTGACTTTTGTTTTCTTGATTTTCTGATGAACAAACCCTAGGATACGAAACTTGAAATCTGATACCACTGTTATGAACTTCCTGGATTCGATAGAATCGGAGAAGCTCTTCGAAACAACCTAGATGCGTCGAAGGAAGAATCAACTTCGGAGTTGAATCGAGATGAACTAAATTGATGTTTATTCAATTGATAGCTCACAATTGACAGAGAATAGGAAGAGGGAGATAAGTGTTCACACACTACACATTCATTAACTGTCTATTACATCTCTTAAACTAGTATTTATACTAAGATAAAAGAAGAGCTAAGTGGTCATGTGCCTTGCACATGACTGTCTAATTAATCCATAACACCATGAGCTCAAAGTCAAAAAGCCTTTCAAAACCGTATGAATCAAAGCCGACAGATTCGTCATCCCCAATAAAAGAATAGGGTACATCGGCCGGAAAAAACAACACCTTCGAATAGAAGAAATCTCGATGAAACGCCGAATCAAATGAAGAGAACCAATTGTCAATCGATCAGAGGCCATAGAAAATCGAGACCAAATCAAATAAATAGAGACCTGTTATGAAGAACGAAACTTGAAAGCTGTAGAAAAGCAATTGAATAAAGAGACAGATAATCGTTGAGAAAATTAAGAGATCAGAAGAGAGGAAGAACGGAAAAAACGAAGGAATTGTCAGAGAACAGGGAATTGAGAGGGAATTTGAGCCTTCTAAAATCCAATTGAAATCAGACAGGAGAAAAAAGGAATCAAGGAACAAACACGTACTCAAGGTTTAGATTTGTAAGGTGGGGTCTCTTCATCGACCATATTAATTTAATACATAACTACAATCATTTGAACGTCAATTAATTATGTACGTACAATCATTTAATTTATTATATATTAATATAGAATATAGAATAGTACATGGTACGTTTGACAAGTGATAGTACATATATGAATAATTATACATGATACATCAATTGATAGTACATGATACATGTGACAATTGGTAGTACCATATGTCCTAATATATGGCTGAAAATGAATTAAACATTGTATTATATTAATTTAATACATTTTTTTTTAACGACGAAGAAAGATTATATTATAAGGTTGATCACTTAATCAAAGCAATGAAGGATCAAAACAAGGTACAAAGACGGAGATAATCTCGGTCTTGAAATTGAAAGACATACAATGGCATTAAGGCCTAAAAACATAAAAAAGAGGGATTTTGGTCTCAAACATACGAATGTAACCCGTGACACAAATTGAGGCTCGTTGTTCAAAGGAACACTTTGAGCTTGATGTTGCGCACGATAACCGAACGACAAGAGTATTTGTTGTTGAAGATGAAGTCGTTTCTAGCTACCCAAATCGCCCAAATAGTCGCGGGGCCTATCAACTTCCAAAACTTTGTAACGACCCAACCCATTATTCAACCGAAAACACGACCCAAAAAAAAAATTTGTGACACAGTACATCTGGACGGCGTCTAGTTATCTGGACGGCGTCCAGCAGTGAAGACCAGGACGGCGTCCAAGCCTTTTGGATGGCGTCCAAATGAACTGTAAATTTCTGATCAGTTTTTCATTTACACGCGAGCGGATAACCCGCTTCCCGACACTTTTAAACGAAACCAATTATCAAGACACGTCATTATAAGTAAAACTAAGAATATCCCACGATAAAACAAGTTTTACAACACCGGGACCACATCGTCCGTTTTACGACTTTCGTACAAAATACAAGTTTCCGACCACGTGAGTTTTAACACAAAAATAAAGACCGAGCATGGTGATTGGGAATACGCTACCCAATCATAATCAAATCCAAAAGCACGCCTTCTAAGCAACTACGCAAGTCCACTAGTCCCCATGCTTTCCCGAGCCACCGCATTCATGCAAATCTATAAAAATGTAAACAACGAGAGGGTAAGCTAATGCTTAGTGAATGTAAAGATACTATACACATACATATGCATAAAACGACTACGCATCACCAAGCACAAAGAATAAACACATACCGCCACCGCATAGCAAGCAAGCTATAAATAGGTACATACACAAAGTAGCTACACGCTACGAAAACTCCAAGCTAACGCCACAAGATTAGCTACAACACAACATTAAGTATATACGTACATACACAATAAATATGCTCAACAACATCAACAAGGTTAACCCCTTTACCTAAACCACATGAAGGTTGTCCGAACATCACACGCCATAGTGAATTCGGACTTCATGAGACTCACTACCTCCAAACAACTTGACTATTAAGGGCCGAACTTCACGCCCCTTTATGAATCCGAACATCACGCGATTCATACCTTAGTCATACATCACAATAGGGTTGGCCGAACTTCACGCGCCTTAGTGAATCCGAACATCCGCGATTCACTACCCGAATCATCACCACGACAAAAGCTAGCAAAACCCATCGCCAAAGGGTTTATCCAATACACTAGCCAATCACAACATCAAGGGTGGTAACCCAAACGCATAAGCGTATCACATGGACCCGAAGCACAAGAGGAGTCCATTCTCCCACACATACATAGAGTAAACCCGAGCAAGGGTCACTCCACACACACGCACCCATCCTATGCATACATACACGTATAGTAAATTTACACTCACCTTAAACACCTCGATGAAGTGCAATCCAATCCCGCAACTCGCCAATGGAACGTACCTATTCCATTTATAACATAACAACCAACACAATTAGGGTGGATTTACAAACCAACCCAATTGACACTTAGTGCATTTTTGACCCAAATGCACTGTCAAGTACAAACCGGTGTCCAAACTAACCAATAATCACTAACACAAGTGAGAATGGTCCTAAAACACCAATTGAACCCGTACACAAATGTTAAACACTTATCTTTACCCAATTGACACACAACCCCTAATTTTGACCCATTTCAAAATTAATCAACCAAACACCCCCAAATGGGTTCCATCACTTCCATAATCACTAACACTAGTGATTATACCCAATTTACAAACCCTAATCATGGCCAAGTCGGTTTCCAACCTAAAACCCACCAACAACAACAATAAACCCGATTACTAGCATCAATGAGCTCACTTCAAGAGTTTAAATGGGTTTCTCAACATTTTAAGTTCAAACCCTAACTTGAATATCAAATCAAACAATGAAATTCGGAGTTAGAACTTACCAAAACAACCACAACGTAGCCAAGAACGAGATGAACAACTTTAATACTCGAGCTTTTGATCGATTCAAGCTTCTTCTTCCTTTTCTCAAGCTTTCTCACTCTTCTCTCTCTATAAAACTTGAGGTTGAAGATGAGAGGATAAGTTGGGTGAGGATAAGGTTGAATGAGCTCAACCTTGCCCATTTGTGGCTTAAAACCGGCCACCAAGTGAAAAGACCAACATACCCCTTTTAAAATCTTAAAATTACACAGCTGGCCCGTCAGACCATTTGGACGGCGTCCAAACAATCTGGAAAGCGTCTAGTCCTTCTTTACTGGACGGCGTCCCAAAACTTGGACGGAGTCCTAATCAACTGAACCAGACTGAACTGAAACAGGGTTTTACAACTCTCCCCCACTTAAATTGGATCACGTCCCCATCATCTCCATCACTTAAGCAACCTAATCAACACTCAATGGTCCTCAAACATACGTTCCAATATGACTTCCGCCACATTTATTGTTAATCCGAAGATTTTCCCATTTACCAAATACACACTTGTGCGCATTAGGGGACATGCAATGCACACAACATCCAAAAACTACTACAAGCACTTAGCATACATGGAAACATCACGCGTTTTTCCAATTCCTCTAGGCAAATCTTCCCAACGAATCACCCTTAACCACTAAATCGTCGCCCTCGATCTATCAAATCCACAGATCCGAGCACTAAAACTCGCTCAATTCCTCACATCGGGTAAAACTCCACCAATCTCGTACCAAGATATCAACCCCTTAGCGTACCCTTACCAAGTACAATGCTAATAGCAACCAAGTCCCAACATAGGGTCAACAACCAAAACGACGAAGACCGAACAAAAGCGAATCCCTACGGATAACACTTACACTAAACATCCCTTGTAGTGAGCAATACGACTAATACGCAACTATCGTAACATCATAAGCAAACGGCTAAAACCGATAGCACCCAAAATGACTATGGCAACGCTAATCCGAAGGTGTACAAAATCGACTATTGTCACACCCGTAACAACATGTGAGCGAAACACGGCTATCACATCACTAATCACACAACATGGTCCTCGCGACCCCACCATTGGCCTATTAAACAACCAATAGTTCTCAACTCCAACAACATGAAGGCTGGCCGAACTACATGCGCCTTAGCGAATCAGCACCACACGCGACTCACTACCTTCACCGCAACAACAATCGGGATTGGCCGAACTACACGCGCCCTAGTGAATCCGAACATCACGAGAGTCACTATCCCAATAGAATAACCGCACCTACATGTGTCACTGTGAATCTGAACTACACGAGACTCACTTCCCAAATCTCAACACAGTAATGGTACTCCCATTACCCACCGGTACTCGAATTTCCCGATAACGTTATACCGTGCCGATATAACACTACTCCCATCACATAACCAAAATCCAAAGGGAATACACTAGCCATACACCACAATCAAAAGTATATACGCATACTTAGAATCATTCCACACCGCCTGGAATTTCCGCACACGAATTATCCGCACGCGCGAACATCCCTTAACACAATCGAGCAAAAACCACCTATATCGCACATAGGCACAAAACAATAATTCTCTAAAAGAGAATCCGACACATACATCCCTTAACCGAGGGATCTCACCTTGCTCGTCAAACACGTCCATTATCTTTCAAGGAGATTTACCGCATTACCACCTTGGTAGTAATCTAAATCCAAAGCCATAGGTACAATTCATTCCAAACCGTACCTTTATCACAATCGACCATCGTAGGCCTCAGCACTAGCTTCAAACCTATACGAGCATCGTCCAATATCAACACACTAGAACATCTCCGTGCGAGATTTTCAACTCCCCTACTTAGAACATCGTTCCATAACCACTCATCGTTGACTCAGTCAACCGTCGAGTCCGTCTCCGTCTCACCGAGACTCATACAACCAACACGCTAAAGAAATACAAGATCCATCCGCCTTGTATTCCATAATGTACCCATCACGATACCTTGCTCCAATCTTGAGCACACGAAGGATTTTGGAGGCGTCCTTCTCCACTTCACACCAATTGTTCATTAACACAAACACAAGCATCACTCTCGCAATCGCCCGATTGCTATAGCTTGTCAAATTCCACTTAGTACCTCATGTACCTAAAGGTTTCTATAAGGTACCCTTAGTACAATGTAACCACAACCATCGAAGTCGCACATCATACCAGCAGGTATAAAGAGGCACCTGACATCGCGTCACGTAGACTCCATTAACGACACACATCGAGATCAAAATACTCGATCGCTAGGGTTCCATCCACCCGATGAACCTCATGGTTCCACCATCCTCAACACAAATGCGAACACGCGCTTAACAACCGAACACCAAGGCCCGTCTCCATGGCTTGGTGGAAACATTCTCCCAAACACTAGGGAATGCTTGGTTGCACCAAGTCTTACGCTCCTCATTTGAAATGTCCAGTTCATATTGATTATAAACGTTCCATATTAATTGATTTCGTTGCGAGGTTTTGACCTCTATATGAGACGTTTTTCAAAGACTGCATTCATTTTTAAAACAACCATAACCTTTATTTTATCAATAAAGGTTTTAAAAACATTACGTAGATTATCAAATAATGATAATCTAAAATATACTGTTTACACACGACCATTACATAATGGTTTACAATTGAAATATATTACATCGACATATGTTTCTTGAATGCAGTTCTTACACAATATCATACAAACATGGACTCCAAATCTTGTCCTTATTTTAGTATACAACAGCGGAAGCTCTTAGTATTCACCTGAGAATAAACATGCTTTAAACGTCAACAAAAATGTTGGTGAGTTATAGGTTTAACCTATATATATCAAATCGTATCAATAGACCACAATATTTCATATTTCAATACACATCCCATACATAGAGATAAAAATCATTCATATGGTGAACACCTGGTAACCGACATTAACAAGATGCATATATAAGAATATCCCCATCATTCCGGGACACCCTTCGGATATGATATAAATTTTGAAGTACTAAAGCATCCGGTACTTTGGATGGGGTTTGTTAGGCCCAATAGATCTATTTTTAGGATTCGCGTCAATTAGGGTGTCTGTTCCCTAATTCTTAGATTACCAGACTTAATAAAAAGGGGCATATTCGATTTCGATAATTCAACCATAGAATGTAGTTTCACGTACTTGTGTCTATTTTGTAAATCATTTATAAAACCTACATGTATTCTCATCCCAAAAATATTAGATTTTAAAAGTGGGACTATAACTCACTTTTACAGATATTTCCTTCCTCGGAAATAAGACTTGGCCACGGATCGATTCAAGAACCTATACAAATATGTACATATATATCAAAGTATGATCAAAATATAATTACAACCATTTTTATTATGTTTTAAAGATTTGAGTGTATTAAGTCAGCAGTCCTCGTTAGTAACCTACAACTAGTTATCCACAGTTAGATGTACAGAAATAAATCGATATATATTATCTTGAATCAATCCACGACCCAGTGTATACACGTCTCAGGCTAGATCACAACTCAAAGTATATATATTTTTGGAATCAACCTCAACCCTGTATAGCTAACTCCAACATTACTGCATATAGAGTGTCTATGGTTGTTCCAAATAATATATATACATGGGTCAATATGATATGTCAAAACATTTGCATACGTGTCTATGGTATCCCAAGATTACATAATATATTAGAATACATGTATAATAAAATATAAGTTAGCTAGGATATGATTTGTATAGATTTGTTAAACATTTCCAGTAGCTAAAAAGATCAAAAATATCCAATCTTGTTTTACCCATAACTTATTCATTTTAAACCGTTTTGAGTGAATCAAATTGCTATGGTTTCATATTGAACTCTAATTTAAGAATCCAAACATAAAAAGTATAGGTTTATAGTCGGAAATTTAAGTTACATGTCAATTACTAAAGAGGTAGTCATTTCCGTCGAAAGAACGACATCTTGATGACCATTTTGAAAAACATACTTTCACTTTGAGTTTAACCAAGATTTTTGGAAATAGTTTCATGTTCATATGAAAAATTATTTTCCCAGAAGAACAACTTTTAAATCAAAGTTTATCATAGTTTTTAATTATCCAAACCAAAACAGCCCCCGGTTTCACTACGACGGCGTATATCTGATTTTATGGTGTTCATCGTGTTTCCAGGTTTTAAATCATTAAGTTAGCATATCATATAGATATAGAACATGTGTTTAGTTGATTTTAAAAGTCAAGTTAGAAGGATTAACTTTTGTTTGCGAACAAGTTTAGAATTACCTAACTATGTTCTAGTGATTACAAGTTTAAACCTTCGAATAAGATAGCTTTATATGTATGAATCGAATGATGTTATGAATATCATTACTACCTCAAGTTTTCTGGATAAAACTAATAGAAATGAGAAAAATGGATCTAGCTTCAAAGGATCCTTGGATGGCTTGAAAGTTCTTGAAGCAGAATCATGACACGAAAACAGTTCAAGTAAGATTTTCACTCGAAATAAGATTATTATTGTTGTAGAAATTGAATCAAAGTTTGAATATGAATATTACCTTGAATTAGAAAGATAACCTACTATAAATAAAAATGGTTCCTTGATCTTAGATGATTACTTGGAATGGATTAGAAAGCTTGGAAGTAGACTTGCAAACTTGGAAGTATTCTTGATTTTTATGAAACTATACTTATGGAATTTATGAAGAACACTCAGAACTTGAAGATGGAACTTGAGAGAGATCAATTAGATGAAAAAAATTGAAGAACAAAAGTGTTTGTAGGTGTTTTTGGTCGTTGGTATATGGATTAGATATAAAGGATATGTAATTTTATTTTCATGTAAATAAGTCATGAATGATTACTAATATTTTTATAATTTTATGAGATATTTCATGCTAGTTGCCAAATGATGGTTCCCACATGTGTTAGGTGACTCACATGGGCTGCTAATAGCTAATCATTGGAGTGTATATACCAATAGTACATACATCTAAAAGCTGTGTATTGTACGAGTACGAATACGGGTGCATACGAGTAGAATTGTTGATGAAACTGAACGAGGATGTAATTGTAAGAATTTTTGTTAAGTAGAAGTACTTTGATATGTGTCTTGAAGTCTTTCAAAAGTGTAAGAATACATATCAAAACACAACATGTATATACATTCTAATGGAGTCGTTAAGTCTTCGTTAGTCGTTACATGTAAGTGTTGTTTTGAAACCTTTAAGTTAACGATCTCAATTAATGTTGTTAACCCAATGTTTATTATATCAAATGAGATGTTAAATTATTATATTATCATGATATTATGATGTATGAATATCTCTTAATATGATACATACATTAAAATATCGTTACAACGATAATCGTTACATATAAGTCTCGTTTAGTAATTCTTGAGTTAGTAGTCTTGTTTTTACATATGTAGTTCATTGTTAACACACTTAATGATATATTTAAATATCATTTTATCATGTTAAATATAGTGTATCAATATCTTAATATGATACATATGTATTTAGTAGACGTTATCATAACGATAATCGTTATATATATCATTTCGAGTTTCTTAACTTAGTAATCTCATTTCTTATGTATATCACACATTGTTAATATACTTAGTGAGATACTTACTCATCAAAATCTCATGTCAACCATATATATATGTCTATATATACCACAACATGTAGTTTTCACAATTTTGTAACGTTCGTGAATCGCCGGTCAACTTGGGTGATCAATTGTCTATATGAAACTTATTTCATTTAATCAAGTCTTAACAAGTTTGATTACTTAACACGTTGGAAACATTTAGTCATGTAAATATCAATCTCAATTAATATATATAAACATGGAAAAGTTCGGGTCACTACATCGTTCGTCAATCAAAATGCCACCGTAGGGTAATTCCATTAGGAATGTCACCCATATCAACAATACGCACAACACAATCGAAACCTTAAGGGTCTCACTCGAACGAGCCTAACGACCCGATATCAACCAAAAGCTTGAGCACCCAAAGACTCGAGCAATAGAGTCAAGGCGCAACACATCACTCATACACTCTACAGAGTGCATATCAATATCACAATCGTAGGCCGACCACCCGCTACTATTATCTCCAACGGAGAATAAAATTTAGCTAAGGCCTACACTCACACTGCATTTAATACAAAAGTACATTATGCAAAAACAACATAAATGTACCTCATCGTCTCCTTGTGACGTTCGTCGTTCCTAGCGCGGGACACTCTGCTTTGCGATGCCCTCTTCCACGACAATTAAAACACACAACATCACCATCACCCGAGGTCGGGCATTCCCAAAACTTGTGGCCTCTTTTGCCACATTTGAAACATCTAGATGCACTAGAACTCAATGTTCCTTTCCCCACATCACTCGTTCCTCCAGTTGCGCTTTTAATTCTCTTACTCGGAGCACCATACGAGATAACCGTTCTCTTACTCGGAGCATCATCGATCCTCTCCCAAGGATATGGCTCAAAACCCTTAGCCACGGAAAATAGCTCAGCAAACGAGTTCACTTACCCAAGGCTTATCTTCCCACGTAACTCATCGTTTAAAGCCTTACAGAAATCTTGCATCAACAACCTTTCGTTATTCACGTGACCCGTGGCAAAATCGCGCCTTAGACATAAAGATAGCCCGTAGAGTATTTAGGTCCATAGACCCTTGTTTCAACACGCGTATCTCCTCACGCATTCTTGTCAAGTCAGCTTGCGTTCGGAATTCCTCAAAGAATTCTTTCTTAAAATCGCCCCATGACAAACTCATGAACGGTTCTTCGCCGACCGTATCAATTTTACCATCCAACCAATCTTTTGCACCATCTCGTAACAAACTAGTAGCGATTCTCGTTTTCCTGTCCGGAGGACACTCACTTGTACGAAAACATCCTTCGATAGCCGAGATCCAATGAGTACTCACTAACGGATCCGGTTCTCCATGATATATAGGAGGTTTAGTCACTCGAAACTCCTTGTAACTAAATTCCTTCCTACCATTACCCCAAGGCTCGAGAAGCCTTCTTTCGAACTCTTCTCGAATTGTTTTCACTTGTTCTGCAACCTCGGCTTCAACCCTAGCCGCAAACTCATCGTCATTCGTCTCGATCTCGTTTTGCGTCGTCATTCTAAGGAATGCAAAATAATTAGTCCACGGACCTATAAAACCACACGCACAACACCGCCCCATCTTGCTAAACACTCGTCGTACATCACTTGTAGACACGATTTGCACCTGTAATAAGGTTTGCAAGTCCTTAGTACGCGCACACGCCTTATCAACTTGTTAGTACAACAACCGCCTCACTCGATGATATAACCAACACAAAAAAAATCTTACGCGATAAAACACACGCAAGAAGTAATATCATAACACAAGTCACAATCCTAGTTAGTTCACCTACACGCTAAGGCACTAACCAAGTCCCCGTCCGGCCCGTTCACCTACAAGTCCCACAACAAATAAACACACACAAAAGTCTAAGTCTAGGCACCTATCTCAAGTTGCCTAAATCCCTTAGACCATGCTCTGATACCACTTGTGACGACCCAACCCATTATTCAACCGAAAAGACGACCCAAAAAATTTTGTGAGACAGTACATTTGGACGGCGTCTAGTTATCTGGACGGCGTCCAGCAGTGAAGACCAGGACGGCGTCCAAGCCTTTTGGACGGCGTCCAAATGAACTGTAAATTTCTGATTAGTTTTTCAATTACACGCGAGCGGAAAACCCGCTTCCCGACACTTTTAAACGAAACCAATTATCAAGACACGTCATTATAAGTAAAACTAAGAATTTCCCATGATAAAACAAGTTTTACAACACCGGGCCCACATCGGCCGTTTTACGACTTTCGTACAAAATACAAGTTTCCGACCACGTGAGTTTTAACACAAAAATAAAGACTGAGCACGGTGATTGGGAATACGCTACACAATCCTAATCAAATCCAAAAGCACATCTTCTAAGCAACTACGCAAGTCCACTAGTCCTCATGCTTACCCGAGCCACCGCATCCATGCAAATCTATAAAAATTTAAACAACGAGAGAGTAAGCTAATGCTTAGTGAATGTTAAGATACTATTTACATACATATGCATAAAACGACTATGCATCACCAAGCACAAAGAATAAACACATACCACCACCACATAGTGTGATGACCCGTCCTAATCCGCCTGGACGAAGTCTTCAACATTTGGTTCCATTGCGAGGTACTGACTTAAATATGCCATGAATGACTCCATGTAATATGAGCAAATGCACAACGGAAGATTTCTTTCATACCTGAGAATAAACATGCTTAAAAATGTCAACCAAAAGGTTGGTGAGTTCATAGGTTTATCATAACAATCATTTCAATATATTAATAGATCACAAGATTTCCGTTTATAAATATATGTACACTCGCAAGTGTATAAAAGTATTCTATAATTTGTAGGCACCCGGTAACAAGCCTTAACGTTCATGTTTTACCCTCTGAAGTACACCATATTAGGTGTGTTTAAAATAACCTCGAAGTACTAAAGCATCCCATAGTCAGGATGGGGTTTGTCAGGCCGAATAGATCTATCTTTAGGATTCGCGCCTACTGTACATAGACAAGTAGTTTAATGTAACCAAGCTAAGGGTATATTTCTGGTTTAAACCCACGTAGAATTAGTTTTAGTACTTGTGCCTATTTCGTAAAACATTTATAAAAACAGCGCATGTATTCTCAGTCCCAAAAATATATATAAAAGGGAGCAAATGAAACTCACCATACTGCATTTTGTAGTAAAAATATATAAGACGACATTTAACAAGTGTAGTGTTGACCTCGGATTCACGAACCTATAACATTAATGTATATTAACACATATATTTGTAACCGAACAAATTTATATATAATATCTTAGTTCATATTTTATATGTATTTAATTTGTATATATTTAAAATGATTAATATTTATACATGTGGATATCTTAATATGTATATTAGTATTTTATCAATAATTTGTTATTTGTAATATTTATAAAAAAAATAATGTTAATATGTTTAGTATATAATTATATGTAATATAAGTATAATATTTATTTGTTGTAAATATAATAATAAAAATGATAATTGAAATAATAAAGATCATTAAAATAGTAATGTTAATAATAATGATATTTTTTTAATAATAATGTAAATTAATAATAATAATATTAAAAATAATAATGTTTTTATATAAAAATCATTTCAATAATAATAATAATAATAATAATAATAATAATAAATAGAGATAAAATTTCTACCTCAATGAAATAGTTCTAAAATAAATGCCCAAGTCCGGGTTTGAACCCGCGACTTCTCGCTAGCAACCGCCACCAACTGTAGGTTCGTTCCTGAATTAATCCCTAGATTTAATTATTTTAACCATCATTCACGGTTAACATCAATATCACTATATTTGCTATTTTATGTAACATTTAATCCCTATCATCACATCATTGTTTCATCATCTCATCATCATCTTTCTTGTTATCATCCATGATCATAATCTTCGACATCATCGTTATCATCTCTCACGCAAATCCTTCATCATCATCTACCATTATCATCTCTTACGCAAATCCTTCATCATCATCTATACCGCATCTAATCAAAATCACCTCATCATCATTACCATTGTTATTACACTCGTACCATCATTTATATCGCCATCATCGACTTTATCTTATTGACCATCTATATCATTCATAAAATCATCATCTATTATCAAATCATCATCACTATCATATATCTTAATCATCTAAATCATAAACGTTATCATATTTTTCATCCAATACTTCATCATCTTTTAAACTTGCAAGTAGGCGGATTGATTTATCATAAAACGAAAACCTCAAGGGTCATAATGGGTTTCTCTCGTTGTTGTTTCCTAGACACACTTTGGTAGTATTAATTTATGTTAATCTTTTTAAAAGCAAAAAGAAAAAAAGAGGACGTCCACTTTGTTTTATCATAAACATCCCAATCATTATTTCTGTATTACTTTTTAATCACCATGATACCATCCTCAACCCAAGTCATCATGTAACAGCAGGGTTTTAAATGGTGTTATCCTGGGTTTGTTCGAATGACTTGCAGAAACAGAAGTTCACATAGCGGCAGCAACAATTTACAGTGGAAAAATAATAGTAGTAGCAATGAACAGTAACGGTTCACGATGAGTTGGGGTAATCCTGAGTTGGCGTTTACAGAAAAACAGAAGGATTAATAGCAGCATAGTAGTAACAGCTTGTGTGTCGATAAAGGTGATGATAGGTGAACAAAACAGAAAAACGATAGCAGCAGCATTTTATCGTTTATATGGTGGTTGTGAGTGGCTGTTTGTGGTGTTCTCGGTTGAAGACGGTTATGGAATTTAATGGGTTCACAATGGTAAGCTCAATTTCTAGTTAAAACAAAACAAAAAAAATAAACGCAACAAATGGTGATGATTTTGGTGGTTCTTGAAAAGAAAGATAGAGATGAGAGTAGAGTGAGAGTGGGTTTATGAGGAAGATGACAACCGTGATTGATGGAGGTGATGAGAGAGGTAGAAACCGAAAGCAAGAGCAAAAAGATAAGTTAGATTGGTGATGGTTTAAAATAGTAATTAAGAGGGTGATTTTGTTTCATCGAGCAAGAAGGAGGTTAAGGGTAATCAAAGGTAGTTCTTGCAAGTGAGATTATTAATAAATGATGAAGATGGTTATGAGTAGAAGAGCAGGACAAGTTACTTGATTCTTCTTGAAAATTAATATAAGGAAATTGATTTGATCAGAGAATAAGTTGGATAATTGTGCTCAAACAAGGAGAAAAAAATAAAAATAGAAAGTGATTGTTTGTGTTGTTGTTTTGTAAGAAAGCAATAATTAATGAGTTAGTGGAGTTTGATGGGAATGGCACACAAGTAGTAGGTGGTGTTTGAAATTCATGTATGCATGATATCTATACATAAAATCGTCCATACTGAAATATGATGTGAATTAAAAGGAAGTACTCGAAATCGAATTTCATACATGACTCAATTTCTCACTATAAAATTAATGGTTGTAATTGATGGGTTAATTAATTAGTGGTTGTTAGTAAAGATCCTAATTTAAACGCACATGACATTGAAAGAAATATATGGGATCTCCACTACGGTCATATATATTATTTAAATATGTTGTTCCAAAATATGATAGTGGAAACATTCATCAACCAAAACAGTAACTAGTTAACACTCCGTGACTATTAGTTGGTTGTATACTACCGACAGTTTTTACGGAGTGCTATATCCTGCTCCGTTTATTTCAAAATCACATAAGTACCCCTTTTTAACTCATTTACTATCAATCCAATGACTACTGAGTGTTACTGTCGTTTACTAAATAACTTCAAGGTTACAAAAAATATATATTATTTATACTTTATTTATATATAGATACTTTTTATATACTATTATTATTTTTACAAAATTATTTATAACAATTATAATATATACTATTTCATATATATATATATATATATATATATATATATATATATATATATATATATATATATATATATATATATATATATATATATATATATATATATATATATATATATATATATATGCATATCCATTTACAAGCAATCGTATCATGAGTCGTCGGGAATAGTCAAAGGTCCAATGAATTCATGAAAACAGTTCTAAATTTTGAGACTCAATATTATAGACTTTGCTTATCGTGTCAAAGATAATGAATCGTATCGAGAGTTTGGTTTAAAATTAGTCGAAATTTTCTGGGTCGTGACAGTACCTACCCGTTAAAGAAATTCCGTCCCGAAATTTGATCGAGGTCGCCATGGCTAACAATAAGAATGTTTTAATGGCGAATAAGAGTTGACAAAATAGGGTTTTATCAAATTTGAGTAATATTGATAAAATAATTGAATTACTCGAAGCGTACGAGTGAAGCTATCACAAAAGAGTGAAATGAAGTAAATAGGGGTTCGTTTTAACTTTTGACGTAGTCACTGTTGAATTCCAGAATTCAAGGAATTTAAGAAAATCTTCAAATCAGAAAGAAAATATATTAGCACGAATTATTAGCAACTGTTGGAATTACGGAAGAACAGAAATATCAAGGAAATATTTCTGTGATATCTTTAGAGATTAATAGAATGAAAGAGTCGTGTAACATGACACATGATGAGGATAAGGTCTGTGAATCATCATCACGTTACATTAGAAATTTAGCATAACTTACTGTAATATAACCACGTTGGCCAAGCGCATTATATTATAATAACTCATGCATCAATTCCCAACACTTCTTCACAATTCATTCATAATTTATACTTAGACTTTACAGAAGTTTTCAATATAACAGAATACATAAAAACACGAAGAGGTAGATAATTCGGACAAGAATATTTATGAAAATATCCTCAGAAATATCGAAGATATTTATGATGATATTTTGGAATTTCTAAGTTCGAAGGTTGATGAAGAAAGACTTTCCGCAAGATTTTAACATGACTTCAGAATAAGATATTCTCTAAAGATTTCGGTGGATCCAGAATTACCAGGATTCTTTTGAAAATAGGGTTTGGTCCTTGTATTTGTCCTTGGTCTCCTTCATGGTTAGCTCAATCCGTTTTTCAGTACCAAATTTTCTATTGAGTGTTTCCAACACTCCATTCTTTATTATCAAACTCTTGGCCATTAGGCCATCTACAACATGCTGCTTCGTCAGCATTTTTAAAGTTAACGGATCTGGGTCATCGGTTTTCAAACTGAGGTGGTTTCAGGAGAATTGTGTTTTTAGATGATTAAACGCTGATGGTAATATGGTGGAATATAAAAGGTTTCCCAGTAACAATAAAGAGTACGCATATATATCAAGGTTATAATAAGGTTGTTTCGGATGAAAAGTCGGAGTTGACTTGCTGGAGCTGTGACAAAATTTGCTACTTTGAAAGGGATTGCAAAGTAATTTTTGGTAATAACAATGCCAAAGGAGCTAGCACAGATACGCTTACTTAGATTCCGAGTGTTTTCAGGTGCATAACTATATGCATAAATCTTTTCTTCCGTAGATGAAGTACGATTGGTTCATCTTCTCGATTAAGGTGTTTTCAAGAATTATGAAAGGTTTGAACGCAGATTGTAATTGTTAAGATACAAATGAGGTTTAAGATGAAGTCAAGTGGCAAACTTGAAGAAGTGTTTAGTTTCATATGTTATAATCAATATTTTAATTCATTTTAATTGTTCAATATTATTAGTCCACAGTCGATAGTCCACAGTTAACAGTCCAATAATTCATATATAGTTTAATATATAATATTCGAATTAATTAATACATATCATGACCCGTGTACATGTCTCAGACTCGATCACAACTCAAACTATATATGTTATTGTAGAATAAACCTCAACCCTGTATAGCTAACTCCAGCATTACTGCATATAGAGTGTCTATGGTTATTCCGAATAATATATATAGATGCGTCAATATGATATGTCAAAACCATGTATACGTGTCCCGATATTTAAAGTGCATAAAATAAATACAGAAATTAAATGACGATAAATAAAATTGCGAGAATTAAATTGCGATAAATAAAATGAAACCAGTTAGCTAGGAACAGTTAGCGTGGATTCTTAACAAAATTCTTTATAATAAATTTGTTTGTTTCTAATAAATTTTATTTTGTCCAATGTTTTCTTCATTATGCCACTTGTTGGATTCTGATAGGTCAAAATTCAAATATGAAATTGAATGAAAATGGTTATTCTGTGGTGAACAGATTCATTTATTGGTGAATGTAAACAGGATAATAGATGATCATTGAATCAGATTTGAAGAATGTACAGTGTAACTTATTAATGTGAAATCTAAATATTCCTCGGGTATTACCTACCCGTTAAAATATTTTCACCATTAACAGTTTGTACAAAAGAATTTTCAATTACAATCTTTATGAAAATATATATACATATATATTTTCTTCAGATGTAATTATGGATTTAATGAGTCAATATGATATTAAACTCATTTGATTTTCGGGTTGAACTAGAATAAATAATCTCTAAAACTTTTAGAAACCACATATTCTTCGCAGAATATTTCTTCAATGAAGTTATGAATTAATACTTCATCGTTCATTGTAGTTGGTACTCCTTGGTATCTATGATGCATATGACGTTGATGTTCGTGTGACAGATTGTGAGGTTGAGATTTGCGATGCGGTTGTTGTTGGTGGTGGTAATGGTACTGTTGGCGTTGATGAAGGTGGTACTGGTTATGCTGCTGGTGCTGCTGCTGGTGTTTGTAACCTTTGCACCATATTCTCCAAAGCCACTACCCGAGCGCGAAGCTCGTTGACTTCTTCTATTACATCGGGGTGATTGTCGGTTCGGACGAGCGGATAAATATGATCTAGAATTTGGTATAATATATAATCATGACGAGATACTCTGGAAATGAGAGAGAAAATGGTGTTTCGGACAGGTTCGCCGGTAAGTGCTTCAGGTTCTTCGCCAAGAGGGCAATGTGGTGGATGAAAAGGATCACCTTCTTCTTATCTCCAATGATTGAGGAGGCTACGAACCCAACCCCAATTCATCTAGAATAGATGATGACTGATTGGTTGGTCCATTCCGGTCACACTGCTTTCGGAGCTTGAGTGAAAATCCATATCGGAATAGTTATAGGCATCCGATGAACTTGAACTGGTTGCGGAATTCATCTTGCACGGTTAGGTAAAGGATTTTATGAAATGATTTTCGGATATCGGATGATATTCTAATTACATAGAATATCTATGTATAGTACAGAAGATCCTGTAGATTACGGAGGAAATTAGGGAGACATGTCAGATAAAGTCTACAGTAACAGATAGGCTAAGATATGGATTAGCAGATATGCTAAGATATGAATTTGTCTATACACTATTCATGCAATCAATGCAGTAGGATGTGTCTAGACTAAGAATGATAAGCAAGTGAATCCCTAAGAATGATAAGCAGGTAATTTTCGACACGAAATGATAAGCAAAACTTTTGACATGCAGACACGGTCGAAGTCCAGACCCACTAATGCATCTAAACAACTATTAGTTAGACACACTAATGCAAGACCTGGTTCGCTAAGACCACCGCTCTGATACCACCTGTGATGTCCCGTCCTAATCCGCCTGGACGAAGTCTTCAACATTTGGTTCCATTGCGAGGTACTGACTTAAATATGCCATGAATGACTGCATGTAATATGAGCAAATGCACAACGGAAGATTTCTTTTATACCCGAGAATAAACATGCTTAAAAATGTCAACCAAAAGGTTGGTGAGTTCATAGGTTTATCATAACAATCATTTCAATATATTAATAGACCACAAGATTTCCGTTTATAAATACATGTACACTCGCAAGTGTATAAAAGTATTCTATAATTTGTAGGCACCCGGTAACAAGCCTTAACGTTCATGTTTTACCCTCTGAAGTACACCATATTAGGTGTGTTTAAAATAACCTCGAAGTACTAAAGCATCCCATAGTCAGGATGGGGTTTGTCAGGCCCAATAGATCTATCTTTAGGATTCGCGCCTACTGTACATAGACAAGTAGTTTAATGTAACCAGGCTAAGGGTATATTTCTGGTTTAAACCCACGTAGAATTAGTTTTAGTACTTGTGCCTATTTCGTAAAACATTTATAAAAACAGCGCATGTATTCTCAGTCCCAAAAATATATATAAAAGGGAGCAAATGAAACTCACCATACTGCATTTTGTAGTAAAAATACATAAGACGACATTTAACAAGTGTAGGGTTGGCCTCGGATTCACGAACCTATAGCATTAATGTATATTAACACATATATTTGTAACCGAACAAATTTATATATAATATCTTAGTTTATATTTTATATGTATTTAATTTGTATATATTTAAAATGATTAATATTTATACATGTGGATATCTTAATATGTATATTAGTATTTTATCAGTAATTTGTTATTTGTAATATTTATAAAAAAAATAATGTTAATATGTTTAGTATATAATTATATGTAATATAAGTATAATATTTATTTGTTGTAAATATAATAATAAAAATGATAATTGAAATAATAAAGATCATTAAAATAGTAATGTTAATAATAATGATATTTTTTTAATAATAATGTAAATTAATAATAATAATATTAAAAATAATAATGTTTTTATATAAAAATCATTTCAATAATAATAATAATAATAATAATAATAATAATAATAATAATAATAATAATAATAATAAATAGAGATAAAATTTCTACCTCAATGAAATAGTTCTAAAAAAAATGCCCAAGTCCGGGTTTGAACCCGCGACTTCCCGCTAGCAACCGCCACCAACTGTAGGTTCGTTCCTGAATTAATCCCTAGATTTAATTGTTTTAACCATCATTCACGGTTAACATCAATATCACTATATTTGCTATTTTATGTAACATTTAATCCCTATCATCACATCATTGTTTCATCATCTCATCATCATCTTTCTTGTTATCATCCATGATCATAATCTTCGACATCATCGTTATCATCTCTCACGCAAATCCT
This sequence comes from Rutidosis leptorrhynchoides, assembly GCF_046630445.1. Lineage (NCBI taxonomy): Eukaryota > Viridiplantae > Streptophyta > Magnoliopsida > Asterales > Asteraceae > Rutidosis > Rutidosis leptorrhynchoides. Next base: position 407,796,200 of record NC_092335.1, read on the forward strand.
TCATCATCATCTACCATTATCATCTCTTACGCAAATCCTTCATCATCATCTATACCGCATCTAATCAAAATCACCTCATCATCATTACCATTGTTATTACACTCGTACCATCATTTATATCGCCATCATCGACTTTATCTTATTGACCATCTATATCATTCATAAAATCATCATCTATTATCAAATCATCATCACTATCATATATCTTAATCATCTAAATCATAAACGTTATCATATTTTTCATCCAATACTTCATCATCTTTTAAACTTGCAAGTAGGCGGATTGATTTATCATAAAACGAAAACCTCAAGGGTCATAATGGGTTTCTCTCGTTGTTATTTCCTAGACACACTTTGGTAGTATTAATTTATGTTAATCTTTTTAAAAGCAAAAAGAAAAAAAGAGGACGTCCACTTTGTTTTATCATAAACATCCCAATCATTATTTCTGTATTACTTTTTAATCACCATGATACCATCGTCAACCCAAGTCATCGTGTAACAGTAGGGTTTTAAATGGTGTTATCCTGGGTTTATTCGAATGACTTGCAGAAACAGAAGTTCACATAGCGGCAGCAACAATTTACAGTGGAAAAATAATAGTAGTAGCAACGAACAGTAACGGTTCACGATGAGTTGGGGTAACCCTGAGTTGGCGTTTACAGAAAAACAGAAGGATTAATAGCAGCGTAGTAGTAACAGCTTGTGTGTCGATAAAGGTGATGATAAGTGAACAAAACAGAAAAACGATAGCAGCAGCAGTTTATCGTTTATATGGTGGTTGTGAGTGGCTGTTTGTGGTGTTCTCGGTTGAAGACGGTTATGGAATTTAATGGGTTCACAATGGTAAGCTCAATTTCTAGTTAAAACAAAACAAAAAAAATAAACGCAACAAATGGTGATGATTTTGGTGGTTCTTGAAAAGAAAGATAGAAATGAGAGTAGAGTGAGAGTGGGTTTATGATGAAGATGACAACCGTGATCGATGGAGGTGATGAGAGAGGTAAAAACCGAAAGCAAGAGCAAAGAGATAAGTTAGATTGGTGATGGTTTAAAATAGTAATTAAGAGGGTGATTTTGTTTCATCGAGCAAGAAGGAGGTTAAGGGTGATCAAAGGTAGTTCTTGCAAGTGAGATTATTAATAAATGATGAAGATGGTTATGAGTAGAAGAGCAGGACAAGTTACTTGATTCTTCTTGAAAATTAATATAAGGAAATTGATTTGATCAGAGAATAAGTTGGATAATTGTGCTCAAACAAGGAGAAAAAAATAAAAATAGAAAGTGATTGTTTGTGTTGTTGTTTTGTAAGAAAGCAATAATTAATGAGTTAGTGGAGTTTGATGGGAATGGCACACAAGTAGTAGGTGGTGTTTGAAATTCATGTATGCATGATATCTATACATAAAATTGTCCATACTGAAATATGATGTGAATTAAAAGGAAGTACTCGAAACCGAATTTCACACATGACTCAATTTCTCACTATAAAATTAATGGTTGTAATTGATGGGTTAATTAATTAGTGGTTGTTACTAAAGATCCTAATTTAAATGCACATGACATTGAAAGCAATATATGGGATCTCCCCTACGGTCATATATATTATTTAAATATGTTGTTCCAAAATATGATAGTGGAAACATTCATCAACCAAAACAGTAACTAGTTAACACTCCGTGACTATTAGTTGGTTGTATACTACCGACAGTTTTTATGGAGTGCTATATCCTGCTCCGTTTATTTCAAAATCACATAAGTACCCCTTTTTAACTCATTTACTATCAATCCAATGACTACTGAGTGTTACTGTCGTTTACTAAATAACTTCAAGGTTACAAAATATATATATTATTTATACTTTATTTATATATAGATACTTTTTATATACTATTATTATTTTTACAAAATTATTTATAACAATTATCATATATACTATTTCATATTATTATATACAAATATATATATATATATATATATATATATATATATATATATATATATATATATATATATATATATATATATATATATATATATATATATATATCATATCCATTTACAAGCAATCATATCATGAGTCATCGGGAATAGTCAAAGGTCCAATGAATTCATGAAAACAGTTCTAAATTTTGAGACTCAATATTACAGACTTTGCTTATCGTGTCAAAGATAATGAATCGTATCGAGAGTTTGGTTTAAAATTAGTCAAAATTTTCTGGGTCGTGACACATAGCAAGCAAGCTATAAATAGGCACATACACAAAGTAGCTACACGCTACGAAAACTCCAAGCTAACGCCACAAGATTAGCTACAACACAACATTAGGTATATACGTACATACACAATAAATATGCTCAACAACATCAACAAGGTTAACCCCTTAACCTAAACCACATGAAGGTTTGCCGAACATCACGCGCCATAGTAAATCCGGACTTCACGCAACTCACTATCTCCAAACAACTTGACTATTAATGGCCGAGCTTCACGTGCCTTTATGAATCCAAACTTCACGCTATTCATACCTTAGTCATACATCACAATAGAGTAGGCCGAACTTCACGCGCCTTAGTGAATCCGAACATCACGCGATTCACTACCCGAATCATCACCACGACAAAAGCTAGCAAAACCCATCCCCAAAGGGTTTATCCAATACACTAGCCAATCACAACATCAAGGGTGGTAACCCAAACGCATAAGCGTATCACATGGACCCGAAGCACAAGAGGAGTCCATTCCACACATACATAGAGTAAACCCGAGCAAGGGTCACTCCACATACACACACTCATCCTATGCATACATACACGTATAGTAAATTTACGCTCACCTTAAACGCCTCAATGAAGTGCAATCCAATCCCGCAACTCGCCAATGGAACGTACCTATTCCATTTATAACATAACAACCAACACAATTAGGGTGAATTTACAAACCAACCCAATTGACAATTAGTGCATTTTCGACCCAAATGCACTTTCAAGTACAAACCGCGCCCAAACTAACCAATAATCACTAACACAACTGAGAATGGTCCTAAAATACCAATTGAACCCATACACAAGTGTTAAATACTTGTCTTTACCCAAATTGACACAAACCCTAATTTTACCCATTTCAAAATTAATCAATCAAACACCCTCAAATGGGTTCCATCACTTCCACAATCACTAACACTAGTGATTATACCCAATTTACAAACCCTAACCATGGCCAAGTCAGTTTTCATCCCAAAACCCACCAACAACAACAATAAACCCGATTACTAGCATCAATGAACTCACTTCAAGAGTTTAAATGGGTTTCTCAACATTTTAAGTTCAAACCCTAACTTGAATATCAAATCAAACAATGAAATTCAGAGTTAGAACATCGTTCCATAACCACTCATCGTTGACTCAGTCAACCGTCGAGTCCGTCTTCGTCTCACCGAGACTCATACAACCAACATGCTAAAGAAATACAAGATCGATCCGCCTTGTATTCCATAATGTACCCATCACGATACCTTGCTCCAATCTTGAGCACATGAAGGATTTTGGAGGCGTCCTTCTCCACTTCACACCAATTGTTCATTAACACAAACACAAGCATCACTCTCGCAATCGCCCGATTGCTATAGCTTGTCAAATTCCACTTAGTCACTCATGTACCTAAAGGTTTCTATAAGGTACCCTAAGTACAATGTAACCACAACCATCGAAGTCGCACATCATACCAGCAGGTATAAAGAGGCACCTGACATCGCGTCACGTAGACTACATTAACGACACACATCGAGATCAAAATACTCGATCGCTAGGGTTCCATCCACCTGATGAACCTCATGGTTCCACCATCCTCAACACAAATGCGAACACGCGCTTAACAACCGAACACCAAGGCCCGTCTCCATGGCTTGGTGGAAACATTCTCCCAAACACTAGGGAATGCTTGGTTGCACCAAGTCTTACGCTCCTCATTTGAAATGTCCCGTTCATATTGATTATAAACGTTCCATATTAATTGATTTCGTTGCGAGGTTTTGACCTCTATATGAGACGTTTTTCAAAGACTGCATTCATTTTTAAAACAACCATAACCTTTATTTTATCAATAAAGGTTTTAAAAACATTGCGTAGATTATCAAATAATGATAATCTAAAATATACTGTTTACACACGACCATTACATAATGGTTTACAATAGAAATATATTACATCGACATATGTTTCTTAAATGCAGTTCTTACACAATATCATACAAACATGGACTCCAAATCTTGTCCTTATTTTAGTATGCAACAGCGGAAGCTCTTAGTATTCACCTGAGAATAAACATGCTTTAAACGTCAACAAAAATGTTGGTGAGTTATAGGTTTAACCTATATATATCAAATCGTATCAATAGACCACAATATTTCATATTTCAATACACATCCCATACATAGAAATAAAAACCATTCATATGGTGAACACCTGGTAACCAACATTAACAAGATGCATATATAAGAATATCCCTATCATTCCAGGACACCCTTCAGATATGATATAAATTTCGAAGTACTAAAGCATCCGGTACTTTGGATGGGGTTTGTTAGGCCCAATAGATCTATTTTTAGGATTCGCGTCAATTAGGGTGTCTGTTCCCTAATTCTTAGATTACCAGACTTAATAAAAAGGGGCATATTCGATTTCGATAATTCAATCATAGAATGTAGTTTCACGTACTTGTGTCTATTTTGTAAATCGTTTATAAAACCTACATGTATTCTCATCCCAAAAATATTAGATTTTAAAAGTGGGACTATAACTCACTTTTACAGATATTTCCTTCCTCGGAAATACGACTTGGCCACGGATCGATTCACGAACCTATACAAATATGTACATATATATCAAAGTATGATCAAAATATAATTACAACCATTTTTATTATGTTTTAAAGATTTGAGTGTATTAAGTCAGCTGTCCTCGTTAGTAACCTACAACTAGTTGTCCACAGTTAGATGTACAGAAATAAATCGATATATATTATCTTGAATCAATCCACGACCCAGTGTATACACGTCTCAGGCTAGATCACAACTCAAAGTATATATATTTTTGGAATCAACCTCAACCCTGTATAGCTAACTCCAACATTACTGCATATAGAGTGTCTATGGTTGTTCCAAATAATATATATACATGGGTCGATATGATATGTCAAAATATTTGCATACGTGTCTATGGTATCCCAAAATTACATAATATATTAGAATACATGTATAATACAATATAAGTTAGCTAGGATATGATTTGTATATATTTGTTAAACATTTCCCGTAGCTAAAAAGATCAAAAATATCCAATCTTGTTTTACCCATAACTTCTTCATTTTAAATCCGTTTTGAGTGAATCAAATTGCTATGGTTTCATATTGAACTCTAATTTAAGAATCTAACATATATAGTCAGAAATTTAAGTTACATGTCAATTACTAAAGAGGTAGTTATTTCTGTCGAAAGAACGACATCTTGATGACCATTTTGAAAAACATATTTTCACTTTGAGAGTAACCAAGATTTTTGGATATAGTTTCATGTTCATATGAAAAATTATTTTCCCAGAAGAACAACTTTTAAATCAAAGTTTATCATAGTTTTTAATTATCCAAACCAAAACAGCCCCCGGTTTCACTACGACGGCGTATATCCGATTTTATGGTGTTCATCGTGTTTCCAGGTTTTAAATCATTAAGTTAGAATATCATATAGGTATAGAACATGTGTTTAGTTGATTTTAAAAGTCAAGTTAGAAGGATTAACTTTTGTTTGCGAACAAGTTTAGAATTAACTAAACTATGTTCTAGTGATTACAAGTTTAAACCTTCGAATAAGATAGCTTTATATGTATGAATCGAATAATGTTATGAATATCATTACTACCTCAAGTTTTCTGGATAAAACTACTAGAAATGAGAAAAATAGATCTAGCTTCAAAGGATCCTTGGATGGCTTGAAAGTTCTTGAAGCAGAATCATGACACGAAAACAGTTCAAGTAAGATTTTCACTCGAAATAAGATTATTATAGTTGTAGAAATTGAATCAAAGTTTGAATATGAATATTACCTTGAATTAGAAAGATAACCTACTGTAAATAACAAAGGTTCCTTGATCTTAGATGATTACTTGGAATGGATTAGAAAGCTTGGAAGTAGACTTGCAAACTTGGAAGTATTCTTGATTTTTATGAAACTATACTTATGGAATTTATGAAGAACACTTAGAACTTGAAGATGGAACTTGAGAGAGATCAATTAGATGAAGAAAATTGAAGAACTAAAGTGTTTGTACGTGTTTTTTGGTCGTTGGTATATGGATTAGATATAAAGGATATGTAATTTTGTTTTCATGTAAATAAGTCATGAATGATTACTAATATTTTTGTAATTTTATGAGATATTTCATGCTAGTTGCCAAATGATGGTTCCCACATGTGTTAGGTGACTCACATGGGCTTCTAATAGCTGATCATTGGAGTGTATATACCAATAGTACATACATCTAAAAGCTGTGTATTGTACGAGTACGAATACGGGTGCATACGAGTAGAATTGTTGATGAAACTGAACGAGGATGTAATTGTAAGAATTTTTGTTTAGTAGAAGTACTTTGATATGTGTCTTGAAGTCTTTCAAAAGTGTAAGAATACATATCAAAACACAACATGTATATACATTCTAATGGAGTCGTTAAGTCTTCGTTAGTCGTTAAATGTAAGTGTTGTTTTGAAACCTTTAAGTTAACGATCTCAATTAATGTTGTTAACCCAATGTTTATTATATCAAATGAGATGTTAAATTATTATATTATCATGATATTATGATATATGAATATCTCTTAATATGATACATACATTAAAATATCGTTACAACGATAATCGTTACATATAAGTCTCGTTTAGTAATTCTTGAGTTAGTAGTCTTGTTTTTACATATGTAGTTCATTGTTAACACACTTAATGATATATTTAAATATCATTTTATCATGTTAAATATAGTGTATCAATATCTTAATATGATACATATGTATTTAGTAGACGTTATCATAACGATAATCGTTATATATATCATTTCGAGTTTCTTAACTTAGTAATCTCATTTCTTATGTATATCACACATTGTTAATATACTTAGTGAGATACTTACTCATCATAATCTCATGTCAACCATATATATATGTCTATATATACAACAACATGTAGTTTTCACAATTTTGTAACGTTCGTGAATCGCCGGTCAACTTGGGTGATCAATTGTCTATATGAAACTTATTTCATTTAATCAAGTCTTAACAAGTTTGATTGCTTAACACGTTGGAAACATTTAGTCATGTAAATATCAATCTCAATTAATATATATAAACATGGAAAAGTTCGGGTCACTACATCGTTCGTCAATCAAGACGCCACCGTAGGGTAATTCCATTAGGAATGTCACCCATATCAACAATACGCACAACACAATCGAAACCTTAAGGGTCTCACTCGAACGAGCCTAACGACCCGATATCAACCAAAAGCCTGAGCACCCAAAGACTCAAGCAATAGAGTCAAGGCGCAAGACAACACTCATACACTCTACAGAGTGCATATCAATATCACAATCGTAGGCTGACCACCCGCTACTATTATCTCCAACGGAGAATAAAATTTAGCTAAGGCCTACACTCACACTGCATTTAACACAAAAGTACATTATGAAAAAACAACATAAATGTACCTCATCGTCTCCTCGTGACGTTCGTCTTTCCTAGCGCGGGACACTCTGCTTTGCGATGCCCTCTTCCACGACAATTAAAACACACAATATCACCATCACCCGAGGTCGGGCATTCCCAAAACTTGTGGCCTCTTTTGCCACATTTGAAACATCTAGACGCACTAGAACTCGATGTTCCTTTCCCCACATCACTCGTTCCTCCAGTTGCGCTTTTGATTCTCTTACTCGGAGCGCCATACGAGACAACCGTTCTCTTACTCGGAGCATCATCGATCCTCTCCCAAGGATATGGCTCAAAACCCTTAGCCACGGCAAATAGCTCAGCAAACGAGTTCACTTACCCAAGGCTTATCTTCCCACGTAACTCATCGTTTAAAGCCTTACGGAAATCTTGCATCAACAACCTTTCGTTATTCACGTGCCACGTGGCAAAATCGCGCCTTAGACATAAAGGTAGCCCGTAGAGTATTTAGGTCCATAGACCCTTGTTTCAACACGCGTATCTCCTCACGCATTCTTGTCAAGTCGGCTTGCGTTCGGAATTCCTCAAAGAATTCTTTCTTAAAATCGCCCCATGACAAACTCATGAACGGTTCTTCGCCGACCGTATCAATTTTACTATCCAACCAATCTTTTGCACCATCTCGCAACAAACTAGTAGCGATTCTCGTTTTCCTGTCCGGAGGACACTCACTTGTACGAAAACATCCTTCGATAGCCGAGATCCAACGAGTACTCACTAACGGATCCGGTTCTCCATGACACATAGGAGGTTTAGTCACTCGAAACTCCTTATAACTAAATTCATTCCTACCATTACCCCAAGGCTCGAGAAGCCTTCTTTCGAACTCTTCTCGAATTGTTTTCACTTGTTCTGCAACCTCGGCTTCAACCCTAGCCGCAAACTCATTGTCATTCGTCTCGATCTCGTTTCGTGTCGTCATTCTAAGGAATGCAAAATAATTAGTCCACGGACCTATAAAACCACACGCACAACACCGCCCCATCTTGCTAAACACTCGTCGTACATCACTTGTAGACACGATTTGCACCCGTAATAAGGTTTGCAAGTCCTTAGTACGCGCACACGCCTTATCAACTTGTTAGTACAACAACCGCCTCACTCGATGATATAAGCAACACAAAAAAAATCCTACGCGATAAAACACACGCAAGAAGTAATATCATAACACAAGTCACAATCCTAGTTAGTTCACCTACACGCTAAGGCACTAACCAAGTCCCCGTCCGACCCGTTCACCTACAAGTCCCACAACAAATAAGCACACACAAAAGTCTAAGTCTAGGCACCTATCTCAAGTCGCCTAAATCCCTTAGACCATGCTCTGATACCACTTGTGACGACCCAACCCATTATTCAACCGAAAAGACGACCCAAAAAAAATTTGTGAGACAGTACATTTGGATGGCATCTAGTTATCTGGATGGTGTCCAGCAGTGAAGACCAGGACGGAGTCCAAGCCTTTTGGACGGCGTCCAAATGAACTGTAAATTTTTGATTAGTTTTTCAATTACACGCGAGCGGAAAACCCACTTCCCGACACTTTTAAACGAAACCAATTATCAAGACACGTCATTATAAGTAAAACTAAGAATTTCCCATGATAAAACAAGTTTTACAACACCGGGCCCACATCGGCTGTTTTACGACTTTCGTACAAAATACAAGTTTCCGACCACGTGAGTTTTAACACAAAAATAAAGACTGAGCATGGTGATTGGGAATACGCTACACAATCCTAATCAAATCCAAAAGCACGTCTTCTAAGCAACTACGCAAGTCCACTAGTCCCCATGCTTACCCGAGCCACCGCATCCATGCAAATCTATAAAAATGTAAACAACGAGAGGGTAAGCTAATGCTTAGTGAATGTTAAGATACTATACACATACATATGCATAAAATGACTACGCATCACCAAGCACAAAGAATAAACACCGCATAGCAAGCAAGCTATAAATAGGCACATACACAAAGTAGCTACACGCTACAAAAACTCCAAGCTAACGCCACAAGATTAGCTACAACACAACATTAAGTATATACGTACATACACAATAAATATGCTCAACAACATCAACAAGGTTAACCCCTTAACCTAAACCACATGAAGGTTGGCCGTACATCACGCGCCATAGTGAATCCGAACTTCACGCAACTCACTATCTCCAAACAACTTGACTATTAATGGCCGAGCTTCACGCGCCTTTATGAATCCAAACTTCACGCTATTCAAACCTTAGTCATACATCACAATAGAGTAGGCCGAACTTCACGCACCTTAGTGAATCCGAACATCACGCGATTCACTACCCGAATCATCACCACGACAAAAGCTAGCAAAACCCATCCCCAAAGGGTTTATCCAATACACTAGCCAATCACAACATCAAGGGTGGTAACCCAAACGCATAAGCATATCACATGGACCCGAAGCACAAGAGGAGTCCATTCCACACATACATAGAGTAAACCCGAGCAAGGGTCACTCCACACACACGCACTCATCCTATGCATACATACACGTATAGTAAATTTACGCTCACTTTAAACACCTCAATGAAGTGCAATCCAATCCCGCAACTCGTCAATGGAATGTACCTATTCCATTTATAACATAACAACCAACACAATTAGGGTGAATTTACAAACTAACCCAATTGACAATTAGTGCATTTTCGATCCAAATGCACTTTCAAGTATAAACCGCGCCCAAACTAACCAATAATCACTAACACAAGTGAGAATGGTCCTAAAACACCAATTGAACCCATACACAAGTGTTAAACACTTGTCTTTACCCAAATTGACACAAACCCTAATTTTGACCCATTTCAAAATTAATCAATCAAACACCCCCAAATGGGTTCCATCACTTCCACAATCACTAACACTAGTGATTATACCTAATTTACAAACCCTAACCATGGCCAAGTCGGTTTTCATCCCAAAACCCACCAACAACAACAATAAACCCGATTACTAGCATCAATGAACTCACTTCAAGAGTTTAAATGGGTTTCTCAACATTTTAAGTTCAAACCCTAACTTGAATATCAAATCAAACAATGAAATTCAGAGTTAGAACTTATCACAACAACCACAACATAGCCAAGAACGAGATGAAAAACTTTAATACTCGAGCTTTTGATCGATTCAAGCTTCTTCTTCCTTTTCTCAAGCTTTCTCACTCTTCTCTCTCTCTCTCTACAACTTGAGGTTGAAGATGAGAGGATAAGTTGGGTGAGGATAAGGTTGAATGAGCTCAACCTTGCCCATTTGTGGCTTAAAACTGGCCATCAGGTGAAAAGACCAACATACCCCTTTTAAAATCTTAAAATTACACAACTGGCCCGTCAGACCATTTGGACGGTGTCCAAACAATCTGGACGGCGTCCAGTCCTTCTCTACTGGACGGTGTCCCAAAACTTGGATGGGGTCCCAATCAACTGAACCGGACTGAACTGAAACAGGGTCTTACAAACTTCGAGACTTTGATGCCCATACCGAAATACCAATCGAACGAAAAATCTTCAATCGATCCCGGAATAACCCATCTAAGATTCCACCATCTAAATAACCCCGTCTAAATATTAAAAGTCCATCTACAATGTAACAAAAGATGGTTGATAGTCTCGGTTTCTTCCAAACACCATACGCATAAAGTGGATTGATTGGGAGGTAAGATATGCCTTCGAGATAAAACGTCTCTGACCGGCATACTCTTCCTAAAAGCTAACCAATGAAATAATGCAACCTTTGAAGGTATTTTATTATTCCAAATAAGTTTCAGCCAAATAGGGGTAGAGATATCTCTTGAGTGAATTATAGCACTAATTGCATCGGCTACCGAAAAATCGTTACTCGGAACCGCAATCCAGATAACACGATCCTCCTTGTTATCATCCAAACAAAAATTCGATAAAAAAGAATGGAGAAGTACAGCCTGCTGTAAACCGAATTGTGACAGGGGAAGAGGTAACAGCAAGTTCCAACCAGTCTGTTGTGAATCTACTGATGAAGGCAAACGAAAACAAAGGAGAGTGGCATTGGGCTCGAAACAGATATGGAACAGAAAGGGGAAGTCAGCTTTTAGAATCCTTCCATGGGCCCAAGCGTCATGCCAAAAGAAAATTCTTGCCCCGTTATCGATATTCCACTTCCAAACCATGGGCCCAACAATACACGATAATGAATCTTCTTTTTGAAGGTTAAGCAAGTCCTTCCAAATTGGGGAGAGTTGAGACGTTTGTAATGAAGAGACGTTATTCATAATCTTTCCATTGAATGACGGGCCAAAAGATGTTGCAACAATAGACTTCCAAAGACTTTGTTTGTTAGAATTCATACGAGCCCACCATTTAGCTAGCATTGCCCAATTTTTTAGACGGAGAGGAGTAATACCCAACCCACCCAAATCTTTTGGGAGGCATACCGACTCCCATTTAACAAGACACGATTTCTTTTTAAGACAATCGCCGCTCCATAGAAAATTTATCCGAAACCTTTCAAGTTGTTTGATAACGTAAGAAGGAGTTTTGTAAATAGACATATAATTGAGAGGGAGGTTGGATATAACCGCATTGACCATTACTAGCCGACCTCTAAACTAAAGACATCTTCCCTTCCAACCCGCAAGTTTCTTTTTGAACTTTTTGATAACGGGCTCCCACATAGAAAGTTTGTTACAAGATAAGGAGATTGGGATGCCTAGATATTCTAGCGGGAATACTCCCACTTTGCATTCGAAAATAGCCGAAAAAGATAACATGTCCTCTCTTGTGAAATGTCCCGTTCTTATTGATTAAAAACGTTCCATATTAATTGATTTCGTTGCGAGGTTTTAACCTCTATATGAGACGTTTTTCAAAGACTGCATTCATTTTTAAAACAAACCATAATCTTTATTTCAGAAATAAAGGTTAAAAAGCTTTACGTAGAGTATCAAATAATGATAATCTAAAATATCCTGTTTACACACGACCATTACATAATGGTTTACAATACAAATATGTTACAACAAAATAAGTTTCTTGAATGCAGTTTTTACACAATATCATACAAACATGGACTCCAAATCTCGTACTTATTTAAGTATACGACAGCGGAAGCTCTTAATAATCACCTGAGAATAAACATGTTTAAAACGTCAACAAAAATGTTGGTGAGTTATAGGTTTAACCTATATATATCAAATCATAATAATAGACCACAAGATTTCATATTTTAATACACATCCCATACATAGAGATAAAAATCATTCATATGGTGAACACCTGGTAACCGACATTAACAAGATGCATATATAATAATATCCCCATCATTTCGGGACACCCTTCGGATATGATATAAATTTCGAAGTACTAAAGCATTCGGTACTTTGGATGGGGTTTGTTAGGCCCAATAGATCTATCTTTAGGATTCGCGTCAATTAGGGTGTCTGTTCCCTAATTCTTAGATTACCAGACTTAATAAAAAGGGGTATATTCGATTTCGATAATTCAACCATAGAATGTAGTTTCACGTACTTGTGTCTATTTTGTAAATCATTTATAAAACCTGCATGTATTCGCATCCCAAAAATATTAGATTTTAAAAGTGGGACTATAACTCACTTTCACAGATTTTTACTTCGTCGGGAAGTAAGACTTGGCCACTGGTTGATTAATGAACCTATAACAATATATACATATATATCAAAGTATGTTCAAAATATATTTACAACACTTTTAATATATTTTAATCTTTTAATTTTATTAAGTCAGCTGTCCTCGTTAGTAACCTACAACTAGTTGTCCATAGTTAGATGTACAGAAATAAATCGATAAATATTATCTTGAATCAATCCACGACCCAGTGTATACGTATCTCAGTATTGATCACAACTCAAACTATATATATTTTGGAATCAACCTCAACTCTGTATAGCTAACTCCAACATTCACATATAGAGTATCTATGGTTGTTCAGAAATATATATAGATGTGTCGATATGATAGGTCGAAACATTGTGTACGTGTCTATGGTATCTCAAGATTACATAATATACAATACAAGTTGATTAAGTTATGGTTGGAATAGATTTGTTACCAATTTTTACGTAGCTAAAATGAGAAAAATTATCCAATCTTGTTTTACCCATAACTTCTTCATTTTAAATCCGTTTTGAGTGAATCAAATTGCTATGGTTTCATATTAAACTCTATTTTATGAATCTAAACAGAAAAATTATAGGTTTATAGTCGGAAAAATAAGTTACAAGTCATTTTTGTAAAGGTAGTCATTTCAGTCGAAAAAACGACGTCTAGATGACCATTTTAGAAAACATACTTCCACTTTGAGTTTAACCATAATTTTTGGATATAGTTTCATGTTCATAATAAAAATCATTTTCTCAGAATAACAACTTTTAAATCAAAGTTTATCATAGTTTTTAATTAACTAACCCAAAACAGCCCGCGGTGTTACTACGACGGCGTAAATCCGGTTTTACGGTGTTTTTCGTGTTTCCAGGTTTTAAATCATTAAGTTAGCATATCATATAGATATAGAACATGTATTTAGTTGATTTTAAAAGTCAATTTAGAAGGATTAACTTTTGTTTGCGAACAAGTTTAGAATTAACTAAACTATGTTCTAGTGATTACAAGTTTAAACCTTCGAATAAGATAGCTTTATATGTATGAATCGAATGATGTTATGAACATCATTACTACCTTAAGTTCCTTGGATAAACCTACTGGAAAAAAGAAAAATGGATCTAGCTTCAACGGATCCTTGGATGGCTCGAAGTTCTTGAAGCAGAATCATGACACGAAAACAAGTTCAAGTAAGATCATCACTTGAAATAAGATTGTTATAGTTATAGAAATTGAACCAAAGTTTGAATATGATTATTACCTTGTATTAGAATGATAACCTACTGTAAGAAACAAAGATTTATTGAGGTTGGATGATCACCTTACAAGATTGGAAGTGAGCTAGCAAACTTGAAAGTATTCTTAATTTTATGTAACTAGAACTTGTAGAATTTATGAAGAACAGTTAGAACTTGAAGATAGAACTTGAGAGAGATCAATTAGATGAAGAAAATTGAAGAATGAAAGTGTTTGTAGGTGTTTTTGGTCGTTGGTGTATGGATTAGATATAAAGGATATGTAATTTTGTTTTCATGTAAATAAGTCATGAATGATTACTCATATTTTTGTAATTTTATGAGATATTTCATGCTAGTTGCCAAATGATGGTTCCCACATGTGTTAGGTGACTCACATGGGCTGCTAAGAGCTAATCATTGGAGTGTATATACCAATAGTACATACATCTAAAAGCTGTGTATTGTACGAGTACGAATACGAGTGCATACGAGTAGAATTGTTGATGAAACTAAACGAGGATGTAATTGTAAGCATTTTTGTTAAGTAGAAGTATTTTGATAAGTGTCTTGAAGTCTTTCAAAAGTGTTTGAATACATATTAAAACACTACATGTATATACATTTTAACTGAGTCGTTAAGTCATCGTTAGTCGTTACTTGTAAATGTTGTTTTGAAACCTTTAGGTTAACGATCTTGTTGAATGTTGTTAACCCATTGTTTATTATAACAAATGAGATGTTAAATTGTTATATTATCATGATATTATGATATATAATATATCTTAGTATGATATATATACAGTTAAGTGTCGTTACAACGATAATCGTTACATATATGTCTCGTTTTGAAATCATTAAGTTAGTAGTCTTATTTTTACATATCTATTTCATTGTTAATACACTTAATAATATATTTACTTATCATTTAACATAATTAACCAAGTGTATCAATATCTTAATATGATTCATATGTACCTAGTAAGACGTTGTTATAACGATAATAGTTATATATATCGTTTTCGAGTTTCTTAAATTAATAGTCTCATTTTTATGTATATAACTCATTGTTAAAATACCTAATGAGATACATACTTATAATAAAATCATGTTAACTATATATATAACCATATATATGTCATCGTATAGTTTTTACAAGTTTTAACGTTCGTGAATCACCGGTCAAC
Organism: Rutidosis leptorrhynchoides; assembly: GCF_046630445.1. NCBI lineage: Eukaryota > Viridiplantae > Streptophyta > Magnoliopsida > Asterales > Asteraceae > Rutidosis > Rutidosis leptorrhynchoides. The sequence continues at coordinate 407,812,034 of NC_092335.1, forward strand.
TTGGGTGGTCAATTGTCTATATGAAACATATTTCAATTAATCAAGTCTTAACAAGTTTGATTGCTTAACATGTTGGAAACATTTAATCATGTAAATATCAATCTCAATTAATATATATAAACATGGAAAAGTTCGGGTCACTACAGTACCTACCCGTTAAATAAATTTCGTCCCGAAATTTTAAGCTGTTGAAGGTGTTGACGAATCTTCTAGAAATAGATGCGGGTATTTCTTCTTCATCTGATCTTCACGCTCCCAGGTGAACTCGGGTCCTCTACGAGCATTCCATCGAACCTTAACAATTGGTATCTTGTTTTGCTTAAGTCTTTTAACCTCACGATCCATTATTTCGACGGGTTCTTCGATGAATTGAAGTTTTTCGTTGATTTGGATTTCATCTAACGGAATAGTGAGATCTTCTTTAGCAAAACATTTCTTCAAATTCGAGACGTGGAAAGTGTTATGTACAGCCGCGAGTTGTTGAGGTAACTCAAGTCGGTAAGCTACTGGTCCGACACGATCAATAATCTTGAATGGTCCAATATACCTTGGATTTAATTTCCCTCGTTTACCAAATCGAACAACGCCTTTCCAAGGTGCAACTTTAAGCATGACCATCTCTCCAATTTCAAATTCTATATCTTTTCTTTTAATGTCAGCGTAGCTCTTTTGTCGACTTTGGGCGGTTTTCAACCGTTGTTGAATTTGGATGATCTTCTCGGTAGTTTCTTGTATTATCTCCGGACCCGTAATCTGTCTATCCCCCACTTCACTCCAACAAATCGGAGACCTGCACTTTCTACCATAAAGTGCTTCAAACGACGCCATCTCAATGCTTGAATGGTAGCTGTTGTTGTAGGAAAATTCTGCTAACGGTAGATGTCGATCCCAACTGTTTCCGAAATCAATAACACATGCTCGTAACATGTCTTCAAGCGTTTGTATCGTCCTTTCGCTCTGCCCATCAGTTTGTGGATGATAGGCAGTACTCATATCTAGACGAGTTCCTAATGCTTGCTGTAATGTCTGCCAGAATCTTGAAATAAATCTGCCATCCCTATCAGAGATAATAGAGATTGGTATTCCATGTCTGGAGACGACTTCCTTCAAATACAGTCGTGCTAACTTCTCCATCTTGTCATCTTCTCTTATTGGCAGGAAGTGTGCTGATTTGGTGAGACGATCAACTATTACCCAAATAGTATCAAAACCACTTGCAGTCCTTGGCAATTTAGTGATGAAATCCTTGGTAATGTTTTCCCATTTCCATTCCGGGATTTCGGGTTGTTGAAGTAGACCTGATGGTTTCTGATGCTTAGCTTTGACCTTAGAACACGTCAAACATTCTCCTACGTATTTAGCAACATCGGCTTTCAAACCCGGCCACCAAAAATATTTCTTGAGATCCTTGTACATCTTCCCCGTTCCAGGATGTATTGAGTATCTGGTTTTATGAGCTTCTCTAAGTACCATTTCTCTCATATCTCCAAATTTTGGTACCCAAATCCTTTCAGCCCTATACCGGGTTCCTTCTTCCCGAATATTAAGATGCTTCTCCGATCCTTTGGGTATTTCATCCTTTAAATTTCCCTCTTTTAAAACTCCTTGTTGCGCCTCCTTTATTTGAGTAGTAAGGTTATTATGAATCATTATATTCATAGATTTTACTCGAATGGGTTCTCTGTCCTTCCTGCTCAAGGCATCGGCTACCACATTTGCCTTCCCCGGGTGGTAACGAATCTCAAAGTCGTAATCATTCAATAATTCAATCCACCTACGCTGCCTCATATTCAGTTGTTTCTAATTAAATATGTGTTGAAGACTTTTGTGGTCGGTATATATAATACTTTTGACCCCATATAAGTAGTGCCTCCAAGTCTTTAATGCAAAAACAACCGCGCCTAATTCCAAATCATGCGTCGTATAATTTTGTTCGTGAATCTTCAATTGTCTAGAAGCATAAGCAATCACCTTCGTTCGTTGCATTAATACACAACCGAGACCTTGCTTTGATGCGTCACAATAAATAACAAAATCATCATTCCCTTCAGGCAATGACAATATAGGTGCCGTAGTTAGCTTTTTCTTCAATAACTGAAACACTTTCTCTTGTTCATCATTCCATTCAAATTTCTTCCCTTTATGCGTTAATGCAGTCAAGGGTTTTGCTATTCTGGAAAAGTCTTGGATGAACCTTCTGTAGTAACCAGCTAGTCCTAAAAACTGACGTATATGCTTCGGAGTTTTTGGGGTTTCCCAATTTTCAACGGTTTCGATCTTTGCCGGGTCCACCTGGATAACTTCTTTGTTCACTATGTGACCGAGGAATTGAACTTCTTCCAACCAAAATGCACACTTTGAAAACTTAGCGTACAGTTTTTCTTTCCTCAATACTTCTAGCACTTTTCTCAAATGTTCTTCGTGCTCTTGATCATTCTTTGAGTAAATAAGTATGTCATCAATGAAAACAATGACAAACTTGTCAAGATATGGCCCACACACTCGGTTCATAAGGTCCATGAACACAGCTGGTGCATTAGTCAATCCAAACGGCATAACCATAAACTCGTAATGACCATAACGCGTCCTAAAAGCAGTTTTTGGAATATCATCCTCCTTTACTCGCATTTGATGATATCCAGAACGTAAATCGATCTTCGAATAAACTGACGAGCCTTGTAGTTGATCAAATAAGTCGTCAATTCCTGGAAGTGGATAACGGTTTTTGATGGTAAGTTTGTTCAACTCTCTGTAGTCAATACACAACCTAAATGTACCATCCTTCTTCTTGACAAACAAAACAGGAGCTCCCCACGGTGATGTGCTTGGTCGAATGAAACCACGCTCTAAAAGTTCTTGTAATTGGCTTTACAGTTCTTTCATCTCGCTGGGTGCGAGTCTATAAGGAGCACGAGCTATTGGTGCAGCTCCTGGTACAAGATCTATTTGAAATTCAATAGATCGATGTGGAGGTAATCCCGGTAATTCTTTTGGAAATACATCGGGAAATTCTTTTGCAACGGGAACATCATTGATGCTCTTTTCTTCAGTTTGTACTTTCTCGACGTGTGCTAGAACAGCATAGCAACCTTTTCTTATTAGTTTTTGTGCCTTCAAATTACTAATAAGATGTAGCTTCGTGTTGCCCTTTTCTCCGTACACCATTAAGGGTTTTCCTTTATCTCGTATAATGCGAATTGCATTTTTGTAACAAACGATCTCTGCTTTCACTTCTTTCAACCAGTCCATACCGATTATCACATCAAAACTCCCTAACTCTACGGGTATCAAATCAATCTTAAATGTTTCGCTAACCAGTTTAATTTCTCGATTCCGACATATATTATCTGCTGAAATTAATTTACCATTTGCTAATTCGAGTAAAAATTTACTATCCAAAGGCGTCAATGGACAATTTAATTTAGCACAAAAATCTCTACTCATATAGCTTCTATCCGCACCCGAATCAAATAAAACGTAAGCAGGTTTATTGTCAATAAGAAACGTACCCGTAACAAGCTCCGGGTCTTCCTGTGCCTCTGCCGTATTAATATTGAAAACTCTTCCGCGGCCTTGTCCATTCGTGTTCTCCTGGTTCGGGCAATTTCTAATAATGTGGCCCAGTTTTCCACATTTCTAACAAACTACATTGGCATAAGTTGCTCCGACACTACTTGCTCCGCCATTACTCGTTCCGATACCATTTGTTCCTTTCGTTCTATTAACCCCTGGTCCGTAGACCTCACACTTCACCGCGCTATGACCATTTCTTTTACACTTGTTGCAAAATTTGGTGCAGAACCCTGAGTGATACTTTTCACACCTTTGGAATAGCTGCTTCTGATTGTTGTTGTTGTTGCGATTGTTATTGTTGTTGGGATGATTGTTGTAGTTGTTGTTGTTTTTGTTGTTGTTGTTGTTGTTGTTGTTGTTGTTGTTGTTGTTGTTGTTGTTGTTGTTGTTGTTGTTGTTGTTGTTGTTATTGTTGTTGTTGTTGTTGTTGTTGTTGTTATTGTTGGGCCGTTTGTTGTAGTTGCGATTGATGTTGCGATTGTTGGGATAATTGTTGCGATTATTATTGTAATTGCTGTTGTTGTTGTATTGGTGATTCTTATCACCGTTTTCCTCCCACTTTCTTTTGACTTGCTTCACATTAGCCTCTTCAGCCGTCTGTTCTTTAATTCTTTCCTCAATCTGGTTTACTAGTTTGTGAGCCATTCTACATGCCTGTTGTATGGAGGCGGGCTCGTGTGAACTTATATCTTCTTGGATTCTTTCCGGTAATCCTTTTACAAACGCATCGATCTTCTCTTCCTCATCTTCGAACGCTCCCGGACACAATAGGCACAATTCTGTGAATCGTCTTTCGTACGTGGTAATATCAAATCCTTGGGTTCGTAACCCTCTAAGTTCTGTCTTGAGCTTATTGACCTCGGTTCTGGGACGGTACTTCTCGTTCATCAAGTGCTTGAATGCTGACCACGGTAGTGCGTAAGCATCATCTTGTCCCACTTGCTCTAGATAGGTATTCCACCATGTTAACGCAGAACCTGTGAAGGTATGCGTAGCGTACTTCACTTTGTCCTCTTCAGTACACTTACTTATGGCAAACACCGATTCGACCTTCTCGGTCCACCGTTTCAATCCGATCGGTCCTTCGGTTCCATCAAATTCCAAAGGTTTGCAGGCAGTGAATTCTTTGTAGGTGCATCCTACACGATTTCCTGTACTGCTAGATCCAAGGTTATTGTTGGTATGTAGCGCAACCTGTACTGCGGCTATGTTTGAAGCTAGAAAAGTACGGAATTCCTCTTCATTCATATTCACGGTGTGTCGAGTAATCGGTGCCATTTCCTTCAAAATAGTCAAATGGAACAAGTTAATCATACAGAATATTAAGAGTAGTTAATAGTATTTCGTAGCATAATATGAACTCATTTATAAAAGCTTTTTCTTCATATTAGCGTTTTATAAGTTTAAGTTCGGGTATACCCGTTAAGTTCATACTTAGTAGCTAATATACAATTCAACTACTACAATTCTATATGAAAAACTGATTATAATAATATTTCGCGTTCAAACTTTTATACAATATTTTACAAACTTACAATACCGCTTATTTTACATAAAGCATGAAATATAGCACACAATAACTTTGATATAAGATAGTTGTCAAGATAATTCTAGCTAGTACACAAGTCGTACAGCAAAGGTAATAAAGACACGTAATTCATACGTCCAGAAACAAGTCATGCATTCTGGTTTTACTAGGACTACTTCCCATCCTTGGTCTTGTGGAACATAACCGTTATGGTCGTTGATAAGACAGCGTGTTGTAACGTCGTCAAAGGGACGAGGGTTACGTAATGACCAACAGTCTCGTAATAACCTAAAAACCTCATTTCTTACCCCAATTACCGAATCCGTCACTTGTGGGAACGTTTTGTTTAATAGCTGTAGCCCGATGTTCTTTTTCTCACTTTGGTGAGAAGCGAACATTACTAATCCGTAAGCATAACATTCTTCTTTATGTTGCATGTTAGCCTCTTTTTCTAAATCACAAAGTCTAATATTCGGATATATTGAGTCAAAATAATTTCTTAACCCATTGCGTAAAATAGCATTTGGGTTCCCCGCAATATATGCGTCAAAGTAAACACATCGTAACTTATAGATTTCCCAATGTGATATCCCCCATCTTTCAAACGAAAGCCTTTTATAAACCAAGGCATTCTTGGAATGTTCTTCGAATGTCTTACAAACTGATCTCGCCTTAAATAGTTGTGCCGAAGAATTCTGACCGACTCTAGACAAGATTTCATCAATCATGTCTCCGGGTAGGTCTCTTAAAATATTGGGTTGTCTATCCATTTTGTGTTTTTATACTGTAAAATAGACAAGAGTTAGATTCATAAAAAAATACTTATTAATACAAGCAATTTTTACATATATCATAAAGCATAAGCACACTATATTACATATATTACACCACACGAATACAACTATCTTATTCCGACTCGCTTGTTTCTTCTTCTTCGGTTTTGATTCGTTTTGCCAAGTTTCTAGGGATATATGATGTTCCCCTAATACGAGCCGTCGTTTTCTACATTGGTTTAGAAAAACCTGGTGGTTTAGAGGTTCCCGGGTCATTGTTACAACTTAAGGACTTCGGGGGTTGACGATACATATAAAGTTCATCGGGGTTGGAATTAGATTTCTCTATTTTTATGCCCTTTCCCTTATTATTTTTTTTTTTGCCTTTTTAAATTTAGTTAGGGTAATTTCTATAACATCATCGGAATTCTCGTCGGAATCCGATTCATCGGAGAATTGGTAATCCTCCCAATATTTTGCTTCCTTGGCGGAAACACCATTGACCATAATTAACCTTGGTCGGTTGGTTGAGGATTTTCTTTTACTTAACCGTTTTATTATTTCCCCCACCGGTTCTATTTCTTCATCCGGTTCCGATTCTTTTTCCGGTTCCGATTCTTCTTCCGGTTCCGACTCTTCTTCCGGTTCCTCTTCGGGAACTTGTGAATCAGTCCACGAATCATTCCAATTTACATTTGACTCTTCATTATTATTAGGTGAGTCAATGGGACTTGTTCTAGAGGTAGACATCTATCACATAATATCAAACGCGTTAAGAGATTAATATATCACATAATATTCACATGTTAAAAATATACAGTTTCCAACAAAATTTGTTAAGCAATCATTTTTCAAGTAAACACGGTCGAAGTCCAGACTCACTAATACATTCTAACAAACTCGATAAGATACACTAATGCAAAATTCTGGTTCTCTAAGACCAACGCTCTGATACCAACTGAAATGTCCCGTTCTTATTGATTAAAAACGTTCCATATTAATTGATTTCGTTGCGAGGTTTTGACCTCTATATGAGACGTTTTTCAAAGACTGCATTCATTTTTAAAACAAACCATAACCTTTATTTCAGAAATAAAGGTTAAAAAGCTTTACGTAGATTATCAAATAATGATAATCTAAAATATCCTGTTTACACACGACCATTACATAATGGTTTACAATACAAATATGTTACAACAAAATAAGTTTCTTGAATGCAGTTTTTACACAATATCATACAAACATGGACTCCAAATCTCGTCCTTATTTAAGTATGCGACAGCGGAAGCTCTTAATAATCACCTGAGAATAAACATGCTTAAAACATCAACAAAAATGTTGGTGAGTTATAGGTTTAACCTATATATATCAAATCATAATAATAGACCACAAGATTTCATATTTCAATACACATCCCATACATAGAGATAAAAATCATTCATATGGTGAACACCTGGTAACCGACATTAACAAGATGCATATATAATAATATCCCCATCATTTTGGGACACCCTTCGGATATGATATAAATTTCGAAGTACTAAAGCATCCGGTACTTTGGATGGGGTTTGTTAGGCCCAATAGATCTATCTTTAGGATTCGCGTCAATTAGGGTGTCTGTTCCCTAATTCTTAGATTACCAGACTTAATAAAAAGGGGCATATTCGATTTCGATAATTCAACCATAGAATGTAGTTTCACGTACTTGTGTCTATTTTGTAAATCATTTATAAAACCTGCATGTATTCTCATCCCAAAAATATTAGATTTTAAAAGTGGGACTATAACTCACTTTCACAGATTTTTACTTCGTCGGGAAGTAAGACTTGGCCACTGGTTGATTCACGAACCTATAACAATATATACATATATATCAAAGTATGTTCAAAATATATTTACAACACTTTTAATATATTTTGATCTTTTAAGTTTATTAAGTCAGCTGTCCTCGTTAGTAACCTACAACTAGTTGTCCATAGTTAGATGTACAGAAATAAATCGATAAATATTATCTTGAATCAATCCACGACCCAGTGTATACATATCTCAGTATTGATCACAACTCAAACTATATATATTTTGGAATCAACCTCAACCCTGTATAGCTAACTCCAACATTCACATATAGAGTGTCTATGGTTGTTCCGAAATATATATAGATGTGTCGACATGATAGGTCGAAACATTGTATACGTGTCTATGGTATCTCAAGATTACATAATATACAATACAAGTTGATTAAGTTATGGTTGGAATAGATTTGTTACCAATTTTCACGTAGTTAAAATGAGAAAAATTATCCAATTTTGTTTTACCCATAACTTCTTCATTTTAAATCCGTTTTGAGTGAATCAAATTGCTATGGTTTCATATTGAACTCTATTTTATGAATCTAAACAGAAAAAGTATAGGTTTATAGTCGAAAAAATAAGTTACAAGTCATTTTTGTAAAGGTAGTCATTTTAGTCGAAAAACGACGTCTAGATGACCATTTTAGAAAACATACTTTCACTTTGAGTTTAACCATAATTTTTGGATATAGTTTCATGTTCATAATAAAAATCATTTTCTCAGAATAACAACTTTTAAATCAAAGTTTATCATAGTTTTTAATTAACTAACCCAAAACAGCCCGCGGTGTTACTACGACGGCGTAAATCCGGTTTTACGGTGTTTTTCGTGTTTCCAGGTTTTAAATCATTAAGTTAGCATATCATATAGATATAGAACACGTGTTTAGTTGATTTTAAGAGTCAAGTTAGAAGGATTAACTTTTGTTTACAAGTTTAGAATTAACTAAACTATGTTCTAGTGATTACAAGTTTAAACCTTCGAATAAGATAGCTTTATATGTATGAATCGAATGATGTTATGAACATCATTACTACCTTAAGTTCCTTGGATAAACCTACTGGAAAAGTGAAAAATGGATCTAGCTTCAACGGATCCTTGGATGGCTCGAAGTTCTTGAAGCAGAATCATGACACGAAAACAAGTTCAAGTAAGATCATCACTTGAAATAAGATTGTTATAGTTATAGAAATTGAACCAAAGTTTGAATATGATTATTACCTTGTATTAGAATGATAACCTACTGTAAGAAACAAAGATTTCTTGAGGTTGGATGATCACCTTACAAGATTGGAAGTGAGCTAGCAAACTTGAAAGTATTCTTGATTTTATGTAACTAGAACTTGTAGAATTTATGAAGAACACTTAGAACTTGAAGATAGAACTTGAGAGAGATCAATTAGATGAAGAAAATTGAAGAATGAAAGTTTTTGTAGGTGTTTTTGGTCTTTGGTGTATGGATTAGATATAAAGGATATGTAATTTTGTTTTCATGTAAATAAGTCATGAATGATTACTCATATTTTTGTAATTTTATGAGATATTTCATGCTAGTTGCCAAATGATGGTTCCCACATGTGTTAGGTGACTCACATGGGCTGCTAAGAGCTGATCATTGGAGTGTATATACCAATAGTACATACATCTAAAAGCTGTGTATTGTACGAGTACGAATACGGGTGCATACGAGTAGAATTGTTGATGAAACTAAACGAGGATGTAATTGTAAGCATTTTTGTTAAGTAGAAGTATTTTGATAAGTGTATTGAAGTCTTTCAAAAGTGTATAAATACATATTAAAACACTACATGTATATACATTTTAACTGAGTCGTTAAGTCATCGTTAGTCGTTACATGTAAATGTTGTTTTGAAACCTTTAGGTTAACGATCTTGTTGAATGTTGTTAACCCATTGTTTATTATAACAAATGAGATGTTAAATTGTTATATTATCATGATATTATGATATATAATATATCTTAGTATGATATATATACAGTTAAATGTCGTTACAACGATAATCGTTACATATATGTCTCGTTTTGAAATCATTAAGTTAGTAGTCTTATTTTTACATATCTATTTCATTGTTAATACACTTAATAATATATTTACTTATCATTTAACATAATTAACCAAGTGTATCAATATCTTAATATGATTCATATGTACCTAGTAAGACGTTGTTATAACGATAATCGTTATATATATCGTTTTCGAGTTTCTTAAATTAATAGTCTTATTTTTATGTATATAACTCATTGTTAAAATACCTAATGAGATACATACTTATAATAAAATCATGTTAACTATATATATAACCATATATATGTCATCGTATAGTTTTTACAAGTTTTAACGTTCGTGAATCACCGGTCAACTTGGGTGGTCAATTGTCTATATGAAACATATTTCAATTAATCAAGTCTTAACAAGTTTGATTGCTTAACATGTTGGAAACATTTAATCATGTAAATATCAATCTCAATTAATATATATAAACATGGAAAAGTTCGGGTCACTACATCTTGACACATGGATACCGTATAACGTAGTCTTGACGGCATTCATTTATAATCCGGATAAGAGGAAGAAGAAATTCAAAATATGTTTGATCCGGTGAAGTTCTTGTAAAGAAGGGTGTGCAAAGATGATGGTATCATCCGCAAATTGAGAATGGTTTAACTTCAAGTCTTGCCTAAAACAACACCCTTTCAACAACCCATTGTCAAGATCTCTTGATAGAAGGTTGCTCAAAATCTCGGCCACACAAATAAACAAAAAATATGATAACGGATCGCCTTGTCAAAATCCTCTATGCATAACCCTTTCTCGAGATGGAGAACCATTCAAAAGAACCGAGAAGTGAACGTTGGATATGCAAGCTTTTATCCATGCAATAAATTTATCCCCAAAACCCATATTGAGCAAGGCCTTGAGAAGAAATTCGTGAGATACACAATCGTAAGCTTTCAAAAAATCGATTTTTAAAAGAAGAATGGGTTTTTTCTTTTTCTTGGCCATATGAACCACTTCGTTCACAACCATGACTCCGTCTAGTAACAATCTAGCCGGGATAAAACCGTTTTGATTTTCGCTAATGATGAAAGGAATATCAACTTTTAACCTATTGGCAATTGATTTAGGAATAATCTTGTATGGGGCATTGATAAGGCTAATAGGTCTAAGATGATCAATCCTTTTAGCCGAGTTGGATTTTGGGATCAAAACAATAAACAAAGAGTTGAAACCTTTCGGGAATGATGGATGGCTATGAAATTGTTCGAACATATCCATAATAACTTCTTCCAAAAATACCCAAGCTTTTTTGAAGAATTGTAAAGAAAACCCGTCAGGACCCGGGGTTTTGTTACCATCAAAATTTTTGATTACATCAAAAATTTCTGCTGCAGTAAAAACATTTTCTAACGAAGATCGAATATGAGCAGGTATGATGTTTAGATTTAAAGAGTCCCAATCTAACAGCAAAGTGGCATCATGCAGTGAATTTTTGTGATGACCCGGGAATTTCCGACTAAATTTAAACTTAATCTTTATATGATTTCGACACGATAAGCAAAGTCTATTAAACTGAGTTTCATAATGTTGAACTATTTCCATGAATGCATTTGACTTTGACTATTCTCGACGATTCACGAACAAATGTTTTGTAATTAAATATGTAGATATATATATATATAAGTAAGTCTATATTATAATTTCAACTTATACTATAGCTTAAACATTAGAAATAAATATATAAAATGAGATACAAAATAAGTAAGTATAATTTAAAATGAATATATATATATAAATACATAAGATCTCTATGTATAATTATTATTATGTGTATATTGTAATATATAGAAATATTAGAAATAATAAATAATCAATAAAAGTTATTATATGATATATTATAATAAATTTCATAAGTAATAATACATATATATAATACAAGTATAACTATAGTTGTTATAATATCATTACTTTCATTATTATAAATATTAATATCAGTATTAATGATATAATGATACAAATATGAAATTTGTTATGTACAAACTATTATAATATTATTAGTATTAATATTAATTTAAATATGTATATAAAATCTATAGATATGAATTTCGTTGTTAGAGTGTTGTTATTACAAATATGAATATTTTCATTAGTGTTATTATAATTAGTATTATTATTATATATCTGTATTATTATTAAAAAAAATTTAATTGTATTTTTATATAATCTATTATACTTAGTAATGAAGTTATTATTATTATTTTATTTTTATCATTTATTATTATAAATATTATTATCCTTATTAAAACAAATGTTAATAAAATTATTATCATTAAAATTCATTGGTACTTATTAATATCAGTTAAATTTAATAAATAGATAATGTAACTACATATATATATATATATTTAAATACATATAATATATAAAATACAGATTATGTAAATATATAATCAGATATAGATAATTATATAAATAAATATACGGAAATATATATATATACATATTTAATGTTTATAAAATATAAATACAGAAATAGGTTATACATAAATATACGCAATCAGTTCCTGGTCTCTCTCAATCTGCAATTACATTTTTGTTTTTGCCTTTAATTTGTTACACATAGCAATCGATCGTACAAAAGGGGTGAAGGATTTCAAAACTACTTTTATTTTCTTGTTTTTTTTGTTAATCGATTTCTTATGAATGAGAAATTCTGTGGAATCAATTTAACTAACAAACAAACGCCATTTGAGTCAAATGAGCTGTAAAAATATCACCGATCCTTTATATAATACTCTGTGATTGGAAATTTGAGGGATAACAGCCAAAAATCAAATTAAAATCTAATATATATGCACATTGGCCTATGTTCCTTTAACTTTTCAGCAAACACTCGATTTTGAACAAATTTTAAAAATGTGTAAATGCCATTCCGTTTAAAATCTGCTAATCAATCTATCTGGAAAGTTTCCAATCTCAAATTTTTGTATCGATTTCAAATTTGTCAAGTCAAACCAATTTCTAAAAAGTCAACAATTTATGTTCATCACTAAATTCGGTTTCACTTTGTTGTTTTAGGATCAATTGAGGTTACAGCAAGATTCTAGGAGTCAATTCACATCTTTTTCAAGTTATAATTTTCGTCTGAAACTGTTCAAAAACCGAAATTTATGTTTGAAGTCGAGAACAGTGCTCTTCGTTATATTTTGGCTACAGCTTATATATTTTTTTTCTTTTTCTGTCAGTTAAGGTTATACAACTGGATGTTTCGTTTAAGAGTCCAATTTCTAAAATAAACAATGAATTCGTTTTTTTTATGCTTGTTAAACTGGCACTGGTCGAGTTAACTTTGAAGAAGAAAGAGAGATAGTCTGATAAGGGTTTATAAATAATCAAATGGGTATTAAAACAGAAAAATGAATGGCAGCTCAATGGTTTAGTCAGTGTTCGGGTCTGCGAGGGGTCGTGGGTTCGAGTCCCGGCCCTGACAGTTTATTATTTTTTTTAGGAGCTGGCACATTAAGGTAGCCTTTCAAGTATTTTATTAGTATGTTATTATTATTATTATTATTATTATTGTTATTATTACTATGATAATTATAATTATTATTATTATTATCATTGTTATTATCATTAATTGTTATTGTTGATATTAATTATTATTATCATTACAAGTATTATAATAATTATTGTTATTATTGTTACTAAAATAGGTATATCTATAAAAACTATTATTTATTATCATTAATAGAATATTAGGTACAATATTGAATGTTATTAGTATTATTATGAAAATAATAAAAGTATTGCTTTTCATTAATATTGATATTAATATCATTTCTATTAATATAGTAACACATTTAAAATTTGTAATATCATTATTATCATTATCATTATTATAAATACTATCTTAACATTATCATTATTAGTATTATTATTATTATATTTATTAACAGTGCTAATATTATTATTAGAACTTATTATCATTAATAATCATTTATTTAAAGTTACCATTTTAAAACGACAAGAATTAGGATTATTAGTAATAACAATATTATTATTATTAGAAGTATTGTGAATTTAAAAATAAAAGTTTTTAAAATATTATTATAAGTATATATTAACTATATTAACAAATTATTTTAGAAATACTCATATATAACAATTTAGGCATTTTTACTATAACACTAAATAGATATACCTATATATATAACTATAATAATATTAAACATTTTGAATATATACACAAACTAAATAAGTATAATATATAATCCAAGATATAATATATAAACTTATTCGATTACAAATATGTGTATTAATAAATACACAAATGATATAGGTTCGTGAATCCGAGGCCAACCCTGCATTGTTTAGTTGTTCAATGTCGTCATATGTATTTTTACTACAAAATACAGTAATGTGAGTTTCATTTGCTCCCTTTTTAAATGCTTTTGCAATATATATTTTTGGGACTGAGAATACATGCGTTGCTTTTATAAATGTTTTACGACATAGACACAAGTACTTAAAATTACATTCTATGGTTGGATTATTAACCGAATATCGCCCTCCAAGTCTGGTAATCTAAGAATTTAGGGAAATGGCCCCTGATTGACGTGAATCCTAAAGATAGATCTATGGACCTTGACAAGTCCCATCGGGGTACGAATGCTTTAGTACTTCGAGATTATTATACAGACAAGAGGTTCTGTTTTGGGGATATTCTATGCATTAAGTTAACGTCAGTTACCAGGTGTTCAATTCATATGAATGATTTTTATCTCTATGCAGTTTGTGAAATGCCTGATATGAGATGTATATTTATGAATAATTTGAAATCTTGTGGTCTATAAAATGATGGAAATGATTATTTATGTTAAACTAATGAACTCACCAACCTTTTGGTTGACACTTGAAAGCATGTTTATTCTCAGGTACGAAAGAAATCTTCCGCTGTGCATTTGCTCATATTAGAGATATTATTTGGAGTCATTCATGACATATTTCAAAAGATGTTGCATTCGAGTCGTTGAGTTCATCAAGATTATTATTAAGTCAATTATATTTGGATATATTATGAAATGGTATGCATGTCTGTCAACTGTCGATGTAATGAAAGTTTGTCTTTTAAAAACGAATGCAATGTTTGTAAAATGTATCATATAGAGGTCAAGTACCTCGCGATGAAATCAACTATTGTGAATCGTTTATAATCGGTATGGATTTCATCCAGATGGATTAGGACGGGTCTCTACAGTTGGTATCAGAGCGGAGGTCTTAGCGAACCAGGTCTGCATTAGTGTGTCTACCTGATAAATCGTTAGGATGCATTAGTGAGTCTGGACTTCGACCGTGTCTGCATGTCAAAAGTTTTGCTTATCATTCGTGTCGAAAATCATCTACTTATTATCCTTAGGAAATTACCTGCTTATCATTCCTAGTCTAGACACATCTTACTACATTGATTGCATGAATAGTGTATAGACAAAATTCATATCTTAGCATACCTGTTATTGTTACCTTTGCATGACAGCTTCCGTAGATTCCTCCGTAACTTATGGGATTTTAGTATTATATATGCATATGTAAATTATGTATTGCAGGATACTAATCTACATCCTATAATATATTTTTTATCAAAAATCCTTCATCTGATCTACGAGATAAATCCCTCAACCAGTTCGAGTCCCTCAGATTTCGATAGCTATTCCGATAGTTATTCCGACAGCTATTCCGATATGGATATTCACCTAAGCTCCGAAAACAGCGTCACCAGAATGAATCAACCAATCATCCATCCTCAATTCATCTGATGGGTTCATCGTCGACTTAATCAATGGAGACGAGTAGAAAGCGGTTCTTTCCACCCACCAACCTGCACTCTTGGCAAAGAATCTTAAGCACTTACCGACAAACCAATTCGAAACACCATTTTCACCATCATTTCCTGAATATCTCGCTATGATTATGTACTATCTAAAATTCTAAACCTTTTTCATCCGCTCGTTCCAACCGACAATCATCTCGGAATAATAGAAGAAGTTAGCGAACTTCGCACTCGAGTAATCAATTTTGGAGAATATGGTGCAAAGGTTACAAACACCAGCAGCAGCACCAGCAGCATAACCAATATCACCACCACCAACAACAACCGCATCGAAAACCTCAACTTCACATTCTGTCACACGAACATCAACGTCATACGCACATAGATAACAAGGAGTACCAACAACAATGAACGATGAAGTATTAATTCATAACTTCATTGAAGAAATATTCTGCGAAGAATATGTGGTTTCTAAAAGTTTTAGAGATTACTTATTCTAGCTCAAACCGAAAAGCAAATGAGATTAATATCATGATTAACTCATTAAATCCATGATTACATCTGAAGAAAATATATATGTATATATATTTTTTCATAACGATTGTAATTAAAAATTCTTTTGTACAAACTCTTAATGATGAAAATATTTTAACGGGTAGGTAATACCCGAGGAATATTTAGATTTCACATTAATAACTTACACTGTACATTCTTCGCATCAGATTCAATAGTCATTTACTATCCTACTTACATCCACCGATGTACAAAATCCGTTCACCACAGAATAACCATATTCATCCAATTTCATATTGGGATTTTGATTTATCAGAATCCAACAAGTGGCATAATGAAGAAAATATTTGACAAAATAAAATTTGTTAGAAACAAACAAATTAACTATGAGAAATTTTGTTAAGAATCCACGCTAACTGTTCCTAGCTAATTGTTCCTAGCTAACTGATTATATTTTATTTATCACAATTTAATTATCGCAATTTACATTCTTGCAATTTTATTTATTGTCATTTAATTACTGTTATTTACTTTAAGCACTTTATTTATCGTTATTTAATTTTTGTTATTTATTTTACGCACTTTAAATATCGGGACACGTATACAAGGTTTTGACATATCATATCGACGCATTTATATATATTATTTGGAATAACCATAGACACTCTATATGCAGTAATGAACGAGTTCTCTATACAGGGTTGAGGTTGATTCTACAATAATATATATAATTTGAGTTGTGATCGAGTCTGATACATGTACATTGGTCACGATACGTATTAATTAATTTGAATATTATATATTAAACTATATATGAATTATTAGACTGTTACCGTGGACAATCGACTGTGGACTAATAGCATTGAACAATTAAAATGAATTAAAATATTGATTATAACATATGAAACTAAACATTTCTTCAAGTTTGCCACTTGATTTCATCTTAAACCTCATTTGTATCTTGAAGATTACAATCTGCGTTCAAACCTGTCATAATTCCTGAAAACACCTCAATCGAGAGGATGAACCAACCGCACTTCATCTATGGAAGAAAAGATTGATGCATATAGTTATGCACCTGAAAACACCCAGAACCTGAGTAAAATTTTAACACATATCTGTGCTAACTTCTTCGGCATTGTTATTACCGAAAATAACTTTACAGCTCCTCTTCAAATTAGTCAATTTTGTCACAGCTCCAACAAGTCAATTCCGACTTTTCGTTCCAATCAACCTTATTATAACTTTGATATATATACATTTGCCATTGTTATTGTTATCGGGAAAACCTTTTATATTCCGTCACATTAGCAGTAAACTTACCAACAACTTCATTGATCTTTGACCTTTTGAAAAACCATTATATTTATCAAAACCCTATCATATACTAATCCGTATCTTGTAACAAGAATTATCATATCAGTTGCCGAGAATTAGCAATCAGTATTTTGAATATCTCAGCGTTTCTACATCAAAAGTTATATGTATACATATAACCTTTATCTCTTAGAATTATGACCTTCCATTCTGAAATTTTGAAAAGCACCCAGTCTACGAATCAATACTTGGAATACTGAAAAAGCTGAATGAAGCAGCAAAAACTGTACACGACCTTAACCGTCGAAAGTTTGATGATAAAGAATGGAGTATTGGAAACACTCAATAGAAAATTTAGTACCGAAAAGTGGATTATGCGAAACTATGAAGGAAAACGTGGACAAATCACAAAGAATAAGTTTGACTTCAAAGAATCCAAATGATTCAATGCCTGCTGAAGTCTTTAGTGAATATCTTGCTCCTTACTCTAAACCCTTGCGGACAATAGTTTCCGTCATCCTCTGATCTTAGATATTCAAAGATATTATCGTATCTTTCATTACAAATATCCTCTATATTTTTGAATATATTTTCATAACTATTCTTATCTGAAATCAATAATCTCTTCGTGCTATCAGTGTTACATCATATAGAAACTGTTAGTTTCTATATTATGTAAACTTTTGAGCTTAAAATATGAATATTTTTGAAGTAGTGTTGGGAACTGATGCATGAGTAAGTATAATATAATGACACTTGATCAACGTGATTATATTACAGTAAGTCATGCTAAGTTTTTAATAGAACATGATGATTCACAGCCCATAACTTCATCATGTGCCATGTTACATAACTCTTTCATTCTGTTTAAACATATTAAGAAAGTATATTCTTGATAGTTCTATTCTCAGTGACTCTGGTAAATTGACAAATCATATCTTGCTATTACGTACTATCTTGTTTAGAACATTAAGTTCATTCGAAACTTCATACTTACGAATTTTGGACCATTATTCGCTTGACTTGAAGTCGGGAAGAGAAAACAAAAGCATAGAGCTTTGAAATATAAGAAAAAATTAAAAGCCCAACAACAACACCGAAATTACAAACTGTGGATATCAGTACGTATAGCAATATAAAGACACGGGAGGAATATAAATACAATAATCCCTAAAGCATAATAGAAATAAATAGATTCTTCGGGTGGGAGTTGGAAAAGAAGAACGATCATTGCGATAGTTAGAATAAGAACAAGGATCAGAACAGGGTTAAGCACTTTCATAAATCTTTTGAATTTGGGAATTGAGTATAGAAGTGGTGAAAATGTAACAACCCAACCCGCATTAAAATCCGACCCATAAAAATTTTTCCTTTTAATACGCATTAAATAGCACTTTAGGTCCCATTAATATTTCCAAAACGTCTTTAACGCAATAATAAGTTTAATAACTTAAAACAACATTAATATTTTAAACTCTTTAATACATCGATACATTAATGAGGTCATAAACCGAGCATGGTGATTTGGAACTACGCTACCCAAATCCTAATCAAGTACGAAAGCAAGATCTTCTAAGCAACCTAGCCAAGATCTCTAATCCCCAAGCTCACCCAAACCGCCAAGCATGCAATCTGTAAAAATGTCAACAACGAGAGGGTAAGCTAACGCTTAGTGAGTGCTAACATACTACATACATATATATGTATAAAATGAACACGCCAACCAATAACAAATACCGCATACCGAACATCCAAGCAATAAAGCAAGCTAGTCTAGGCGTACCATACAAGCACTAAGCACGAGCTAAGATACAACAACAATAACACAAGTTCACCAACGAACGATATGAACAACGCCACATAGCTACACCCGGAGGGCTAGCTACAACACAACAATATAATAATATAATACAATAATAACAACAACGCACAAGGTTAACCCCTTAACCTCAATCATACGCACATTGGCCGAACAACCCGAGCCTTAGTGAATTCGCACAACCCGAAATTCACTTCACAACCTTAAGATGACCGAACAACCCGAGTCATCATGAATCCGCACTACCCGAGATTCACTCCTCAATACCAAAACCCACGGTCACGGGATTATAAAATCCACCACGTCGGGGCCATACTCATCACAACCACATCAACCCTTCGCCATTGGGTTATAACATCCACATCACAATCACATGTGATAATATGCACACAAACGTGTACCTCGACAAAGGTGGCCAACCAAAACGCACAACCGTGCCATTTGGACCTATACACAAGTCCATCAAATCCACCTACATGTGAAGTGAGCTCTATAACCGAGAATCACTTCACCCGACCCGCACCCATCCTATACATACATATGTACATAGGATATTAACACTCACCTTGAAGTCTTGAGAAAAGCTTCCAAGTAATCCGCAACACGTCAAAGGAAAGTACCTATTCCATTATCATAAATATCACAACACAATTAGATTGGATTTACAAACCAACCCAATTCGACACTTAGTGCAAACTCGACCCAAATGCACTTCCAAGTACAAACCGCACCCAAACTTAACCAATAATCACTAACACAAGTGATAATGGTCCTAATATGCCAATTAAACTCGAACACGAGTGTTAAACACGTGTCTTGCCCATTTTGACACCAAAACCCTAGTTTTGACCCATTAAGACCAAAATCTCGTCCTTTACAAGTTTTAACACCAAAACACATTGGAATCGGTTTAACACTTCAACTTAATCCATTTTAAGTTCATAAACCTCGCTTAATCCACAATCGGGTCAAAATCATCATAAAACCCTAATTAACACCAAAACCTCAATAATCACTAACACTAGTGATTAAACACCATTAACAAGTCCTTTAAGCTCAAACTTGCACACCAAACCCAAAACCCGCCAATAATCACAATAAACCCGAGTATTGGTGTAAATCTCCAAGTAACAACTAAATGGGTTTTATCTAAGAATCATACAAACAAAAGCCCTAAAATTGAATGATGAACACAAAAACGAATTTCGGAGTTAGAGCTTACCACTAGTATCACCACGTAGCCAAGAACAAGGAGAACAAACTTTCCAACTACACCAAAGATCGAATCACAACTCTTGAGCTCCAAATCTCCACTTTAATCTTTGAGTGTTTTATGTTTTGAGAGAATAATGGAAAGAAAATAGAAAAGAAAATGAAATGAAATGGGATAAGTGGCTGAGATTTATCCCCACAAACTGATCCATATGTGAAATGACCATTTTGCCCTTGAACCCACCACATTTAAGCTAGAATTCGGGTCTGAAATTCAGACAGGTCGCGGCGCGACCCGGATCTCCGCGGCGCGACAATACACTGTAACTGGCACTTCTGTTTGGGCCACCTTCTGTCCCATCTTTGCTTGATATACCGCGGCGGCCTTCTCCGCGGCGCGACGATTCACCAGTTTTGCTCCATTTTTGTATCAACAAATCCTCGTCTCATAGTTCCACTCGTACGCTCTAATCCCGACTTGTTAACGCAAGTAAACCCTTCTAGGAAACCCCAAAGTGAACCTAAACCAACAACCCTTGCATGCATGCGTATCCATCACCTTTTACCCATATATACACTTATACATACATGCAATGTACACTAAGTACTCCGCGTACTTCTCGTTCTAATATATATACATGCATTTTCACGCAACCCAAACCATAAAGGTATATCTATACATACTTTAATATCTCCATGCCCATGTATATACATATATATATATATGTATATATCCATTTCTCGCGCATAAAATATTCGGGTGTTACAACTCTCCCCCACTTAGAATCGATCACGTGCTCGTGATCCTTGTCACTTAATCAAACGAACCACACTCCTCGGTCCTCAACTTAAGTCCCAAACCGACTTTTCTAGGCAACTCTTTCCAATGAATCACCTTTTAACAACCAAAATCGTCACACGCGCTTTATCGAATCGTAATCCGAGCACCAAACCATGCTCAATCCCGCACACCGGGAAAACTCAACTAAATCTCGAACCGAGATATCAACCTCTAACGTACCATTACCAAGTACAATGCTAAAGTAACCAAGTCTCAAACTAAAGTCAACAATCCGTAACGATGAAGACCAACCAAACGAATCCTTACGGATATCACCAATCGTGAAACATCCCTTATAGTGCGCAATACGACCAATACGCAACTACCGTAACATCATGATCACACGGCTAAAACCGGTAGCGTCCAAACGACTATGGAAACGCAAATCCCAAGGTGTACGAAATCAACCATCGTCACACCCGTAACCAACATGTGAGCGAAACACGGCTATCGCATCACTAATCACACAACATGGTCCTCGCGACCCCACCATCGACGTATACAACAACCGATAGTTCACAACACGACATGGTCCTCACGACCCCACCATTGGTATATAAACAACCAATAGTTCACAACTCAACATGGCCGAAACAACCCGAGCCAAAACACATATGGAGGATGGTCGAAACAACCCGAACCTCAGTGAATTCGCACAACCCGAAATCCACCAACCCAATCCATATATCTCATAACGAAATGACCGCACAACCCGAGTCCTCGTGAATACGTGCAAACCGATATTCACTACCACCGCCACATAGTATAACCGAGGATGGCCGTACAACCCGAGCCTTAGTGAATCCGAACTACCCGACATTCACTACCTCAAACTATGAGCTCAACCAACAGGGACAATCGTACTACCCGAAATATTGTGAATACGAACAACCCGATATTCACGTCCCACAACACAACTCTCTTGATGAAGTCAGCGGACCCCGAAGGTCATGCTCCACCAATCTCAATACCGGATGAAGTCAGCGGACCCGAAGATCATGCTTCACCGATCTCAACACCACGCTCATGACGAAGTCAGCGGACCCTAAAGATCATGCTCCATCAATCACGTACTCCCATGATGAAGTCAGCGGACCCTAAAGATCATGCTCCATCAATCAACCATACCATAATGAAGTCAGCGGACCCGAAGATCATGCTTCATTAATCGTCAATCCCATGATGAAGTCAGCGGACTCCGAAAGTCATGCTTCATCAATCACATACCATAATCGAGCGAGAACCACCTATATCAAGCATAGGTACCGAACAAGAATTCTCCAAAAGAGAACCCGACACACACCTTCCTTAACCGAAGGATTTCACCTTGCTCACCAAACACGTCCATTATCTCTCAACGAGATTTACCACATTACCACCTCGGTGGTAATTCCAATCCAAACCATAAGTACAATTTATCCGAAATCGTACCCTACCACAAATCGACCAAAACTAGGTCTCGACAAAAATTTCCGGATCTACCAAAAGCATCATCCGAAATATCACACTAAAACTTCCTCGTGCGGGAGTGTGACTCCCCCACTTGGAACCACGTTCCTATATCACAACTTGTACACTCGTACAATGCTACCAAAGGTAGGCTTTACCAACAATTGGGTACACACGACCCATCACCACAACTTGCTCCAACCTTGAGCATACGAAGGATTTCAATCAATCCTTAAACACTTCGAACGAAAAGTGTACCACGATTCCACAAACCATACCCTCGCAATTATCCAATTGCTTTAGTTTGTCAAGTTTCACCTAGTCACTCATGTACCTACGGGTTTCTCCCGGTGCCCTAAGTACAATGTAACCACAACACAATCGGAGTCGACACCACGCTAGTAGGTATAAAAGAGGCACCTAATGTCGCGTCATAAAGACTCCATTACCAACATACGTCAAGATTTTAAACACTCGATCTCAAAGGTTCCAATCACCCGACGAACCCCATGGTTCATCACTTCAACACAGAAGCGAACACGCGCTTAACAATCGAACACCAAATCCATTTCCGTGGCTTGGTAGTAACATTTCCCAAATACTAAGGAATGCTTGGTTGCACCAAGTCTTACGCCCTTCGTCCCAAAAATCAAACATCGTCACAGGGTACTTCCATTAGGAACGTCACCCTTAACAATAACATGCACAACACAATGCATCTAACAAATCCGAACCTAAACGCCACATAAATAAATATTCAAAAGACATATTTATTAAAACGAAACGTACCTCAACGTCTCCTTGCGGCATTCGCCGCCGCCAACTCGGGACAATCCGGCTTGCGATGTCCCTCTTTATGACAATAGTAGCACATTCCGTCATCACTTCTCGGCATTGTGCATTCCCACAACTTGTGACCCCTAACGCCACAATTGAAACACCTAGGCGCACGAGAATCCACCGCGCCCTTTACCACATTACTCGTACTCGCACTCGGACCCTTAGTCCTCTTACTCGGAGCACCATAAGAAATAACCCTTCTCTCACTTGAAGGTTCGGCCTTTTTCGATCGCGTATAAGACTCGAAACCTCTAGCCACCGCAAATAACTCCGCAAACGACTTCGCGTAACCCCGGCTAATTTTGCTTTTCAAGTCATCGCTCAAAGTTCGATAGAAATCCTCCATCAACAAACGATCGTTCCCCAAATATTCCGGGCAAAAACGAGCCTTCGACATAAAAGTCGTCTTTAAAGTATTCAAGTCCATAGAACCCTGTTGCAAATTTCGCAACTCACAACGCAATTCCGATAAATCGGCTGAAGTTCGGAACTCCTCGAAGAATTCCTCCTTAAATTCGTCCCACGATAACGTCATAAACGTTTCACCACCGACAAGATCAATCTTGCCATCCAACCAATCCTTCGCCCTACCTCGCAACAAACTAGTAGCGAGTCTCGTCTTTTTCTCGGGAGGGCATTCCATAGTACGAAAACACCCTTCGACATCCGAAACCCAAGTCGTACTCACCAAAGGATCCGGTTTCCCATCATACATAGGGGGTTTAGTCCTCATGAAACTCTTAAGACAACGCTCCATTTCACCCCTATTTTGGAATTCGGAATACTTCCCATCCATTTCTTCTCGAAACGCCTTCATTTGCTCCGCAACGGCGGCCGCAACTCTAGCATTAAATTCCGTGTCGTTCGTCTCGGTCTCGTTTCGCGTCGTCATTCTAAAGAATGCAAAACGATTAGTCCACGCACGTATAAGACGACACGCACAACACCCTCCCATCTTGCTAAACACTCGTCGTACATCACTTGTTAGACACGATTTGCACCCGTAATAAGGTCTGCAAGTTCTTATTACGCACGCACGCCGCATCGACTCGTTAGTACAACGACCGCCTCGCTCGATGCTATAAACAAACACAAACAAAATTCTACGCGATAGAAGCACACGCGAGAATTACACCACAACACAAATAATATATTAATAATATCCGCATTACTAATATAAACGTTAGTCGACCTATAAACAAGGCACTAACTAAACCCGTTCCTGACCCGTAATCCTACAAGTCCCGCAACAAATTACGCGCACACAAAAGTCTAAGTCTAGGCACCTATCTCAAGTCACCTAAATCCCTTAGACCATGCTCTGATACCACTTGTAACAACCCAACCCGCATTAAAATCCGACCCATAAAAATTTTTCCTTTTAATACGCATTAAATAGCACTTTAGGTCCCATTAATATTTCCAAAACGTCTTTAACGCAATAATAAGTTTAATAACTTAAAACAACATTAATATTTTAAACTCTTTAATACATCGATACATTAATGAGGTCATAAACCGAGCATGGTGATTTGGAACTACGCTACCCAAATCCTAATCAAGTACGAAAGCAAGATCTTCTAAGCAACCTAGCCAAGATCTCTAATCCCCAAGCTCACCCAAACCGCCAAGCATGCAATCTGTAAAAATGTCAACAACGAGAGGGTAAGCTAACGCTTAGTGAGTGCTAACATACTACATACATATATATGTATAAAATGAACACGCCAACCAATAACAAATACCGCATACCGAACATCCAAGCAATAAAGCAAGCTAGTCTAGGCGTACCATACAAGCACTAAGCACGAGCTAAGATACAACAACAATAACACAAGTTCACCAACGAACGATATGAACAACGCCACATAGCTACACCCGGAGGGCTAGCTACAACACAACAATATAATAATATAATACAATAATAACAACAACGCACAAGGTTAACCCCTTAACCTCAATCATACGCACATTGGCCGAACAACCTGAGCCTTAGTGAATTCGCACAACCTGAAATTCACTTCACAACCTTAAGATGACCGAACAACCCGAGTCATCATGAATCCGCACTACCCGAGATTCACTCCTCAATACCAAACCCCACGGTCACGGGATTATAAAATCCACCACGTCGGGGCCATACTCATCACAACCACATCAACCCTTCGCCATTGGGTTATAACATCCACATCACAATCACATGTGATAATATGCACACAAACGTGTACCTCGACAAAGGTGGCCAACCAAAACGCACAACCGTGCCATTTGGACCTATACACAAGTCCATCAAATCCACCTACATGTGAAGTGAGCTCTATAACCGAGAATCACTTCACCCGACCCGCACCCATCCTATACATACATATGTACATAGGATATTAACACTCACCTTGAAGTCTTGAGAAAAGCTTCCAAGTAATCCGCAACACGTCAAAGGAAAGTACCTATTCCATTATCATAAATATCACAACACAATTAGATTGGATTTACAAACCAACCCAATTCGACACTTAGTGCAAACTCGACCCAAATGCACTTCCAAGTACAAACCGCACCCAAACTTAACCAATAATCACTAACACAAGTGATAATGGTCCTAATATGCCAATTAAACTCGAACACGAGTGTT
Organism: Rutidosis leptorrhynchoides; assembly: GCF_046630445.1. NCBI lineage: Eukaryota > Viridiplantae > Streptophyta > Magnoliopsida > Asterales > Asteraceae > Rutidosis > Rutidosis leptorrhynchoides. The sequence continues at coordinate 407,838,229 of NC_092335.1, forward strand.
AAACACGTGTCTTGCCCATTTTGACACCAAAACCCTAGTTTTGACCCATTAAGACCAAAATCTCATCCTTTACAAGTTTTAACACCAAAACACATTGGAATCGGTTTAACACTTCAACTTAATCCATTTTAAGTTCATAAACCTCGCTTAATCCACAATCGGGTCAAAATCATCATAAAACCCTAATTAACACCAAAACCTCAATAATCACTAACACTAGTGATTAAACACCATTAACAAGTCCTTTAAGCTCAAACTTGCACACCAAACCCAAAACCCGCCAATAATCACAATAAACCCGAGTATTGGTGTAAATCTCCAAGTAACAACTAAATGGGTTTTATCTAAGAATCATACAAACAAAAGCCCTAAAATTGAATGATGAACACAAAAACGAATTTTGGAGTTAGAGCTTACCACTAGTATCACCACGTAGCCAAGAACAAGGAGAACAAACTTTCCAACTACACCAAAGATCGAATCACAACTCTTGAGCTCCAAATCTCCACTTTAATCTTTGAGTGTTTTATGTTTTGAGAGAATAATGGAAAGAAAATAGAAAAGAAAATGAAATGAAATGGGATAAGTGGCTGAGATTTATCCCCACAAACTGATCCATATGTGAAATGACCATTTTGCCCTTGAACCCACCACATTTAAGCTAGAATTCGGGTCTGAAATTCAGACAGGTCGCGGCGCGACCCGGATCTCCGCGGCGCGACAATACACTGTAACTGGCACTTCTGTTTGGGCCACCTTCTGTCCCATCTTTGCTTGATATACCGCGGCGCGACGGCCTTCTCCGCGGCGCGACGATTCACCAGTTTTGCTCCATTTTTGTATCAACAAATCCTCGTCTCATAGTTCCACTCGTACGCTCTAATCCCGACTTGTTAACGCAAGTAAACCCTTCTAGGAAACCCCAAAGTGAACCTAAACCAACAACCCTTGCATGCATGCGTATCCATCACCTTTTACCCATATATACACTTATACATACATGCAATGTACACTAAGTACTCCGCGTACTTCTCGTTCTAATATATATACATGCATTTTCACGCAACCCAAACCATAAAGGTATATCTATACATACTTTAATATCTCCATGCCCATGTATATACATATATATATATATGTATATATCCATTTCTCGCGCATAAAATATTCGGGTGTTACAGAAAACGAATGGAACGGAAAGAGTAAATTTATAAAGGAAATATCAGACGTAGTAATCGGGACAGATCATCGCATTTAATTAAGGAGATCCTAATTTCCTTAAATCTCGAAGAATCAGATCTTATAGATTTCCAAGATTTTCTTTAAATCCCTTGAATTTGGGAATTCAACCACGACAATGTCAAAAGTTAAGATGCACCTTATTTTCTAAATTCAACCATGACTAGTCAAAAGTTATGATGAAACTTGTCTATCTCATTTCATTATTTATTGATAGCTTCATTCGTACGCTTCGAGTAATAGAATTGTTCTATCTATATTATTTAATAGTGATAAAACTCTATTTATCAACTCATTTTCGTCATGAAAACATTTTTATTCTTTAACAGGTAGGTACTGTGATGACCCTGGAATTTCCGACTAAATTAAAACTTAATCTTTATATGATTTCGACACGATAAGCAAAGTCTATTAAACTGAGTTTCATAATGTTGAACTATTTCCATGAATGCATTTGACTTTGACTATTCTCGACGATTCACGAACAAATGTTTTGTAAATAAATATGTAGATATATATATAAGTAAGTCTATATTATAATTTGAACTTATAGTATAGCTTAAACATTAGAAATAAATATATAAAATGAGATACAAAATAAGTAAGTATAATTTAAAATGAATATATATATATATATATAAATACATATGATCTCTATGTATAATTATTATTATGTGTATATTGTAATATATAGAAATATTAGAAGTAATAAATAATCAATAAAAGTTATTATATGATATATTATAATAAATTTCATAAGTAATAATACATATATATATATATATATATATATATATATATATATATATATATATATATATAATACAAGTATAACTATAGTTGTTATAATATCATTACTTTCATTATTATAAATATTAATATCAGTATTAATGATATAATGATACAAATATGAAATTTGTTATGTACAAACTATTATAATATTATTAGTATTAATATTAATTTAAATATGTATATAAAATCTATAGATATGAATTTCATTGTTATAGTATTGTTATTACAAATATGAATATTTTCATTAGTGTTATTATAATTAGTATTATTATTATATCTGTATTATTATTAAAAAAATTTAATTGTATTTTTATATAATCTATTATACTTAGTAATGAAGTTATTATTATTATTTTATTTTTATCATTTATTATTATAAATATTATTATCCTTATTAAAACAAATGTTAATAAAATTATTATCATTAAAATTCATTGGTACTTATTAATATCAGTTAAATTTAATAAATAGATAATGTAACTACTAATATATATATATATAAATACATATAATATATAAAATACAGATTATGTAAATATATAATCAGATATAAATAATTATATAAATAAATATACGGAAATATATATATATATATATATATATATATATATATATATATATATATATATATATACATAATTAATGTTTATAAAATATAGATACAGAAATAGGTTATACATATATATACACAATCAGTTCCTGGTCTCTCTCAATCTGTAGTTACATATTTGTTTTTGCCTTTAATTTGTTACACATAGCAATCGATCGTACAAAAGGGGGGAAGGATTTCAAAACTACTTTTTTTTTCTTTTTTTTTGTTAATCGATTTCTTATGAATAAGAAATTCCGTGGAATCAATTTAACTAACAAACAAACGCCATTTGAGTCAAATGAGCTGTAACAATATCACTGATCCTTTATATAATACTCTGTGATTGGAAATTCGAGGGATAACAGCCAAAAATCAAATTAAAATCTAATATATATGCACGTTGGCCTCTGTTCCTTTAACTTTTCAGCAAACACTCGATTTTGAACAAATTTTAAAAATGTGTAAATGCCATTCTGTTTGAAATCTGCTAATCAATCTATCTGGAAAGTTTCCAATCTCAAATTTTTGTATCGATTTCAAATTTGTCAAGTCAAACCAATTTCTAAAAAGTCAACAATTTATGTTCATCACTAAATTCGGTTTCACTTTGTTGTTTTAGGATCAATTGAGGTTACAGCAAGATTCTAGGAGTCAATTCACATCTTTTTCAAGTTATAATTTTCGTCTGAAACTGTTCAAAAACCGAAATTTATGTTTGAAGTCGAGAACAGTGCTCGTCGTTATATTTTGGCTACAACTTATATATTTTTTTTCTTTTTCTGTCGGTTAAGGTTATACAACTGGATGTTTCGTTTAAGAGTCCAATTTCTAAAATAAACAATGAATTCGTTTTTTTTATGCTTGTTAAACTGGCACTGGTCGAGTTAACTTTGAAGAAGAAAGAGAGATAGTCTGATAAGGGTTTATAAATAATCAGATGGGTATTAAAACAGAAAAACGGATGGCAGCTCAATGGTTTAGTCATTTTTTGGGTCTGCGAGGGGTCGTGGGTTCGAGTCCCGGCCCTGACATTTTATTTTTTTTTAGGAGCTGGCACATTAAGGTAGCCTTTCAAGTATTTTATTAGTATGTTATTATTATTATTATTATTATTATTATTATTATTATTATTATTATTATTATTATTATTATTATTATTATTATTATTATTATTATTATTATTATTATTATTATTGTTATTAGTACTATGATAATTATAATTATTATTATTATCATTGTTATTATCATTAATTGTTATTGTTGATATTAATTATTATTATCATTACAAGTATTATAATAATTATTGTTATTATTGTTACTAAAATAGGTATATCTATAAAAGCTATTATTTATTATCATTAATAGAATATTAGGTACAATATTGAATGTTATTAGTATTATTATGAAAATAATAAAAGTATTGCTTTTCATTAATATTGATATTAATATCATTTCTATTAATATAGTAACACATTTAAAATTTGTAATATCATTATTATCATTATCATTATTATAAATACTATCTTAACATTATCATTATTAGTATTATTATTATTATTATTATTATATTTATTAACAGTGCTAATATTATTATTAAAACTTATTATCATTAATAATCATTTATTTAAAGTTACCATTTTAAAACGACAAGAATTATGATTATTAGTAATAACAATATTATTATTATTAGAAGTATTGTGAATTTAAAAATAAAAGTTTTTAAAATATTATTATAAGTATATATTAACTATATTAACAAATTATTTTAGAAATACTCATATTTAACAATTTAGGCATTTTTACTATAACACTAAACAGATATACCTATATATATAACTATAATAATATTAAACATTTTGAATATATACACAAACTAAATAAGTATAATATATAATCCAAGATATAATATATAAACTTATTCGATTACAAATATGTGTATTAATAAATATACAAATGATATAGGTTCGTGAATCCGAGGCCAACCCTGCATTATTCAGTTGTTCAATGTCGTCATATGTATTTTTACTACAAAATACAGTAATGTGAGTTTCATTTGCTCCTTTTTTAAATTCTTTTGCAATATTTATTTTTGGGACTGAGAATACATGCGTTGCTTTTATAAATGTTTTACGAAATAGACACAAGTACTTAAAATTACATTCTATGGTTGGATTATTAACCGAATATCGCCCTTCAAGTCTGGTAACCTAAGAATATAGGGAAATGGCCCCTGATTGACGCGAATCCTAAAGATAGATCTATGGACCTTGACAAGTCCCATTCGGGGTACGAATGCTTTAGTACTTCAAGATTATTATACAGAAAAGAGGTTATGTTTTGGGGATATTCTATGCATTAAGTTAACGTCGGTTACCAGGTGTTCAATTCATATGAATGATTTTTATCTCTATGCAGTTTGCGAAATGCCTGATATGAGATTTATATTTATGAATAATTTGAAATCTTGTGGTCTATTAAAATGATGGAAATGATTATTTATGTTAAACTAATGAACTCACCAACCTTTTGGTTGACACTTGAAAGCATGTTTATTCTCAGGTGCGAAAGAAATCTTCCGCTGTGCATTTGCTCATATTAGAGATATTAATTGGAGTCATTCATGACATATTTCAAAAGATGTTGCATTCGAGTCGTTGAGTTCATCAAGATTATTATTAAGTCAATTATATTTGAATATATTATGAAATGGTATGCATGTCTGTCAACTGTCGATGTAATGAAAGTTTATCTTTTAAAAACGAATGCAATGTTTGTAAAATGTATCATATAGAGGTTAAGTACCTCGCGATGAAATCAACTATTGTGAATCTTTTATAATCGATATAGATTTCATCTAGATGGATTAGGACTGGTCTCTACAATTTTGAGCCGAAAATAGTGTTTCAAAGTATTCAATTGAATGATCTTTGACAGCTTGTGGATTTTCCTGCCATACATTATTTATCTGCATACCCGAAACATTGGAAGATTGTTGTCTAATTCAAGAAACAATATGAAACAATCTTGAGTTCTTATCGCCTAATCTTAGCCATTTAAATCTAGACTGCATTCTTCTATTTGAATCAATTCGAATCGTCAATGTTTTTTTTGCATTTTTTAAGATTAACAAGATCAACCCATTCACTATTATTAAGATCTCGACGCTTGAGATACCTTTTTAATGATTTGATTTTCGCATCACACAACTTAAGATCAACAATATCTTGATGTTGAGTGCTCAAGCTCCAAACATTCAAGTCTGCTTTCAATAATCGAAGTTTATTCCCTATAATAAAGGCAGCCCACCTAAACACCAGATAGCTACACCATTTGGCTTCACACAACCCTAAAAATCCCGGTACCGATAGCCATGAGTTGTTAAAACGAAAAGGTTTCGGGCCCCAAGATACCAACTTATTGCCCCAAATAATAGGTTTATGATCAGAGGATTTCGGATTGGCAGTAATTAGAATAACATGAGGCCACAATTGCACACCCTTAAGATTTACCAATATTATATCAATTTAAGAGAATTTGACTAAGGGACCTTCCCATGTAAAATCATCGTTTGTTAAATGTTGATCAAACAAATTGGCATTTAGAATAAAATTGTTGAAGGAGGTAATACAATTATGGTCAATTACCCCTCTTAGTCTTTCATCCAGTGAACACACCGAATTGAAATCGCGTAAGATAAACAACGGGCCCAGCCAATTTTGAGCAATATCGGTCAATTGTGACCAAACAATCTTCTTCTTGTTCTCGTGTTGGGGAGCATAGACATTTATAATTAACACAAATGTATTGTTTGGAATGTACCTCAGTATGGTTGCAATCCAATACTTTTGGACCCAAGATTGGATCAAAGTGAAGTAATCTGTTCTCCAAATGGAAAACAATCCTCCTAACCTACCATTTGACTCGGCTTGGACTGCATCGAACACGTGATGTTTCCAAATGGAATTGAGTGTCGGTTGTGATACATGCTTAACCATTGTTTCCTGTGTTGCCAAAAATTGTATTTGAAAACGATAAACCAAAGCACCCACCATGTTACCTCGTGATTTATTGCCGAGACCACGGGTGTTCCACGAGGCGAGCTGTGACGACCCGAAGATTTCTAACCAAATTTAAACTAAATCTTTATATGATTTCAACACGATAAGCAAAGTCTGTAAAGTTGAATCTCAAAATTTTTGAACTACTTTCATGTAATCAATTACCCTTTGACTATTCTCGACGATTCACGAACCATTGTGTGTAAATAAAGATATATATATATATATATATATATATATATATATATATATATATATATATATATATATTATAAATTAGAATATTATATTAGCTAATTAATTATGTAAATAAAATAACATATGAAATTAAAATAAATCTATATATATATGTAAGGTATATGGAATGTATATTTATATGATTTAGAATTTATTTAATAAACGCTCGTAGCACTCGTTTGTCATCTCGATAGTTATTAATCAAGTTAAAAACGAACTTATGTGATTTTAAAATAAACAGTGATCCGAAAATGAGTTCTATAAATTTTAGGCTTACTAAAAACGTATTTAGGATTTAGTTATTAAATTTTAACACTTTTTATATTTTACCCAGAATTGAGAGGGACAATTGATGTAATTTTTATTTAATAAATTAATGATCGAATTTTATACCATAATGACAAAAATAAATAATTATAGTTAATTTAAAAATATGAAATTTTTCCGAAGACTTTTATCAACCACTGATTAACAGCGGAGTACGAAATACTATCCCTAATGAAACTGTCCTTAGAAGAACATGGCGGCTTTGCTATTGCCTCACAGATTGATTTCCTGTAGCATTCACATGTTCCTTATTACATTTATGATCATTATTATATTATATTTAATTTTATATATAATACTCCGTTACTTATTATAAACCAAGAATCCACCACCCCAACATCTATTTCCTTTCTCTGTATACAAATTGAAAACCCATTTGACTACCTTTTAGTTCTTTCTTTCTTATCACATTCAATCACCTTTATGTTTTAATCACAACAAACTTTCTTGTCCATATCACCCCATTTTTTTTATATAGATATACATATACGTGCACACTACATGAAGAAACACAAACCCACCATCTTAAATTATTCCTTCTACCACTATTACCACAAGTCCTTTTATTGTAAATATTTGACTAACCCAAACAACCATCAAACGGTTCCGTAATTGGTTAAAATCTCTACTCTATCATCTTCATCGATCATGATTAAAACCACCACCTTTCGTTTCCTTCTTGTAGCCGAGACCCGACTCATATAACACCCTGCTATCATTCGAAGAAAACCATTACAACCATCTACATCCATTTTCTACTACTATTATACCGTTGTTTCTGCTGCCGTTTAAACGAAGAATGAGAGACGATGAAGATGATTAAGATTAACAAATTCTGACTACCATGTTTTATTATTTATGTTTCTGTTCGAGCAGTTCAAACAAGAACCCACTACTATCCTTTCTAGATTATGAACCTCATATGGATAGTTACTACTGCGAATTTATTCTTCTTTTTCTGTTTCAAGCTCACTAAATCACCACCCCAAAACCACCATTATTTATTTTTTTTCTTTTTCCTTCGACGCTGGAAAGCTGCTGTTGCAGCTGAATTTTTTTGTTTCTATTTATACGCTAATCTCCTTATTATTGTGGTGTATTCCTGCCGTCGAAGACCACCAAACTAACCACCATTATCTAACATTACTGCTAAAGCTGCTCCTGCCTTTTTTTTTTCTCATCGAATGCAAATAGGAACCGATGGACAGTTTGATAAATAAATCCTTGCTACATGGGCCGTGAATCCTTTTCCTTTCTTTGGGCTGAGATCCACTTGTTTGTTGGGTCAAGATTCATGTGTTGGTTGGGCCAAGAAATTAATGATGATAATAATGAATTCAATGATGGTTATGGAGAATGATTATGATTAAGTTATGATAATATGATACTATGGTATAATCGATGATTATGTTAGCTAAGTAATGATTAATAAGTTGATGATTTGATGATGATAAAACAATTATTAAGGTGATGTTACGTGAATTAGGGATATGAAATAGTGATGTTTTGATATAGATGATGATGATGATGATCATGGTGTCGATACATGATCATGAAGATAATGACGATGTTAGACGTAGATGATGATAATCGTGATTAGGAATGATGGGTGTATTAATTGTATTAATGATAATGTTTTATGATAACAATAATGATATTCGATAAACATGATCACGATGATGAAGGTTTAAAAGAATGATGATGTTAAGAAGAAGAATATGAAACAGAAATAAAACGGGTCATATATAATTGGGGTGATAATAATTTCAGAAAAACAAGTTATACTAGATGGTTAAGAGTGGTGTTGTTGAGCGAGAGGTCTTGGGTTCGAGCCTGGGCTGAGGCAGTTTGTTTTTTTTTTTTGAGCTTTTCCTATTAAGGTAGTATTTTTTTATTTATTATTATTATTATTATTATTATTATTATTATTATTATTATTATTATTATTATTATTATTATTATTGTTATTGTTATTATTATTAGTATTATAAATATTAATAACATTATTATTATTATTATTATTATTATTATTATTATTATTATTATTATTATTATTATTATTATTATTATCATTATCATTATCATTATTACTAAAAGTATCATTATTATTAAACTTATCATTTTTATTAAAATTATTATTATTATTAAAAGTATTATTATTATTATTATTATTATCATTATTATTATTATTATCATTATTATTATTATTATTATTATTATTATTATTATTATTATTATTATTATTATTATTATTATTATTATTATTATTATTATTATTATTATTATTATTATTATTATCATCAAAACTATCATTCTAACAAATAAATATTTTGTACATTAAATATACATATTACATATACTAGAATTATATTAATATTTCATATAAATATATATAAAAAATAATAACATTATTTATATAAATACTCACATATAGCAAACTAATGATATTTTATATATATTAATATAACTAAATGTATAGATATTAATCATTTTAAATATATATACAAAATAAATATATAACATATAATTTAAGATATAATATAAGTATACGTTTTTAAATGGTATTTAGTATAAATTCTATATAAATACAAATATATAAATAATATATATTAATAAATGAAATTATGTAATTTCCATTTTATGTGTTAATAAATATTCAATTGATATAGGTTAGTGAATCCGAGGCCAACCCTGCGTTGTTCAATATAGTCATATGTATTTTTACTACAAAATACATTAGGTGAGTTTCATTACTCCCTTTTTAAATGCTTTTGCATTATATATTTTTGGGACTGAGAATACATGCGCTGCTTTTATAACTGTTTTACGAAATAGACACAAGTAATCAAAACTACATTATATGGTTGAATGATCGAAGCCGAATATGCCCCTTTTACTTGGTAACCTAAGAATTAGTAAACCAGTCTACTAATTGACGCGAATCCTAAAGATAGATCTATTGGGCCTAACGAACCCCATCCGTTGTAGCAGGTGCTTTAGTACTTCGATGTTGTTTTTATCATATCTGAAGGATTTCCCGGAATGATAGGGGATATTCTTATATGCATCTTGTTAATGTCGGTTACCAGGTGTTCAATCCATATGAATGATTTTTGTCTCTATGCATGGGACGTATATTTATGAGAACTGAAAATGAAAATCTTGTGGTCTATTAAAATGATGAAAATGATTATTTATGTTAAACTAATGAACTCACCAACCTTTTAGTTGACACTTGAAAGCATGTTTATTCTCAGGTATGAAAGAAATCTTCCGCTGTGCATTTGCTCATATTAGAGATATTACTTGGAGTCATTCATGACATATTTCAAAAGACGTTGCATTCGATTCATTGAGTTCATCAAGATTCTTATTAAGTCAATTATAGTTGGATATATTATGAAATGGTATGCATGCCATCAACTTTTGATGTAATGAAAGTTTGTCTTTTAAAAACGAATGCAATGTTTGTAAAATGTATCATATAGAGGTCAAGTACCTTGCGATGTAACCAAATGTAATGTATTCATCCAGATGGATTAGGACGGGTCGTTAAAGTTGGTATCAGAGCGGTGGTCTTAGCAAACTAGGTCTTGCATTAGTGTGTCTAACTGATAGTTGTTTAGATGCATTAGTGAGTCTGGACTTCGACCGTGTCTGCATGTCAAAAGTTTTGCTTATCATTTAGTGTCGAAAATTATTTGCTTATCATCCTTAAAGTCTAGACACGTCTTACTGCCTCTATTGCATAGACAGGGTATAGATAAATTCATATCTTAGCGTATCTGTTATTGTTACCTTTGCCTGACAGCTTCCGTAGATTCCTCCGTAACTTATGGGATTTTAGTATTATATATATATGCATATGTAAATTATGTATTGCAGGGTACTAATCTACATCCTATAATCTATTTCTTATCGAAAATCCTTCATCTGATCGTACGAGATGAATCCCTCAACCAGTTCGAATTCCTCGGATTCCGACAGCTATTCCGATAAGGAGTTTCACCTAAGCTTCGAAAGCAGTGTCACCAGAATGAATCAACCAATCATCCATCCCCAATTCATCTGATGGGTTCGTAGTCGACTTAATCAATGGAGACGAGAAGAAGGCGATCCTTTCCACCAACCGAATTCACCTCTTGGCATTGAACTTGAAGCACTTACCGGTGAACCTATCCGAAACACCATTTTCAGCCTCATTTCCAGAGTAGCTTGACACGATTATATTCTATCCACAATTCTAAACCTTATTCATCCGCTTGTTCCAACCGACAATCATCCCGGAATAATAGAAGAAGTCAACGAACTTCGCGCTCTAGCAAGCATTTTGGAGAATATGGTGCAAAATTTACCAGTTTCAGAAACATCACTGGCACCAACAGTACCATCAGTAACAGCACCAGTACAATCAACAATCCATGCCTCAACATCTCATTCCGTACCTCGAGTATAATCATCATTCTACGTATCGTTCTACATCAATTATCTTTGTTCTTCATGGCGATTATATAATCTCTAATATTTTAGAGATTATGTATTCTAGTTCTAACAGTAAATCAAATGAGATTAATATTATATTAACTCATTAAATCTATGATTACATCTGAAGAAAATATATATGTAAGTATATTTTCATAAAGATTAGAATTAAAAATTCTTTCGTACAAACGGTTAATGGTGAAAATATTTTAACGGGTAGGTAATACTCGAGGAATATTTAGATTTCACATTAATAAGTTACACTGTACATTCTTCGAGACAGATTCAACAGTCATTTACTATCCTACTTACATCCACATATATACGTATCCGTTCACCGCAAAATAACCATTTTCATTCAATTTCATATTTGGATTTTGACCTATCAGAATCCAACAAGTGGCATAATGAAGAAAACATTGGACAAAATAAAATTTGTTAGAAACAAACAAATTAATTATGAGAAATTTTGTTAAGAATCCACGCTAACTATTCCTAGCTAACTGTTCCTAGCTAACTGTTAATTCAGTATTACATTTTGTTTATCACAATTTATTTATCGCAATTTAATTATCGCAATTTATTTATCGCAATTTAAATTCTCGCAATTTTATTTATCGTCATTTAATTCCTGTTATTTATTTTACGCACTTTAAATGTCGGAATACGTATACAATGTTTTGACATATCATATCGACGCATCTATATATATTATTTGGAATAACCATAGACACTCTATATGCTGTAATGTTCGAGTTCGCTATACAGGGTTGAGGTTGATTATGTAATAATATATATACTTTGAGTTGTGATCGAGTCTGAGACATGTACACGGGTCACGATACGTATTAATTAATTCGAATATTATATATTAAACTATATATGAGTTGTTGTACTACTAATTGTGGACTACGAACTGTGGACTAATGACATTGGATAATTAAAATGAATTAAAATATTAATTATAACATATGAAACTATACAATTCTTCAAGTTTGCCACTTGATTTCATCTTAAACCTCATTGGTATCTTGACGATTACAATCTGCGTTCAAACCTTTCATGATTCTTGAAAACCCCTCAATCGAGAGGATGAACCCACCGCACTTCATCTACGGAAGAAAAGATTGATGCATATAGTTATGCACCTGAAAACACTCGGAACCTGAGTAAACGTTTAACACGTGTCTGTGCTAGCTCCTTTAGCATTGTTATTACTGAAAATAACATTGCAACTCTTTTCAAATTAGCCAAATTTGTCACAGCTCCAGCAAATCAACTTTAACTTTCATTCGGATTAAACTTATTATAACCTTGTTATATAAAGTTATCTTTCATCATCGTTACCGGAGAACCATTTATATTCCACCACACTAGGAGTAAACTTACCAACAACTCCATTACTCATCAGCTTAAGTCTCTCCGACGAACCGTTACAGTTGTTCATTAAAACCCTATCATATACTCATCCGCATCTTATAACGAGAATTACCACATCAATTACCAGAAATTAGCAATCAGTATTTTGAAATCTCGCAGCATGTCTACATCAACAGTTATATGTATACATATAACATTTATCTCTTAGAATTATGATCTTTCATTCTGAAATTCTGAAAAGCACCCAGTCTACGAATCAATACTCCAAAGTTTTAAAAAAGCTGATGAAGCAGTGAAAACTGAAGACTGCCTTAACAGTCAAAAGTTTAATGATAAAGAATGGAGTGTTGGAAACACTCAATGGAAAATTTGAACTGAAAAACGGATTGAGCAAACCATGAAGGAGATCGAGGACAAATACAAGAACCAAACCCTATATTCAAAGATTCCAGATGATTCTGTATCCGATGAAATCTTTAGAGAATGTCTTGCTCCGTACTCATGTTAAATCTTGTGGAAAAATCTTTCTTCATCAACCTTCGATCTTAGAAATTCCAAAATATCATCATAAATATCTTCGATATTTCTGAGGATATTTTCATAAATATTCTTGTCCGAAATTTTTCATCTCTTCGTGCTATCTATGTTACATCATCAAGGAAATTGTTTTAGTTCTAAAATTATGAAAAGTTTAAACTTAAAATATGAATGATATTGATGTAGTGTTGGGAACTGAAGCATGAGTTAGTATAATATAATGACACTTAATCAACGTGATTATATTATAGTAAGTCATGCTGAGTTTCTAATGGAACGGGATGATTCACAGACTATAATGTCATCATGTGCCATATTACACAGCTCTTACACTCTATCTAATATATAAACATATTAAGAACATAATTTCTTGATAGTTCTACCTTTTCTCTTGAATTCTGGTAATCTAACCAATCAAGAGTGGTGCTATTACAATTTCTTTCCTAGAACATTAACTATGTTCATTCCGAAGTTCGTATCTACGAATTCTGGACCATTATTCGCTTGACTTAAAGTCGGGAAGAGAAAACAAAAGGATGGAACTCCAAAATATAAAGGAAATGAAGAGAAGGAATTTATAGTGAAATATCAGACAAAGCAATTAAGACAGATCATCGCATTTAATCAAAGAGGATCCTAATTTCCTTAATTACCAAAGAATCAAATCTTATCACAAAGATTTTCTCCAAATCCCTTGAATTTCGGAATTCAACCATGACTAGTCAAAAGTTATGATGAAAGTTGTCTTTCTCATTTCACTCTTTTGTGATAGTTTCATTCGTACTCTTCGAATAATTGAATTATTTTATCCCTATTACTCAATGGTAATAAAACTCTATTTATCAGCTTATATGAGTCATGAAAACATATTTATTGTCAACCATGACTATCCCAATCAAATTTCGGGACGAAAGTTCTTTAACGGGTAGGTACTATGACGACCCGGAGATTTCTGACCAAATTTAAACTAAATCTTTATATGATTTCGACACGGTAAGCAAAGTCTGTAAAGTTGAATCTCAAAATTTTTGAACTACTTTCATGTAATCAATTACCCTTTGACTATTCCCGACGATTCATGAACCATTGTGTGTAAATAAAGATATATATATATATATATATATATATATATATATATATATATATATATATATATATATATATATATATATATATATATATATATATATATATATATATATATATATATATATTAATTATTATAAATTAAAATATTATATGAGCTAATTAATTATGTAAATAAAATAACATATGAAATTAAAATAAATCTATATATATATATATATATATATATATATATATATATATATATATATATATATATATATATATATATATATATATATATATATATATATATATATATAAGGTATATTGAATGTATATTTATATGATTAGAATTTATTTAATAAACGCTCGTAGCACTCGTTTGTCATCTTGATAGTTATTAATCAAGTTAAAAACGAACTTATGTGATTTTAAAATAAACGGTGATCCGAAAATGAGTTCTATAAATTTTAGGCTTACTAAAAACGTATTTAGGATTTAGTTATTAAATTTTAACACTTTTTATATTTTACCCAGAATTGAGAGGGACAATTGATGTAATTTTTATTTAATAAATTAATGATCGAATTTTATACCATAATGACCAAAATAAATAATTATAGTTAATTTAAAAATATGAAATTTTTCCGAAGACTTTTATCCACAACCGATTAACAGCGGAGTACGAAATTCTATCCCTAATGAAACTGTCCCTAGAAGAACATGGCAGCTTTGCTATTGCCTCACAGATTGATTTCCTGTAGCATTCACATGTTCCTTATTACATTTATGATCATTATTATATTATATTTAATTTTATATATAATACTCCGTTGCTTATTATAAACCAAGAATCCACCACCCCAACATCTATTTCCTTTCTCTGTATACAAATTGAAAACCCATTTGACTACCTTTTTGTTCTTTCTTTCTTATCACATTCAATCACCTTTATGTTTTAATCACAACAAACTTTCTTGTCCATATCACCCCATTTTTTTATATAGATATACATATACGTGCACACTACATGAAGCAACACAAACCCACCATCTTAAATTATTCCTTCTACCACTATTACCACAAGTCCTTTTATTGTAAATATTCGACTAACCCAAACAACCATCAAATGGTTCCGTAATTGGTTAAAATCTCTGCTCTATCATCTTCATCGATCACGATTAAAACCACCACCTTTCGTTTCCTTCTTGTAGCCGAGACCCGACTCATATAACACCCTGCTATCATTCGAAGAAAACCATTACAACCATCTACATCCATTTTCTACTACTATTATACCGTTATTTCTGCTGCCGTTTAAATGAAGAATGAGAGACGATGAAGATGATTAACAAATTTTGACTACCACGTTTTATTATTTATGTTTCTGTTCGAGCAGTTCAAACAAGAACCCACTACTATCCTTTCTAGATTATGAACCTCATATGGATAGTTACTACTGCGAATTTATTCTTCTTTTTCTGTTTCAAGCTCATGAAATCACCACCCCAAAACCACCATTATTTATTTTTTTTTCTTTTTCCTTCGACGCTGGAAAGCTGCTGTTGCAGCTGAATTTTTCCGTTTCTATTTATACGCTAATCTCCTTGTTGTTGTGGTGTATTCCTGCCGTCGAAGACCACCAAACTAACCACCATTATCTAACATTACTGCTACAGCTGCTCCGACCTTTTCTTTTCTTTTTTTTTTCTTTTTCTCATCGAATGCAAACAGGAACCGATGGACAGTTTGATAAATAAATCCTTGCTACATGGGCCGTGAATCCTTTTCCTTTCTTTGGGCCGAGATCCACTTGTTTGTTGGGTCAAGATTCATGTGTTGGTTGGGCCAAGAAATTAATGATGATAATAATGAATTCAAAGATGGTTATGGAGAATGATTATGATTAAGTTATGATAATATGATACTATGGTATAATCGATGATTATGTTAGCTAAGTAATGATTAATAAGTTGATGATCTGATTGAAATGTCCCGTTCATATTGATTATAAACGTTCCATATTAATTGATTTCGTCGCGAGGTTTTGAACTCTATATGAGACGTTTTTCAAAGACTGCATTCATTTTTAAAACAACCATAACCTTTATTTTATCGATAAAGGTTTAAAAAGTATTACGTAGATTATCAAGTAATGATAATCTAAAATATACTGTTTACACACGACCATTACATAATGGTTTAAAATAAGAATATATTACATCAAAAATAAGTTTCTTTTTTACATAATATCATACAAGCATGGACTCCAAATCTTGTCATTATTTTAGTATGCAACAGCGGAAGCTCTTAATAATTACCTGAGAATAAAATGCTTAAAACATCAACAAAAATGTTGGTGAGTTATAAGTTTAACCTATATATTATCAAATCATAATAATAATATAACACAAGATTTCATATTTCAATATGCATCCCATACATAGAGATAAAATTCATTCATATGTTGAACACTTGGTAACCGACATTAACAAGATACATATAAAAATATCCCCTATCATTCCGGAAAATCCTTCGGACATGATAAAAACAAATTCGAAGTACTAAAGCATCCGGTACTTTGGATGGGGTTCGTTAGGCCCAATAGATCTATCTTTAGGATTCGCGTCAATTAGTAGATCGGTTTACTAATTCTTAGGTTACCAAGCAAAAGGGACATATTTGGCTTCGATCATTCACCCATATAATGTAGTTTCAATTACTTGTGTCTATTTCGTAAAACATTTATAAAACTACATGTATTCTCATCCCAAAATATTAGATTTTAAAAGTGGGACTATAACTCACTTTCACAGATTTTTACTTCGTTGGGAGTAAGACTTGACTACTGGTCGATTCACGAACCTATAACAAATATATACATATATACATCAAAGTTGTCATTACCCGGGAATTTCCGACTAAATTTAAACTTAATCTTTATATTATTTGGATACGATAAGCAAAGTATGTAATGATGAGTCTAGAAAATTTTGAAACAATGTTCATATATTCAATTGACCTTCGACTGCTGTCGATGATTCACAAACCATCATGCGTAAATAAATATGTAAACAAATAAATATAGAAATATATATATATATATATAAACGTAAGTGTATATAAAATATGTTGAATTAATAAAATACACTTAAGGTACTGAATTATAATGTAAAATAATATACAGAATAATTAAGTATTATCAAAATAAATAAATAAATAAATAAATAAATAAATAAATATATATATATATATATATATATATATATATATATATATATATATATATATATATATGACTCTTGATCGTAACTAGTGGAAGGCCCTTGCGTTGCGACAGGTTTTAAATCGTTGATAGTTTGTTTTTTGAATCACGTTGTGTTGTAGTTTAAATAATAGGATTTGGTACTGACATATTTGTATTGCAACTACCTACCTTGCTAAAAAGAAAGAATCAAGGGTGCAACATTTGACTAATAACAAAGGTTTTCAACTTTGTTTGACTTTGAGTTCAACTTTTCAAAACCCTTTATCAATATCCAATAAGGACTAATGAAAGATGAAAGATAACCATTTCTCAACACTGAATTTTGAATTTGACATCAATTACTGGAACCGTTCAAAATAGATTATAACAACTATCAAGGTTCAAGATACTATTTAAACCAAACGCGCTGGACATTTGGTATCAAATCCTTGTTAAATTTAAGCTTATGAACACAAAACAGGTAATCGTTTGTAGGTCAGTTAAACGTTTCAATCATAAACTATTTTGATAATGCTATCTACGTTCAATACAATCTAGAAAAACCTCATCATATATAGTCAAGAAAATAATCTTAAAACTAAAAATGCAAAAGTATTTAAGTAATTAGTCATTATCACAGTAACCCACAATTAACAATCACAAATGCATAAACTATTACACAACCCACAATCAGCAACAACATGCGAAACGAAGATGAAATAAATGAAATATGATAAATCAAAAGAGATGCAACAATCACCTATTAACAGCAGGAAGCAGGGAAGAAATCACACCTCCAACAATAACCTACATACAACGCAAAATAAATTAGAAAACAATTTTCATATGCAAAAAATTTGTAACAATTAAACAAAAAATGAGTTACACTCAATGAGACAAAAGATCTTCATAGTAAAGAGATTTTATTCGACAAAAATCTGAAAAAGAACTCACATTCGATTGAGGGAAAACGAACAAATCTAAATAGCAAAAACAAATAGAAAATACAACAATTTAGTTAACCAATAAAGAAGCCAACGACACATAGAAAGTTATCGGTCAACAAAAAACACATCGCGAGTTACTTGAAGAGATGGAGACGAATGACAAACATAATGAAAATCAAAATTGATAAAATAGCTTACCAGAAAGAACAGGAACGTCACCCAAAAAAGGTAAGCCAACACTTTTTAAAATATATCTTCACTGACAGTGAGAAGTTAATTCAAAATATATCTTCGCTTGGTTGTACAGCCTACAAACAAATATTCATTACTCATAACCATTTACACAAACTATCAAATTGCACACGTGATTGTGTCTTGCAACTTGCAAAAGCCCTCAAACAGATTCAATCAAATATATACTAACTAAATAATTATAAAAAACTAAAGTTATCATATCTTATCTTTCTAATAAAATTTGCCTTCCAAAAAAAAAAAATTAAAAATTGGGCAAGCGTGTCGCCATCAGATCGTACTAAATAAAGTAGGTAACTGAATTTTTCTTTGTAGCCAAAATCAACAATTTAAAAACCTTACAAAACAACAGATCTGGAACTCCGTAGATGCGAGCCGAAACATCGTTGATTTTGCTATTACAATGACGATTCCGCTCAGTATTCGACGATCCGGCGAACTATGAATATATTTCGATAGTGATTTTCGTTCGATCTCTGAAGATTTCATTTGGCCGTCGGGGATTCAGTGGTTCACGTTATTTTCATGATTCTATAAAGAAAGATAACATAAGTTCGACAAAATCAAGTGAACCCTAATTTGTGAGACAAATGAGGTGAAACTGGAAGTTAGGTATTGGAATGGAAGAATCTGGTAGCATATATGGACGTGAATATTTTTAGGGATGATCAAATAGAGATAGAGTTTGTAGATAATTTGAAATAGCGATGGAGGAAAATCAGGGTGGAGAAGATAATGGGTTAGAAGGATCTGGATTCCTCAATTGTCTGTAAATGTAGTAAAAAAAATGTTGGGTTTTGAGACAGGATGAAAGGTCTAGAACACCTTGGAAAAAATATGTGTGGACTTTGTGGTAAGTTTTGAAAAAGTAAAAGTGTAAATAATATGTAGGGTGGGGTTGACTTATGAAAAATTAAAAAGTTTAGTGTGGATTTTTAAGGGAAATGAAGTTTTGAAAAAGTAAAAGTGTAAATAGTATGTAGGGTGGGGTTGACTTGTGAAAAATTAAAAAGTTTGGTGTGGATTTTTAAGGGAAATGAGGTTTACTATTCATTTGCCATATATCATTTAGATATGTAGAGTAATTAGGAAAGGAATATAGGATAATATATATATTGTATAAATAATAAATATTCAGCATATATTATCACGCAATATATATAACAATAATAATTAAAGGCAACTACAAGCTAAAAATATATCTGTTATAATATTATTACTATTATTTTTATTATTATTAATATCAAATCGTAAATTCTTACTAGTATTATTATTATTATTGTTATTATTATTATTATTATTATTATTATTATTATTATTATTAGTATTTATATAATTATTGGTATTATATTTATTAAGATATTCATTAATATTAATTATATAATTCATAAATGGTACAAATCAGTTCCCAGTTGCTATCAATCTTTTGTTTCTGTCTCTGGAACTGGTTACAACGTGATTCGATCACAAATACAAGAGAACAAATTCTGTTATGGGTACCAATCACCAACTATTGCATTCTTTTTTATTAATCATTGAATTCAATCGATCGAATATTAGTGTGTTTGTCTTTCATATTAATAATATATACATACAAATGATTCACATAGATCCACCACATATCTTCTCTAAATATATACATACATATACGGGACATCATACCCATAAATACACACACCTTTGGGTCTTCTTCTTCCACCTACAAATCAACCGCCACTTCACCACCATGTGTAACCACCTTCACGATCTCATTCTCGCTCTCATCCTCTTTGTCTCTCACATCTATTTCATGTTTCTTTTTCTGGTTATATAATCAAATCACCACTACAAAACCTATTACCATTACCTTTCACGTTTCTGTTGAAATCAACCACATCACCACATGGATCATTATCATGTAACCACCACAACCATCCCTTGTTGCTACCATAAACCTGCCACCATAAACCTGGCCATTAATTGATAATGGGGTTTATGTAAATTTGGGTTTTAGTTTAAGAAGATGAAAACAGAAGATTTCGGGTTAATAGAATTAGTCTGTGAACTAAATCAGGAAAACATAAGCAGAGTAGATGGTTTTGGTGCGGGTTAGGGGAGTGAGAGGTCACGGGTTTGAGCCTTGTCTGAGGCATTTCTTTTTAAGAGACGTTTTTAAAGGTAGTTTACTCAATTTTATTATTATTATTATTATTATTATTATTATTATTATTATTATTATTATTATTATTATTATTATTATTATTATTATTATTATTATTATTATTATTATTATTATTATTATTATTATTATTATTATTATTATTATTATTTTTATTGCTAGAATAAAATTAGAATTAGAATTAAAAATTTGAATTATTATTATTATTATTAGTAAAAGTATTTTTATTATTATCAATATAAGTATCATTATAAGAATTATTATTATTATTATCATTTTTTTATTATTATTATTAAAAGAATTATTATTTTTAAAATGATAATTTTTAAAAAATTTTCATTTTCATTGAAATTATTAGTATTATCAAAAGTATTATTTAAAATTATTTTTTATTAATATTTATATTATTATTATAACTATTATTATTAAAACTACCTTTTTATTTAAAATTTCGTTATCATTATTATTATTATATTATTATAACAAATAAATATTTTGTATATAAAAATATACCTATACTAAAATTTTATTAATATTACCTATAATCATATATTAAAAATATTAACATTTCTATTATGTAAATACAAAATAAATACATATATAACATGCAATTTAAGATATAAAATATATTAGAATTTAGTACAAATTATATATATAAACTACAACACTAAATATATAAATACTTTATAATTAATAGATGGAATTAATTGATTTTCATTATATGTTTTAATATATACAACTGATATAGGTTCGTGAATCTGAGGCCAACCATATACTTGTTCAATGTCGTCCTATGTATTTTTACTACAAAATACAGTATGGTGAGTTTCATTTGCTCTCTTTTTAATTGCTTTTGCAATATATATTTTTGGGCTGAGAATACATGCGCTGCTTTTATGAATGCTTTACGAAATAGACATAAGTATTTAAAATATATTCTACATTGAGTTGTACCACTGGCATGTAGTGACCCGAACTTTTCCATGTTTATATATATTAAATGAAATTGATATTTACATGATTAAGTGTTTCCAACATGTTAAGCAATCAAACTTATTAAGACTAGATTAATTGGAATAGGTTTCATATAGACAAATGACCACCCAAGTTGACCGGTGATTCACGAACGTTAAAACTTGTAAAAACTATACGATGATATATATATGGTTATATATATAGTTAACATGATTTTATTATAAGTATGTATCTCATTAGGTATTTTAACAATGAGTTATATACATAAAAATGAGACTATTAAATTAAGAAACTCGAAAACGATATATATATAACGATTATCGTTATAACATCCTACTAGGTACATATGAATCATATTAAGATATTGATACACTTGGTAAATTATGTTAAATGATAAGTAAATATATCATTAAGTGTATTAACAATGAACTACAAATGTAAAAATAAGACTACTAACTTAATGATTTCGAAACGAGACATATATGTAACGATTATCGTTGTAACGACATTTAACTGTATATATATCATACTAAGATATATTATATATCATAATATCATGATAATATAACAATTTAACATCTCATTTGATATAATAAACAATGGGTTAACAACATATAACAAGATCGTTAACCTAAAGGTTTCAAAACAACATTTACATGTAACGACTAACGATGACTTAACGACTCAGTTAAAATGTATATACATGTAGTGTTTTAATATGTATTCATACACTTTTGAAAGACTTCAAGACACTTATCAAAATACTTCTACTTAACATAAATGCTTACAATTACATCCTCGTTCAGTTTTATCAACAAATCTACTCGTATGCACCCGTATTCGTACTCGTACAATACACAGTTTTTAAATGTATGTACTATTGGTACATACACTCCAATGATCAGCTCTTAGCAGCCCATGCGAGTCACCTAACATATGTGGGAACCATCATTTGGCAACTAGCATGAAATATCTCATAAAATTACAAAACTATGAGTAATCATTCATGACTTATTTACATGAAAACAAAATTACATATCCTTTATATCTAATTCATACACCAACGACCAAAAACAACTACAAACACTTTCATTCTTCAATTTTCTTCATCTAATTGATCTCTCTCAAGTTCTATCTTCAAGTTCTAAGTGTTCTTCATAAATTCCAAAAGTTCTAGTTTCATAAAATCAAGAATACTTCCAAGATTGCAAGTTTACTTCCAAGTTTTCTAAATCCATTCCAAGTAATCATCCAAGATTAAGAAACCTTTGTTACTTACAGTAGGTTATCTTTCTAATACAAGGTAATAATCATATTCAAACTTTAATTCAATTTCTATAACTATAACAATCTTATTTCGTGTGGAAATCTTACTTGAAATTGTTTTCGTGTCATGATTCTGCTTCAAGAACTTTCAAGCCATCCAAGGATCCTTTGAAGCTAGATCCATTTTTCTCATTTTCAGTAGGTTTATCCAAGGAACTTGAGGTAGTAATGATGTTCATAACATCATTCGATTCATACATAAAAAGCTGTCTTATTCAACGTTATAAACTTGTAATCACTAGAACATAGTTTAGTTAATTCTAAACTTGTTCGCAAATAAAGTTAATCCTTCTAACTAAACTTTTAAAATCAACTAAACATATGTTCTATATCTATATGATATGCTAACTTAATGTTTTAAAACCCGGAAACACGATAAACACCATAAAACTGGATATACGCCGTCGTAGTAAAACCGGGGGCTGTTTTGGTTGGGATAATTAAAAGCTAAGAAGAACTTTGATTTAAAATCTATACTTCTGGAAAAAATTATTTTTCTTATGAACATGAAACTATATCCAAAAATCATGGTTAAACTCAAAGTGAAAGTATGTTTTTCAAAATGGTCATCAAGATGTCGTTCTTTCGACGGAAATGACTACCTCTTTCAAAAACGACTTGTAACTTGTATTTCCAACTATAAACTTATACTTTTTCTATTTAGATTCATAAATTTAAGTTCAATACAGAACCATGGCCACTGGAATCACTCAAAACTGATTAGAAACGAAGAAATGGAGAGTAAAATAAGATTGATAAAAACTACTCATTTTACCTACGTGAAAGTTAGTAATAAATCTTTTCCAACCATAACCTAATCAACTTATATTGTATATTATGTAATCTTGAGATACCATAGACACGTATACAATGTTTCGACCTATCATGTCGACCCATCTATATATATTGCGGAACAACCATAGACACTCTATATGTGAATGTTGGAGTTAGCTATACAGGGTTGAGGTTGATTCCAAAATATATATATAGTTTGAGTTGTGATCAATACTGAGATATGTATACACTGGGTCGTGGATTGATTCAAGATAATATTTATCGATTTATTTCTGTACATCTAACTGTGGACAACTAGTTGTAGGTTACTAACGAGGACAGCTGACTTAATAAACTTAAAACATCAAAATGTATTAAAAGTATTGTAAATATATTTTGAACATACTTTGATATATATGTATATATTGTTATAGGTTCGTGAATCAACCAGTGGCCAAGTCTTACTTCCCGACGAAGTAAAAATCCGTGAAAGTGAGTTATAGTCCCACTTTTAAAATCTAATATTTTGGGATGAGAATACATGCAGGTTTTATAAATGATTTACAAAATAGACACAAGTACGTGAAACTACATTCTATGGTTGAATTATCGAAATCGAATATGCCCCTTTTTATTAAGTCTGGTAATCTAAGAATTAGGGAACATACACCCTAATTGAAGCGAATCCTAAAGATAGATCTATTGGGCCTAACAAACCCCATCCAAAGTACCGGATACTTTAGTACTTCGAAATTTATATCATATCCGAAGGGTGTCCCGGAATGATGGAGATATTCTTATATATGCATCTTGTTAATGTCAGTTACCAGGTGTTCACCATACGAATGATTTTTATCTCTATGTATAGGATGTGTATTGAAATATGAAATCTTGTGGTCTATTGTTACGATTTGATATATATAGGTTAAACCTATAACTCACCAACATTTTTTTTGACGTTTAAAGCATGTTTATTCTCAGGTGAATACTAAGAGCTTCCGCTGTTGCATACTAAAATAAGGACAAGATTTGGAGTCCATGTTTGTATGATATTGTGTAAAAACTGCATTCAAGAAACTGATTTCGATGTAACATATTTGTATTGTAAACCATTATGTAATGGTCGTGTGTCAACAGGATATTTTAGATAATCTACGTAAAGCTTTTTAAACCTTTATTTATGAAATAAAGGTTATGGTTTGTTTTAAAAATGAATGCAGTCTTTGAAAAAACGTCTCATATAGAGGTCAAAACCTCGCAACGAAATCAATTAATATGGAACGTTTTTAATCAATAAGAACGGGACATTTCAGTTGGTATCCGAGCGTTGGTCTTAGAGAACCAGAATTTTGCATTAGTGTGTCTTATCGAGTTTATTATGATGCATTAGTGAGTCTGGACTTCGACCGTGTTTACTTGAAAAATGATTGCTTAACAAATTTTGTTGGAAACTATATATTTTTAACATGTGAATATTATGTGATATATTAATCTCTTAACGTGTTTGATATTATGTGATAGATGTCTACCTCTAATACAAGTCCCATTGACTCACCTAATAATAATGAAGAGTCAAATGTAATTTGAAATGATTCGTGGACTGATTCACAAGTTCCCGAAGAGTAACCGGAAGAAGAATCGGAACTGGAAGAAGAATCGGAACCGGAGGAGGAGGAATCGGAAGAAGAAATAGAACCGATGGGGGAAATAATAAAACGGTTAAGTAAAAGAAAATCCTCAACCAACCGACCAAGGTTAATTATGGTCAACGGTGTTTCCGCCAAGGAAGCAAAATATTGGGAGGATTACCAATTCTCCGAAGAATCGGATCCCGACGAGGATTCCGAGGATGTTATAGAAATTATCCCAACTGAATTTAAAAAGGCAAAAGAGAACAATAAGGGAAAGGGCATAAAAATAGAGAAATCTGATTCCAACCCCGATGAACTTTATATGTATCATCAACACCCGTATTTCTTAAGTTGTAACAATAACCCGGGAACCTCTAAACCACCAGGTTTTTCTAGACCAATGTGGAAAACGACGGCTCGTATTAGGGGAACATCATATATCCCTAAAAACTTAGCAAAAAGAACCAAGTTCGAAAAAGAAGAAACGAGTGAGTCGGAATAAGATAGTTGTATTTGTGCGGTGTAATATATGTAATATAGTGTGCTTATGCTTTACGATATATGTAAAAATTGCTTGTATTAATAAGTATCTTTTATGAATCTAACTCTTGTCTATTTTACAGTATAAAAACACAAAATGGATAGACAACCCAATATTTTAGAAGACTTACCCGGAGACATGATTGATGAAATCTTGTCTAGAGTCGGTCAGAATTCCTCGGCACAACTATTTATGGCAAAATCAGTTTGTAAGACATTCGAAGAACGTTCCAAGAATGCCTTGGTTTATAAAAGGCTATCGTTTGAAAGATGGGGGATATCACATTGGGAAACCCATAAGTTACGATGTGTTTACTTTGACGCATATATTGCGGGGAACCCAAATGCTAACGGGTTAAGAAATTATTTTGACTCAATGTATTCGAATATAGGACTTCATGATTTAGAAAAAGCGGCTAACATGCAACATAAAGAAGCATGTTATGCTTACGGGTTAGTAATGTTCGCTTCTCACCAAAGTGAGAAAAAGAACATCGGGCTACAACTATTAAACAAAACGTTCCCACAAGTGACGGAGTCGGTAATTGGGGTAAGAAATGAGGTTTTTAGGTTATTACGAGACTATTGGTAATTACGTAACCTTCGCCCTTTTGACGACGTTACAACACGTTGTCATACTATCGGTCACAACGGTTACGTTCCACAAGACCAAGGATGGGAAGTGGTATTAGTAAAACCAGAATGCATGACTTGTTTCTGGACGTATGAATTACGTGTCTTTGTTGCCTTTGCTGAACGCCTTATTTATTAACTAGAATTATCTTCGCAACTACTTTGTATCAAAGTTTTATGTGCTATATTTCATGCTATATGTAAAATAGCGGTATTGTAAGTTTGCAAGTTATTGTATAAAGGTTTGAATATTATATTTTTTTTTTGTGATTAGTTTTTCAAATAGAATTGTAGTAGTTGAAATGGTATGTTAGCTACTAAGTATGAACTTAACGGGTAGGTACTACCCGAATTAAAGAGTATAAAACGCTAATATGAAGAAAGAGCTTTTATAAATAAGTTCATATTACGCTACGAAATACTATTGACTACTCTTGATATTCTATATGATTAACTCGTTTCATTTGACTACTTTGAAGGAAATGGCATCGACTACTCGACACACCTTGAATATGAGTGAAGAGGAATTTCGTGCCTTTCTTGCTTGAAACATAGCCGCAGTACAGGCCGTGCTACATACCAACAATAACCTTGGATCTAGCAGTACAGGAAATCATGTAGGATGCACCTACAAAGAATTCACTTCCTGCAAACCTTTGGAATTTGATGGAACCGAAGGACCGATCGGATTGAAATGGTGGACCGAGAAGGTCGAATCGGTGTTTGCCATAAGTAAGTGTACTGAAGAGGACAAAGTGAAGTACGCTACGCATACGTTCACAGGTACTGCGTTAACATGGTGGAATACCTATCTAGAGCAAGTGGGACAAGATGATGCTTATGCACTACCGTGGTCAGCATTCAAGCACTTGATGAACGAGAAGTACCGTCCCAGAACCGAGGTCAATAAGCTCAAGACAGAACTTAGAGGGTTACGAACCCAAGGATTTGATATTACCACGTACGAAAGACGATTCACAGAATTGTGCCTATTGTGTCCGGGTGCGTTCGAAGATGAGGAAGAGAAGATCGACACATTTGTGAAAGGATTACCGGAAAGAATCCAAGAAGATATAAGTTCACACGAGCCCGCCTCCATACAACAGGCATGTAGAATGGCTCACAAACTAGTGAACCAGATTGAGGAAAGAATTAAAGAACAGACGGCTGAAGAGGCCAATGTGAAGCAAGTCAAAAGAAAGTGGGAGGAAAACGGTGATAAGAATCACCAATACAACAACAACAACAATTACAACAATAATCGCAACAACTATCCCAACAATCGCAACATCAATCGCAACTACAACAAACGGCCCAACAACAACAACAACAACAACAACAACAACAACAACAACAGCAACTACACCAATCATCCCAATAACAATAACAACCGCAACAACAACAACAATCAGAAGCAGCTATGCCAAAGGTGTGAAAAGTATCACTCGGGGTTCTGCACCAAATTTTGCAACAAGTGTAAAAGGAATGGTCGTAGCGCGGCGAAGTGGGAGGTCTACGGACCAGGGGTTAACAGAACGAAAGGAACAAATGGTGTCGGAACGAGTAATGGCGGAGCAAGTAGTGTCGGAGCAAGTTATGCCAATGTAGTTTGTTATAAATGTGAAAAACCGGGCTACATTATTAGAAATTGCCCGAACCAGGAGAACACGAATGGACAAGGCCGCGGAAGAGTTTTCAACATTAATGTGGTAGAGGCACAGGAAGACCCGGAGCTTGTTACGGGTACGTTTCTTATTGACAATAAATCTGCTTACATTTTATTTGATTCGGGTACGGATAGAAGCTATATGAGTAGAGATTTTTGTGCTAAATTAAGTTGTCCATTGACGCCTTTGGATAGTAAATTTTTACTCGAATTAGCAAATGGTAAATTAATTTCAGCAGATAATATATGTCGGAATCGAGAAATTAAACTGGTTAGCGAAACATTTAAGATTGACTTGATACCAGTAGAGTTAGGGAGTTTTGATGTGATAATCGGTATGGACTGGTTGAAAGAAGTGAAAGCAGATATCGTTTGTTACAAAAATGCAATTCGCATTATACGAGAAAAAGGAAAACCCTTAATGGTGTACGGAGAAAAGGGCAACACGAAGCTACATCTTATTAGTAATTTGAAGGCACAAAAACTAATAAGAAAAGGTTGCTATGCTGTTCTAGCACACGTCGAGAAAGTACAAACTGAAGAAAAGAGCATCAATGATGTTCCCGTCGCAAAAGAATTTCCCGATGTATTTTCGAAAGAATTACCGGGATTACCCCCACATCGATCCGTTGAATTTCAAATAGATCTTTTACCAGGAGCTACACCAATAGCTCGTGCTCTTTACAGACTCGCATCCAGCGAGATGAAAGAACTGCAAAGCCAACTACAAGAACTATTAAAACGTGGTTTCATTTGACCAAGCACAACACCATGGGGAGCTCCTGTTTTGTTTGTCAAGAAGAAGGATGGTACATTTAGGTTGTGTATTGACTACAGAGAGTTGAATAAACTTACCATCAAAAACCGTTATCCATTGCCGAGAATTGACGACTTATTTGATCAACTACAAGGCTCGTCGGTTTTTTCAAAAATCGATTTACGTGAGGGATATCATCAAATGCGAGTAATGGAGGATGATATTCTAAAAACTGCTTTTAGGACGCGTTATGGTCATTACGAGTTTATGGTTATGCCGTTTGGAATGACAAACGCACCAGCTGTGTTCATGGACCTTATGAACCGAGTGTGTGGGCCATATCTTGACAAGTTTGTCATTGTTTTCATCGATGACATACTTATTTACTCAAAGAATGATCAAGAGCACGAAGAACATTTGAGAAAAGTGCTAGAAGTATTGAGGAAAGAAAAATTGTACGCTAAGTTTTCAAAGTGTGAATTTTGGTTAGAAGAAGTTCAATTCCTCGGTTATATAGTGAACAAAGAAGGTATCCAGGTGGACCCGGCAAAGATTGAAACCATTGAAAAGTGGGAATCCCCAAAAACTCCGAAGCATATATGTTAATTTTTAGGATTGGCTGGTTACTACAGAAGATTCATCCAAGATTTCTCCAAAATAGCAAAACCCTTGACTGCATTAACGCATAAAGGGAATAAATTTGAATGGAAGGATGAACAAGAGAAGGCGTTTCAATTATTGAAAAAAAAGCTAACTACGGCACCTATATTGTCATTGCCTGAAGGGAATGATGATTTTGTGATTTATTGTGGCGCATCAAAGCAAGGTCTCGGTTGTGTATTAATGCAACGAACGAAGGTGATTTCTTATGCGTCTAGACAATTGAAGATTCACGAGCAAAATTATACGACGCATGATTTGGAATTAGGCGCAGTTGTTTTTGCATTAAAGACTTGGAGGCACTACTTATATGGGGTCAAAAGTAATATATATACCGACCACAAAAGTCTTCAACATATATTTAATCAGAAACAACTGAATATGAGGCAGCGTAGGTGGATTGAATTGTTGAATGATTACGACTTTGAGATTCGTTACCACCCGGAGAAGGCAAATGTGGTAGCTGACGCCTTGAGCAGAAATGACAGAGAACCCATTCGAGTAAAATCTATGAATATAATGATTCACACTAACCTTACTACTCAAATAAAGGAGGTGCAACAAGGAGTTTTAAAAGAGGGAAATTTAAAGGATGAAATACCCAAAGGATCGGAGAAGCATCTTAATATTCGGGAAGACGGAACCCGGTATAGGGCTGAAAGAATTTGGGTACCAAAATTTGGAGATATGAGAGAAATGGTACTTAGAGAAGCTTATAAAATCAGATACTCAATACATCCTGGAACGGGGAAGATGTACAAGGATCTTAAGAAACATTTTTGGTGGCCAGGTATGAAAGCCGATGTTGTTGAATACGTAGGAGAATGTTTGACGTGTTCTAAGGTCAAATCTGAGCATCAGAAACCATCAGGTCTACTTCAACAACCCGAAATCCCGGAATGGAAATGGGAAAACATTACCATGGATTTCATCACTAAATTGCCAAGGACTGCAAGTGGTTTTGATACTATTTGGGTAATAGTTGATCGTCTCACCAAATCAGCACACTTCCTGCCAATAAGAGAAGATGACAAGATGGATAAGTTAGCACGACTGTATTTGAAGGAAGTCGTCTCCAGATATCTAATACCAATCTCTATTATCTCTGATAGGGATGGCAGATTTATTTCAAGATTCTGGCAGACATTACAGCAAGCATTAGGAACTCATCTAGACATGAGTACTGCCTAACATTCACAAACTGATGGGCAGAGCGAAAGGACGATACATGTGACGACCTGGAAATTTCTGACCAAATTTAAACTTAACCTTTATATGTTTCTGACACGATAAGCAGAATTTGTAATGTTGAATCTCAAAAATTTTGGAACTACATTCATGTAATCAATTACCCTTTGACCGTGTTCGACGATTCACGAACAATTATGTGTATATAGATATGTATATATAATATATAATATTAGCTGAAAACATTAACAAAGTATTAGATATATGATACTTTACATGAACATATTTGTTTCGATATATTTATCGACAGAATTAAGAGATAATATCAAATGATTGAATTATCAGATACATTATGATATGATTACGGGCCTATGTTATGAGGTCCACTATGATTTAAGAAATCTATTCTTTTTTGACAACTCATTACTTAACCAGTATGATAAAGTTAACGGTATTTATATTTTATTTTATTAAATATATATAACGATTTAAATTAATATTATAAATATTTTTATACGCGTATTATACGTACACAGTTTTATACTTTTACTATACTTTAACTTTACCTTTACTTTACTTTTACTTTACTTTAACTTTAATAATTCATACTTTAATAATTCACTTTAATAATTTATACTTTAATAATTCACTTTAATAATTCATACTTTAATAATTCACTTTAATAATTCAAAAATCTATTATAAATAGAATTCAATAGGTTTCATTATTTCATAGAAACTCGAAAATATATTTCTCTAAACTCTCTCAATCGAATTACATATATATATATATTTACTTAGTATTATTTCAAGATATTATTAGTATACATAAGAAACTACGACGGAGTTATATTTAGACGATTTCAAAATAAGTTTTCAAATGAGATAGAGCTAAGGAAATTATGGGTTATAGCTATGAAGGTTATGGGTATTGATCGAGGGTATTGCTCGTGAGGTCAACCTAACGTTTATCATTTTCGTTGCGTCTACGTACTTTCCTGCAATATTGAATCACAATATTGATACGTGAGCATTCATATCTTATCTTTTATATATTAATAGTGTATCCCTGACTAGTGCTCGAGTATATATGATTATGCATGTTTGTATGCTTAGTTTCGTGGTTAAATAGTTTATGATAAATCACGAATTTGATACATATGCTACTAATATAAGTTATATGATATGCATGTCGTTGAAAAGCTGGAAAAAAAAAATTAATAACTTTTCATTTAGAAATCGTGTGGTTTCGATGAACGGATTAAAAGATATGGTCAACTGAATTATCATTAATTTTAATATTATTATTAAAACGATTATTATAACTATTATCAGTTGATGTTATTACTAAAATTATCTTTATTACTAAAAATTAATATTTTTATTGAAACTATCATTTTATTATTTTTATCATTATTATTATTATCAATATTATTTTATCAAATAAATATGCGTATAAAGATATTTTTACCACACGTAATGTAATTACATTAATAATACATACCACTATATTTTTATGATATTAAGTGAATTTTATAAATTTTATTACTTGAGATATATAAAAGTATATTTTTATCATATGAATTTTAATATAAATTTTTATTTATTAATAAATGACTTGTATTATTTAGTATAATAAGATCTGATAAATATATTTAAATATATAAAACTACTATATATAAGTTATATAATAAACATGTATAGATTTCGAAAGTCATTTTGGGTCAAGTTGACTTTTGTTGACTTTTGCATGTCGGTCTCGAGCATTAGGATTGTGATACACTACGACTTGACCTAAATTGTTAGACAGATATTGACCAACATATAAATATATATACTTAATATAGGTTCGTGAATCCGAGACAAAACCTGCACTTGTTCAGTGCCGTCATATACATAATTGCTACGAAATAGAGTATTGTGAGTTTCATTTGCTCCCTTTTTAAATATATTTTTGGACTGAGAATACATGCGCCGATTTATAAATGTTTTACGAAATAGGCACAAGTACTAAAACTAATTCTATGTGGGTTTAAACCAGAAATATACCCTTAGCTTGGTAACATTAAACTACTTGTCTATGTACGGTAGGCGCGAATCTTAAAGATAGATCTATTGGGCCTGACAAACCTCATCCTGACTATGGGATGCTTTAGTACTTCGAGGTTATTTTAAACACACCTGATCTGGTGTACTTCAGAGGGTAAAACATGAAATCTTGTGGTCTATTACTATTACGGAAATGATGGATTATGATAAACTAATGAACTCACCAACCTTTTAGTTGACACTTTAAAGCATGTTTATTCTCAGGTATTAAAGAAATCTTCCGCTGTGCATTAGCTCATTTTAAGGATATTACTTGGAGTCATTCAAGACATACTTTGAAAGACGTTGCATTCGAGTCGTTGAGTTCATCAAGATTAATATTAAGTCAATTATAGTTGGATGTAATATGAAATGGTATGCATACCGTCAATTTTTGATGTAAAGAAAGTTTGTCTTTTAAAAACGAATGCAATGTTTGTAAAACGTATCATATAGAGGTCAAATACCTCGTGATGCAATCAACTATTGTGAATCGTTTATAATGTATATGAACGGGTCCTTTCAGTTGGTATCAGAGCAGTGGTCTTAGCGAATCAGGTCTTGCATTAGTGTGTCTAACTGATAATTGTTAAGATGCATTAGTGAGTCTGGACTTCGACCGTGTCTACATGTCAAAAGTTTTGCTTATCATTTTTAGTCGAAAATCATCTACTTACCATCCTTAGGAAATTACCTTCTTATCATTCTTAAGTCTAGATGCGTTACTGTGAACTTTGACTGACATCTTTCAAAGATTTCTCCGTAATTTATGGGATTTTGGTATTATATATACATATGTAAATTATGTATTGAAGAATACCAAATCTAAATTCTACAATCTATTTCATACCAAAAATTCTTTCCCTAATCATACAAGATGGATCCCTCAACCAGTTCGAGTTCCTCAGATTCCGACAGCTATGCCGATATGGATTTCCACATGAGCTCTGAAAGCAGCGTGACCGGAATGGATCAACCAATTAGCCATCATCTATTCTGGATGAATTGGGGATGGGTTCGTAATCTACTTAACCATTGGAAACAAGAAGAAGGTGATCCCTTTCATTCACAATATTGCCCTTTTGGCAATGAACCTGAAGCACTTACCGACGAACCTGTCCGAAACACCATTTTCTCTCTCATTCCAAGAGTATCTCATCATGATTATATACTACACCAAATTCTAAATCTTATTTATCCGCTCGTCCGAACCGACAATCACCTGGGTGTAATAGAAGAAGTCAACGAGCTTCGCGCTAGGGTAGTAGCTTTGGAGAATATGGTGCAAAGGTTACAAATACCAGCAGCAGCAGCATAACCAGTACCACCATCAATAACATCAACAGTACCATTACCACCACCAATAATAACCGCATCGCAAACCTCAACCTCACAATCTGTCCCACGAGCATCGACGTCATACGCCATGTGGATACCAAGGAATACCACAACGATGAAGTATTGATTCATAACTTCATTGGGGAAACATTCTACGGCGATTATGTAATTTCTAAAGTTTAGAAATTATCTATCCTAGCCTTAACCATAAATCAAATGAGTTTAATTTAATATTAACTCATTAAATCAATATTACATCTGAAGAAATATACACATATATATTTCCATAAAGACTGTAATAAAATTCTTTTGTAAAAATATTAATTGTGAAATTTTTTTTAACGGGTAGGTAATACCCGAGAGATATATAAATTCACAATTAATATGTTACATTCTTCGAATCTGATTCAGCAAATCATCTATTATACTCCCTACTTTCACAACAATATACATTCTTTTATAGAAATCAAAACAACCATACTCATTCAAAATCTAATTACATATTCTGATTTTGAAATCTCAGAATTCGATTCAAGATATAACTGAAATCATCACTCTTAGATTCCTACATCTTTCAAAACTATACTTTGACTTCAAAACTTTCCTAGAACCTCATTTCTATTCATGGAACTCACAAAAATATTTGTATCATTCAAAATCTTAGAACATCATATGTATATTAACAATTACAATATGTGTTCAAACACTTCGAAATTCCTAAAGACATGCGAGATGATGATCCAACCACATATTACCCACTGTCATGCATCTGAAAAGCTCTCGAAATCAAAGTTATAGTTTAACACGTATCCGTGTCAGATCCTTTGATATTTATTACCAAATATAATTTTTCAATCTCTTTCCAAAATAGTTTTGTCACAGCTCCAGCAAATCACCTTCATTTGTTTATACGAATAAACCTTATTATAACAATTACCCCTTCATCATTGTTACCGGTGAACCTTTCATATCTCGCCACATTAGCAGTAAACTTATCAACAACTTCATTAACCTTCAACTTAAGCCTCTCCGAAAAGCCACTATACTTATTCATTAAAACCTCATCATGTACTCACCTACATCCTGTAACAATAATTGTCATACCAACTACTGGGAATTAGCAAATAGTATTTTGAATTTCGCGACAATTTTACGTCAAAAGTTATACATATAACGTCTATCTCCTAGACTTACATACTTCGAATGTGAATTTTCTGAAAAACATCCCAAACTATGAACTAGTTCTCCGAAATTGGAAAAAATGCTGATGAAGCAGCAAAAACTGTAAACGACTTTAACAGTCAAAAGTTTGATGATAAAGAATAGTATGGTGGTAAAGCTGAGAAAAAGAGAAGGTTTGAAAGTGGAAAACGGATTGAGCAGACCATGAAGGAGGCTGTGGACAAATCACAAAGACTAAACCTGCCTTCAAAGGATCCAAATGATTCAGTGTCTACTGAAATCGTTAGCAAACACCTTACTTCTTATTCTAAACCTTCACAGACAAATCTTCTTCATCATCCATATTATCGTATCTTTTATTATAATATCTTCGATATTCCTGAAGATATTTTCACAACTATTCTTATCCGAAATCTTTTATCTCTTCGCAATATCTGCGTTACAACATAAAAAGAAACCGTGTTAATTTTTAAATTCTAAAAAAAAATAAAAAAAATTTGAATTTAAAATAGGAATGTTTTTGAAGTAGTGTTGGGAACTGAAGCATGAGTTAGTATAATATAATGACACTTGATCAACGTGATTATATTATAGTAAGTCATGCTGAGTTTTTAATGGAACGTGATGATTCACAGAACATACCGTCATCATGCACTGTTTACACGACTCTTACATTCTACCCAATTTTCAAACATATTAAGAACATATCATCTTGATAGGTCTATATTTTCGGATATTCTGGTAATTTTCCAAATCAAGATCGTGCCATTACGATTTTCTTCTTGGAACAGTAACTATGTTCATCCAAAAATTCATATCTACGAATTCTGGACCATTATCCGCTTAACTTAAGGTCGGGAAGAGAAAACGAAAGCATGAAGCTCCGAAATATAATGGAGAATATAAAGCCCGATAACAATCCCGAAATTACAAACTGTGTATATCAATGCGTATAGCAATATAAAGACACGGGAGAATGAAAAACACAATAACCCCAAGGTAATGGTAGAAGAAAATAACTTCCTCCGGTGGTAGATGAAAAAGAAGAATGACAGATATGAAAGTTAAGAGTATATCAAGAATCAATACTGGATGAAGCATATTAACGAATGCTTTAAAGTATGAATTGGGGAGAAAGACTAGAAGGTGTGAACTGTGGAAATAAAGAAACGAATGGGGTGGATTTATAGTAAAATATCAGACAGAGAAATCGAGACAGATTATCGCATTTAATCAAAGAAGATCCTGATTTCCTTAATCGCCGAAGAACCAAATCTTATTGCAAAGATTTTCTTTAAATCCCATGAATTCCGAAAATCGATCATAACTACGTCATCGGTTAAAACGAATATACGTTTACTCATTTTACTCTCTTGCGATAGCTTCACTTATACTCTTCGCGTAATCAATTTGTTTTATCTATATTACTCAATGATGATAAAACTCTATTTATCAACTCATATTCGTCATGAAAACATTTTTATAGTTAGCCATGACGACCTCGATCAAATTTCGAGACGAAATTTCTTTAACGGGTAGGTACTGTGACGACCTGGAAATTTCTGACCAAATTTAAACTTAACTTTTATATGTTTCCGACACGATAAGCAGAATTTGTAATGTTGAATCTCAAAAATTTTGGAACTACATTCATGTAATCAATTACCCTTTGACCGTGTTCGATGATTCACGAACAATTATGTGTATATAGATATGTATATATAATATATAATATTAACTGAAAACATTAACAAAGTATTAGATATATGATACTTTACATGAACATATTTGTTTCGATATATTTATCGACAGAATTAAGAGATAATATCAAATGATTGAATTATCAGATACATTATGATATGATTACGGGCCTATGTTATGAGGTCCACTGTGATTTAAGAAATCTATTCTTTTTTGACAACTCATTACTTAACCAGTATGATAAAGATAACGGTATTTATATTTTATTTTATTAAATATATATAACGATTTAAATTAATATTATATATATTTTTATACGCGTATTATATGTACACAGTTTTATACTTTTACTATACTTTAACTTTACCTTTACTTTACTTTTACTTTACTTTAACTTTAATAATTCATACTTTAATAATTCACTTTAATAATTTATACTTTAATAATTCACTTTAATAATTCATACTTTAATAATTCACTTTAATAATTCAAAAATCTATTATAAATAGAATTCAATAGGTTTCATTATTTCATAGAAACTTGAAAACATATTTCTCTAAACTCTCTCAATCGAATTACATATATATATATATATATATATATATATATATATATATATATATATATATATATATATTTACTTAGTATTATTTCAAGATATTATTAGTATACATAAAATACTACGACGGAGTTATATTTAGATGATTTCAAAATAAGTTTTCAAATGAGATAGAGCTAAGGAAATTATGGGTTATAGCTATGAAGGTTATGGGTATTGATCGAGGGTATTGCTCGTGAGGTCAACCTAACGTTTATCATTTTTGTTGCGTCTACGTACTTTCCTGCAATATTGAATCACAATATTGATACGTGAGCATTCATATCTTATCTTTTATATATTAATAGTGTATCCCTGACTAGTGCTCGAGTATATATGATTATGCATGTTTGTATGCTTAGTTTCGTCGTTAAATAGTTTATGATAAATCACGAATTTGATACATATGCTACTGAGATAAGTTATATGATATGCATGTCGTTGAAAAGCTGAAAAAAAATTAATAACTTTTCATTTAGAAATCGTGTGGTTTCGATGAACGGATTAAAAGATATGGTCAACTGAATTATCATTAATTTTAATATTATTATTAAAACGATTATTATAACTGTTATCAGTTGATGTTATTACTAAAATTATCTTTATTACTAAAAATTAATATTTTTATTGAAACTATCATTTTATTATTTTTATCATTATTATTATTATCAATATTATTTTATCAAATAAATATGCGTATAAAGATATTTTTACCACACGTAATGTAATTACATTAATAATACATACCACTATATTTTTATGATATTAAGTGAATTTTATAAATTTTATTACTTGAGATATATAAAAGTATATTTTTATCATATATGAATTTTAATATAAATTTTTATTTATTAATAAATGACTTGTATTATTTAGTATAATAAGATCTGATAAATATATTTAAATATATAAAACTACTATATATAAGTTATATAATAAACATGTATAGATTTCGGAAGTCATTTTGGGTCAAGTTGACTTTTGTTGACTTTTACATGTCGGTCTCGAGCATTAGGACTGTGATACACTACGACTTGACCTAAATTGTTAGATAGATATTGACTAACATATAAATATATATACTTAATATAGGTTCGTGAATCCGAGACAAACCCTGCACTTGTTCAGTGTCGTCATATACATAATTGCTACGAAATACAGAAATGTGAGTTTCATTTGCTCCCTTTTTATATATATTTTTGGACTGAGAATACATGCGCCGATTTATAAATGTTTTACGAAATAGGCACAAGTACTAAAACTAATTCTATGTGGGTTTAAACCAGAAATATACCCTTAGCTTGGTAACATTAAACTACTTGTCTATGTACGGTAGGCGCGAATCCTAAAGATAGATCTATTGGGCCTGACAAACCTCATTCTGACTATGGGATGCTTTAGTACTTCGAGGTTATTTTAAACACACCTGATCTGGTGTACTTCAGAGGGTAAAACATGAACGTTAAGGCTTGTTACCGGGTGCCTACAACTTATAGAATACTTTTATACACTTGCGAGTGTACGGATATTTATAGAAACTGAAATCTTGTGGTCTATTACTATTACGGAAATGATGGATTATGATAAACTAATGAACTCACCAACCTTTTGGTTGACACTTTAAAGCATGTTTATTCTCAGGTATTAAAGAAATCTTCCGCTGTGCATTAGCTCATTTTAAGGATATTACTTGGAGTCATTCAAGACATACTTTGAAAGACGTTGCATTCGAGTCGTTGAGTTCATCAAGATTAATATTAAGTCAATTATAGTTGGATGTAATATGAAATGGTATGCATGCCGTCAATTTTTGATGTAAAGAAAGTTTGTCTTTTAAAAACGAATGCAATGTTTGTAAAACATATCATATAGAGGTCAAATACCTCGTGATGTAATCAACTATTGTGAATCGTTTATAATGTATATGAACGGGTCCTTTCAGTTGGTATCAGAGCGGTGGTGTTAGCGAACCAGGTCTTGCATTAGTGTGTCTAACTGATAATTGTTAAGATGCATTAGTGAGTCTGGACTTCGACCGTGTCTACATGTAAAAAGTTTTGCTTATCATTTTTAGTCGAAAATCATCTACTTACCATCCTTAGGAAATTACCTGCTTATCATTCTTAAGTCTAGATGCGTTTTCCTACATTTATTGCATAATAATGTATAGACGAATTCTTATCTTAGCATATCTGTTACTGTAAACTTTGACTGACATCTTTCAAAGATTCCTCCGTAATTTATGGGATTTTGGTATTATATATACATATGTAAATTATGTATTGAATAATACCAAATCTAAATTCTACAATCTATTTCATACCAAAAATTCTTTCCCTGATCATACAAGATGGATCCCTCAACCAGTTCGAGTTCCTCGGATTCCGACAGCTATGTCGATATGGATTTTCACATGAGCTCCGAAAGCAGCGTGACCAGAATGGATTAACCAATTAGCCATCATCTATTCTAGATGAATTGGGGATGGGTTCGTAATCTACTTAACCATTGGAGACAAGAAGAAGGTGATCCCTTTCATCCACCACATTGCCCTCTTGGCAATGAACCTGAAGCACTTACCGGTGAACCTGTCCGAAACACCATTTTCTCTCTCATTCCCAGAGTATCTCGTCATGATTATATACTACACCAAATTCTAGATCTTATTTATTCGTTCGTCCGAACCGACTTGTTGGAATGAAGTGGGGGATAGACAGATTACGGGTCCGGAGATAATACAAGAAACTACCGAGAAAATCATCCAAATTCAACAGAGCTTGAAATAATGGAGAAATGGTCATGCTTAAGGTTTCACCTTGGAAGGGCGTTGTTCGATTTGGTAAACGGGGGAAACTAAATCCAAGGTACATTGGACCATTCAAGATTATAGATCGTGTCGGACCAGTAGCTTACCAACTGGAGCTACCTCAACAACTCGTGGCTGTACATAACACTTTCCACATTTCAAATTTGAAGAAATATTTTGCTAAAGAAGATCTCACTCTTCCATTGGACGAAATCCAAATCAATGAAAAACTTCAATTCATTGAAGAACCCGTCAAAATAATGGATCGTGAGGTTAAGAGACTTAAACAAAACAAGATACCGATTGTTAAGGTTCGATGGAATGCTCGTAGAGGACCCGAGTTCACCTGGGAGTGTGAAGATCAGATGAAGAAGAAATACCCGCATCTATTTCTGGAAGATTCGTCAACACTTTCAACAGCTTAAAATTTCGGGACGAAATTTATTTAACGGGTAGGTACTGTAGTGACCCGAACTTTTCCATGTTTATATATATTAAATGAAATTGATATTTACATGATTAAGTGTTTCCAACATGTTAAGCAATCAAACTTATTAAGACTTGATTAATTGGAATAGGTTTCATATAGACAAATGACCACCCAAGTTGACCGGTGATTCACGAACGTTAAAACTTGTAAAAACTATACGATGACATATATATGGTTATATATATAGTTAACATGATTTTATTATAAGTATGTATCTCATTAGGTATTTTAACAATGAGTTATATACATAAAAATGAGACTATTAAATTAAGAAACTCGAAAACGATATATATAACGATTATCGTTATAACGTCCTACTAGGTACATATGAATCATATTAAGATATTGATACACTTGGTTAATTATGTTAAATGATAAGTAAATATATCATTAAGTGTATTAACAATGAACTACATATGTAAAAATAAGACAACTAACTTAATGATTTCGAAACGAGACATATATGTAAC
Source organism: Rutidosis leptorrhynchoides (assembly GCF_046630445.1). Classification (NCBI taxonomy): domain Eukaryota; kingdom Viridiplantae; phylum Streptophyta; class Magnoliopsida; order Asterales; family Asteraceae; genus Rutidosis; species Rutidosis leptorrhynchoides. The sequence continues at coordinate 407,880,367 of NC_092335.1, forward strand.
GATTATCGTTGTAACGACATTTAACTGTATATATATCATACTAAGATATATTATATATCATAATATCATGATAATATAACAATTTAACATATCATTTGATATAATAAACAATGGGTTAACAACATTTAACAAGATCGTTAACCTAAAGGTTTCAAAACAACATTTACATGTAACGACTAACGATGACTTAACGACTCAGTTAAAATGTATATACATGTAGTGTTTTAATATGTATTCATACACTTTTGAAAGACTTCAAGACACTTATCAAAATACTTCTACTTAACAAAAATTCTTACAATTACATCCTCGTTCAGTTTCATCAACAAATCTACTCGTATGCACCCGTATTCGTACTCGTACAATACACAGCTTTTAGATGTATGTACTATTGGTATATACACTCTAATAATCAGCTCTTAGCAGCCCATGTGAGTCCCCTAACACATGTGGGAACCATCATTTGTCAACTAGCATGAAATATCTCATAAAATTACAAAAATATGAGTAATCATTCATGACTTATTTACATGAAAACAAAATTACATATCCTTTATATCTAATCCATACACCAACGACCAAAAACACCTACAAACACTTTCATTCTTCAATTTTCTTCATCTAATTGATCTCTCTCAAGTTCTATCTTCAAGTTCTAAGTGTTCTTCATAAATTCCAAAAGTTCTAGTTTCATAAAATCAAGAATACTTCCAAGATTGCAAGTTTACTTCCAAGTTTTCTAAATCCATTCCAAGTAATCATCCAAGATCAAGAAACCTTTGTTACTTACAGTAGTTTATCTTTCTAATACAAGGTAATAATCATATTCAAACTTTAATTCAATTTCTATAACTATAACAATCTTATTTCGAGTGGAAATCTTACTTGAAATTGTTTTCGTGTCATTATTCTGCTTCAAGAACTTTCAAGCCATCCAAGGATCCTTTGAAGCTAGATCCATTTTTATCATTTCCAGTAGGTTTATCCAAGGAACTTGAGGTAGTAATTATGTTCATAACATCATTAGATTCATACATAAAAAGCTGTCTTATTCAACGTTATAAACTTGTAATCACTAGAACATAGTTTAGTTAATTCTAAACTTGTTCGCAAATAAAGTTAATCATTCTAAGTAGACTTTTAAAATCAAATAAACACATGTTATATATCTATATGATATTCTAACTTAATGATTTAAAACCCGGAAACACGATAAACACCATAAAACTGGATATACGCCGTCGTAGTAAAACCGGGGGCTGTTTTGGTTGGGATAATTAAAAGCTAAGAAGAACTTTGATTTAAAAGCTATACTTCTGGAAAAATGATTTTTCTTATGAACATGAAACTATATCCAAAAATCATGGTTAAACTCAAAGTGAAAGTATGTTTTTCAAAATGGTCATCAAGATGTCGTTCTTTCGACGGAAATGACTACCTCATTCAAAAATGACTTGTAACTTGTATTTCTGACTATAAAATTATACTTTTTCTATTTAGATTCATAAAGTTAAGTTCAATACGAAATCATGGCCACTGGAATCACTGAAAACGGATTAGAAACGAAGAAATGGCGAGTAAAACAAGATTGATAAAAACTACTCATTTTACCTACGTGAAAGTTAGTAATAAATCTATTCCAACCATAACCTAATCAACTTATATTGTATATTATGTAATATTGAGATACCATAGACACGTATACAATGTTTCGACCTATCATGTCGACCCATCTATATATATATTGCGGAACAACCATAGACACTCTATATGTGAATGTTGGAGTTAGCTATACAGGGTTGAGGTTGATTCCAAAATATATATATAGTTTGAGTTGTGATCAATACTGAGATACGTATACACTGGGTCATGGATTGATTCAAGATAATATTTATCGATTTATTCCTGTACATCTAACTGTGGAAAACTAGGTGTAGGTTACTAACGAGGACAGCTGACTTAATAAACTTAAAACATCAAAATGTATTAAAAGTATTGTAAATATATTTTGAACATACTTTGATATATATGTATATATTGTTATAGGTTCGTGAATCAACCAGTGGCCAAGTCCTACTTCCCGACGAAGTAAAAATCTGTGAAAGTGAGTTATAGTCCCACTTTTAAAATCTAATATTTTGGGATGAGAATACATGCAGGTTTTATAAATGATTTATAAAATAGACACAAGTACGTGAAACTACATTCTATGGTTGAATTATCAAAATCGAATATGCCCCTTTTTATTAAGTCTGGTAATCTAAGAATTAGGGAACAGACACCCTAATTGACGCGAATCCTAAAGATAGATCTATTGGGCCTAACAAACCCTATCCAAAGTACCGGATGCTTTAGTACTTCGAAATTTATATCATATCCGAAGGGTGTCCCGGAATGATGGGGATATTCTTATATATGCATCTTGTTAATGTCGGTTACCAGGTGTTCACCATATGAATGATTTTTATCTCTATGTATGGGATGTGTATTGAAATATGAAATCTTGTGGTCTATTGTTACGATTTGATATATATATAGGTTAAACCTATAACTCACCAACATTTTTGTTGACGTTTAAAGCATGTTTATTCTCAGGTGAATACTAAGAGCTTCCGCTGTTGCATACTAAAATAAAGACAAGATTTGGAGTCCATGTTTGTATGATATTGTGTAAAAACTGCATTCAAGAAACTGATTTCGATGTAACATATTTGTATTGTAAACCATTATGTAATGGTCGTGTGTAAACAGGATATTTTGGATAATCTACGTAAAGCTTTTTAAACCTTTATTTATGAAATAAAGTTTATGGTTTGTTTTAAAAATGAATGCAGTCTTTGAAAAAACGTCTCATATAGAGGTCAAAACCTCGCAACGAAATCAATTAATATGGAACGTTTTTAATCAATAAGAACGGGACATTTCATGGCATACTTCCCTGTAGCTTGGTAACTACCATTTACATGCGGTATTGTAAACGCGAATCCTGTTGATAGATCTATCAGGCCTGACAACCCCAACCGGACTGGACGACCAGTATTCAACGGTTGCACAGTACTTCGTTTCAGTGACTACACTTGGTACAGTGTAGTGAGATTTCATAATAAAGGGAATATGCGACGTTGATTAAATGTTAAGTATGGTTACCAAGTGCTCAACCACTTAGAATATTTTTATTAAAACGTTTATGTAAACGGAAATCTTGTGGTCTATTAATATAATGAAATGATTGTTATGATAAACCTATGAACTCACCTACCTTTTGGTTGACACTTTAAAGCATGTTTATTCTTAGGTATGAATTAAATCTTCCACTGTGCATTTGCTCATTTTAAAGACATTACTTGGAGTCCTTCATGGCATATTTAGGTCAGTACCTCGCAATGAGACCAGATGTTGTTGACTTCGTCCAGGTGGATAAGGACGGGTTTTTACAAAAGTATGTTCAAAATATATTTACAACATTTTTAATACATTTTGATGTTTTAAGTTTATTAAGTCAGCTGTCCTCGTTAGTAACCTACAATTAGTTATCCATAGTTAGATGTACAGAAAATAAATTGATATATATTATCTTGAATCAATCCACGACCCAGTGTATACACGTCTCAGGCTAGATCACAACTCAAAGTATATATATATTTGGAATCAACCTCAACCCTGTATAGCTAACTCAAACATTAGAAGTTGAATGGTTTTTGGATCTCTTTATTTGTCCTATGATGTTAAGATCATCAACATAAACAAATATAATCACATATCCGATTGTTGTTTTCTTAATGAAAACACATGGGAAAATAGGATTATTTGCATACCATTTGCTTATCAAGTATTCACTTAATCGGTTATACCACATACGACTCGATTGTTTCAACCCATATAAAGATCTTTGTAATTTAATCGAATACATTTCATTGAGTTTTGCATTTGATGCTTCTAATACCTTAACCCTTCATGTATATTTATGTATATATCACTATCAAGGGATTCATTTAAATAAGTAGTAATAACATCCATGAGATGCATTTCTAAATTTTTAAAAACTGCCAGGCTGATTAAGTAATTTCATCCATAACAGGAGATTAAGTTTTCTCATAATCAATTTCTGGTCTTTGGGCTTTACCTTGTAACTTCATTTTTCTCATTTCTTTTTCAGATAAAAATTTATTTGTATTCCATACGTTTCACATCTTTAGGTGTGAGAATGATAGATCCGAAAACTTTTCTTTTATTGAGCGATTCAAATTCAGCTCGTATTGCTCTTTTCCAATTGAGTCCAATCATGTCTATTTTGACATGCAATGACAGATTTTGGTTCCAGATCATCATCTTTATTCATGATGTCATTGTAAGATTATATGAAAAATCAATGTTTGTCATTTTATTTCGGTTCCATAATATTGCATAATTTATTGCAATTTATGTATTTACATTGTCAATATCCTCTGTAGAAGGAATATTGATTTGTGGTTCTTCTTGAACACCTTTTTTTTTTAACTCATTATCAGCTCAGCTAATTTTCATTTTCGAGGATTTTTATTTTTGGAACTAATTTGTCTTCCACGTTTCAGACGTGACAAAAGACTCATGAGTGACATTATTGCCAGCTTTTGGAATTTCAATTCTTACTAGAGCATTTACTGCTGATATATATGATTTAGTCACTCTTTTTGCATCTGTAAATGCATCGGTCAATTTATTCGCAAGTTCTTGCATATGCATTTTTTTTGAATTTTTTTGTTTCGCATTCTTTTGTGCGAGTATCAAGATACCTTAATTGATGTTCACATCATGAAACATCATTTTATTTTATTTTTCATTTCTCCCCCTAATCTAGGGAACAATTTTTCATTAAAATGACAATCAGAAAAAAAGTGCTGTAAAAACATCACTCGTCATGGATTCAATATATCTTATGATTGAAGATGTTTCATATCCAACATATATTTCAATCCTTCTTTGAGGAGCCATTTGTTGTGGTGGTGCAATTAAACATACACTGCACAACCAAATGTTCTAAGATGGAAAATATTTGGCTCTCGACCAAAATTAAGTTGGTAATGGAGAATATTTATGACTTGCACTTGGTTTAATGCGAATTAATGTCGCATCATGTAAATTTACATGTCTGCATATAAATATTGAGAGTTTTGTACTCATTACCAATTGTCTAGTTATTAGCTGCAAGCATTTATCTATTGATTCAGCTAAACCAATTTTGTGCATGCACATAAGCAACTGAATGTTCAACAACAATCCTTGTAGACATATAATAATCATTAAATGCTTGAGATGTTAACTCACCAGCATTATCAAGTCTTATCCTTTTAATGGTGTAATCAGAATAATGTGTTCTCAATTTAATAATTTGTGCAAGAAACTTTGCAAATGCCATATTACGGCTTGATAACACAAAAACATGAGACCATCCGCTAGATGCGTCTATTAGAACCATGAAATATCAAAATGGTCCACATGATGGATGAATTGGTCCATATATATAACCTTGAATTCTTTCAAGAAATATTGGTGATTCTTTCTCAATATTCTTTTCATTAATCACCATATGTGCTTTTCATTAATCACCATATGTGCTTTTTCATTAATCACCATATGTGCTTTTCATTAATCACCATATGTACTTTTCATTAATCACCATATGTGCTTTTTCATTAATCACCATATGCGCATTTCATCATATATCCTTTTCACCATATGCACATTTAATCATATGCGCTGCACTTTTAATCATATGCGTTGCGCTTTTCATCATATGCGCCTTTTATCATATGCACTTTTAATCATATGCGCTGCGCTTTTAATCATATGCGCCGCGCTTTTAATCATATGTGCTTTTTATCATATGCGGCTTTAATCATATGCGCTGCGCTTTTCATCATATGCGCTTTTTTTCATATGCGCTTTTAATCATATGCGCTGCGCTTTTCATCATATGCGCTTTTCGGTGCTACATAGGTATTCTCATTTCTGATTATCATTGACTGATAATCATATCCATTATGATATATATTAGAGAAACTTAACAAATTTCTCTTTGATTCGGGAGAAAACAAAGCATTGTTTATCAGAAAATTCGTACCATTTGGTAATATGAATTTTTTCCTTTTCCGTTCCTTATATCAAGTTTGCAAGACCTGATATAGTATTTTTAATTCTTTCATTTGATTTAAATCAATGAAATATTTCTTAGATTTGATCATAGTGTGTATGTTACCACTATCTGCAATACATAGGTCTTTACCATTTAATTGATGTTGTATTTCAGCAGGATTCATACTAAAACTTCAAATAAGATAAGCAAATAATGAGTTATATTTTAGCAAGATAATCAAATTATATTACCTGCAAACAAGTTACAATCTGAAGTACATAAAAGATAACACTTAATAAACATATGCGTTATGGTCTAAAATCATTTATTTATGAGTGATACATAACAAGCTAGGCATCTTAGAAAATTCAAACCATTCAAGTCTCAGGGTAGCTCAGGGTTTATTTAATCAAGATTTTTCAACAGATTCATTCTCGTTTTCTTTTCTTTTGGGACTTATTTCTAGAGATAAACAAGATGTTCATGTATTCAAGAAATACTAGACAGATGATCCACGTTACCAGATCATTAATAAGAATCTCTGGAATTCTTATAAGAGCGTCTACTACCATCTTCAATTTTATTCTTTCATGGATCACCGTTATTTCTTGATAATTAATATCGTATCTATCTTTGAGTATTTTCCATAATACACTTGGATCTTCGATCATATAATATGCAGATTCTAAGAACTCGTCAATATGTTTGCTAAGAAAAATACTTGCTATTGCTTTCTCTTGTTCGGAACAATTGTTATTTTCATTCAAGGTTTTTAAAATATCGATTGATTCGAGATGTTTTTCTACATTCATAACCCATGTTAAGTAGTTGTTCCCACTTGATTCTAAAGGAGAAAATTTAAGCCTTTTCAAATTTGACATTTTCTATTATCAAAAAGATGAACAACATAAATCATAATCAACTTCTATTCATAGACAAATAATAAAATGAAATTAGAATCATTTTAAATTCATAAGTAGAAAATAACAGAATAATGGCAAGATTACAAATGATAAAACCACAAGAGCAGGATAGAATATAGGTTCGCCCGGTGGCATATTAGCAATAATGATGATAGTTAATATGACCAATACAATAGGAAAAATCATCCTTGTTTGAATCATCTTTACAAAAAACTTTTTTTTAGAGTGGTAATCTGAGAAAATGAAGATTGATTTGTGAAAATATGAAAACGAAGATGTTTATTTTATATTTGAAAAATATAGTCGTTGTAACGTCGTCAGTTGACGTTAACAACCGTTATGTATATATGACCGTTGTAACGTTGTTAGTTGACGTTAACGACTGTTATGTACTCGTTGTATTAATAATAATTTTAATAAAAGAATTTTATTAGTACAAATACGATTACTATAAATACATTTAGTATAAATATGTTTAGTATAAATACGAAGATTAAGAGAATAAACATATTATGCATAAATAATAAATTTTAAGAATAAACATTAGTATGCATGAAATAAATAATGATTAATTGCATAAGTAATCATAAATGTTAGATAACATAAATATAAATGTTAGTGAAGTTAATAAGAGTTAGATTATAGAAATATAATTCAGGCGGTATAACCGACCATATATAACTTAAATAACATAAATATAAATGTTAATGAAGTTAATAAAAGTTAGATTACATGAATATAATTCAGGCGGTATAACCGATCATATATAACTTAAATAACATAAATATAAATGTTAGTGAAATTAATAAAAGTTAGATTACATAAATATAATTCAGGCGGTATAACCGACCATATATAACTTAAATAACATAAATATAAATGTTAGTGAAGTTAATAAAAGTTAGATTACAGAAATATAATTTTACTTATGATGATAATAATATTTACCTTACTAATAAATAATAGAAGATATCGTTAAAGAATTTCTTACCTTGATTAATGACTTGTTCTTTCTTAGATAAACCTTGATTATACGGAGCACTTCGTGCTGATAACGTGTTATAATTTAGGAGTTTATAACTACTTTTAGTGACTTGATTATTGACTATAGACTACTAATATTTAGAGAAGAAAGGAATATGAAATATTTATTGAAGTAATTCATATCGATTCTTACAACCCAATTGCTTATTTATACTACTGGATGATTAGGTGAAACAGTAATAATAATATAAAAAAAGGTCATCCAATATTGACTTTAATATTACAACATAATATTCATTTTAAACAATAATATTTCTTTGAAAATAAATATTCTGAACTTTTTTTTGACAAAATGACAAAAATACCCCTCTGTTCATTTAGAAGATAAGAGTGGGAAACAAGATGAACCATAGAATGTGGGATCAATTGTAGGAAAATTTGGAAAATTCATATGTACGTATCTCATTCCTGTTAAGAAGATGGAACGGTAAATAACTTATTGGCATATGAACCTGACCATTGAAGCAATGATGCCAAGAAGATTCAATCATGTTTACATGACTATTAAAAGATGGAAAGCACAAGAGCTATTAACGGATGTCTATCCTATTATATCCTAACACAAACATATGGAGTATTACATATAAATATAAACTCATTATATCAAATTAATTATTAAAAAATATTATATCAAAATAATTAATTACTAATCATCTATGTTATTTGATCATGTGAAAGACTACGATGAGAGGTTGGAGATGACGTTGTGATTGCTTCGACCTATGAGTTAAATCCTCGTACCGCCGTTAATTTCAAGATCTTCAAGATCTTGGATACTTTTATATATTCTTTCAGAATATTTTCTGCTAATGATCACCTATTCAATCGGTCAAAATTTTATCCATGATGTCTCATTTTCTTTCTTAATGCATTAGTTCCATTAAGAATTAAAAATAATAATAAAACAAAAGACTGTAATTAAGACTCCCATTTTTTAGTCTTTTTTGTGAAGGCAATTAAAGGAAAATAAAAGGAAATATAAGGAAACATTACGGAGAAGGAAACATATGTTGTAAATGATGAATGTACCACATTCAGTTCCATAATTTTTTCTTTAATTTTCTTTCATTTTTTTATTTCTTTATCAAGAAAGACTCACAAATGTGATACATTCTTTATCTATCTCAATTCCCTTTATTTTTAAATTTTTTACTTGAACTTAGAATGCATTAAACAAGAAAATGAGATATGTTCAAAATTAGTACGTATTAAATAATAATAATATATTTGAAATTCATAGGAAATAAAATAAATTAAAAGAACCCTCAAGAAAGCCTAAAGTAGAAAGGTTATTACATCACCTAGAATAAAAAATATGAAAGAGTATGCAAACATGTAGCTTTGAAATATTAGATATACACAACAACAACAATACCTAATCCTCCATATGCGAGGTATGAGGGAGGTGAGATGTAGAAAATCCTTCATCTATCCTAGAATAGAAGAGAAGTCGTTTCTCAATCCACGAGTCGAGGAAAAAAAATTATGTACACACATAAAGAGAAAGATATTAGATATGTGGTATTATATAAATTGGAATTAAAATTTAAGAGTATACCAATTAAGTGATCACTTTGATAAGTATGTGGTATTAAAGAGAGAATGATAAAAGAATATGAATAATAACGGCCTGTCGATTTTTCATTTGGCATCTTTACATGGCTTAAAATAGAAAAGCCACAAACCTTTAAACAAACATAAAGAGAGTATGCTTTTAAAAAGGGTTTTATAGCAATATAATGAGAAATGAAAAGTATAATATTAAGTGGTCATTTAGAAAAGTATAACGTTAAGAAGGGTTTTACACTTTTTCTTACGTGTTATCAAACACATAATCACTAAATTAGTAACTAAGAGTAAATAGAAATGATAAACAGAACATAAATAATAACGGTCTACCTATTTTCATATATCATTTTTACATGGCTTACAAATAGAAAAGCCACAAAGCTTGAACGAACTATAAAGAAAGTGTAAGTAACTAGAGGGGGTGAATAGTTACTTAGTTGATTTTTACAAAGTCTTTCGATTTAGAACTTGAGATAACATTAGTGAGATTTAAATTGTTTGTTCACAAGTAAGGTAAATATAAAGATAAGGGATAAGAGAACAAACATAGAGATTTATAGTGGTTCGGGAAGATGTTAACTAATCTTCCTTATTCCACTCCTCAATTCTAACGAATTGAGAGTTTGTTTCACTATGATACTTTAAACTCGATGGATTGTCTGGATACAACACTAGCTCCTTGATAAGCCGCAACTTATGAACCCGTATGTCCATTTGAAGAATTCACAATCACCAAATGCTCTTACCACAAGATCCTAATGCTCCAACTTAGTGAAACCTTAACTATCTTCTAGATCTCTTTAAGAAGATAGTTTACAAGTAAACTCTCAACTAAGTTTTCAATCACTCTTGCTAGAATCACTCTAAATAATTTATAATAATATTTGAATGATATAAATAAATATATGAAAATGTAAGTGCAAGAGGCGAAAATAAAATTATCCAAGGCTTGGCTTTTATAGGCAAGAGAAAATCAGTCCAGAACATGTACGACTCACCTCACGGTCGACTGTGCAGGTTCTGAATTCTGAATTTGTAGTCATTTAAGACCTTTAATTTTGTCATTTTCCCTTATTGGATGGCTGTAATTAGAAGCCAAAAACATCTGGAAAGACCTGCATAACCCTTATTATCTTGGATATATTCTTGAAAGTTGACATAGGCTTGAAAGAGGAAAGCCCATTGTACTTCTAGTGTGTCATTGATTCTTTTTATGGCAAATGTCGATTTATATCCCTTGACAAACCACAAGCTTCTAAAGTTCATATCAAAAGTCTTCAAGGCTTTTGTCAATATTTGATTGCAAGTATATACATTAATTGGTTACTTGCAACCCTCCAAATAAGACCCATTTATTTTACATGAAGACTTCTAGGAAGTTACACTAATCATATATTTAAGCATGTAACTAATGCTTAATGATTAATCAAGTGGAGAGCATCTCTTTAGTAGGGATTTAATGACCATCCTAATCATGTCTACATATATTTTAGATTTAAAACGATGACTTGCAAAAGGACATTTAGCAACACTTAATTTTTTAACCTTAATCATAAACTAAAGTGTCATTAAGACATCATTAGGTGACATTAAGCGAGATTAACATCCTAGAGACCAAAACTCTTTTGGATACAAAGAGTGAAACTATTCTAACTATGTTTTCGTGAATTATAGATGCCCCAAAGTGGTCAAACTTTATTTGGTCAAAAACTTTGGACAGAGAGAATTGCGGTCGATCCACGGTTGATCGTGGAGTCGACCATGTACCTGGTTTTTCAGAAACCAAGGTACAGGACACCTATGGTCTAACCTGCGGTCGACCGTGGACCCAGCCGTGAACTTCCTGAGTTTTTCAAAGGACTCTTTTGACTTGTTTATTATGTGTATTCGGTCATTTGCTAGAGATCATGTATGCTTGTTAACTTATGTTGTTCTATACGCTTTTAAGCACTCAAGACTTGGTGTCATCATCAAAACATAGTAATTAACATTTGAATATTATCATTGGATCACTAACCATCATTCTCTCCCTTTTGATGATGACAAACCTATGTAAGCGTGCTTAAACCTACAATAAAACACATGTGTTAACGTCACTTACCATAAACTTTCTCTCCTTTTTGTCGAACCAAAAAGGTTAGCTCCCCCTGGAACTAAGCGCGCCCTAGAATAATGCACCCCCTTGAATCTTATATAGCATTAGATGGTATAGCTCCCCTTTGATATGTAAAACATAAGACTCATAGAAAGAGGATTAGCACGCATAAAAGTTTTAATAAGAGTACATAATGCAACCATAAGTCATAATCATAAGCATAACTACCCGCCTTTAATATTTCCCTAACTAACATTTTTAAAGATAAATAGCATTGGTGCTGACGTCCTCAGAGATGGTAGAGTCCTCAGTCTCGGATGAAATAATTATGATTCGAGTCTCAATCCAAAAAGTGAGCGAAATGGTTGACACGGGACGAGGAACCCTTAGAAGATTATCACACCTATGTGATGAAATAGGCGATTAAGATGAATAAAGTAGGGAAGTGAACGATTGGGTAGTTCACGAAGGTTGTTCATTCGTTGAGAGGAGGGGAGGGGGGTTATCCACTCAGGTCGCCTTTCGCTTCGTGCGGGGCAGCGGAGATGGAGTTTTTACCGGCCATGCCCTCGGGTTGGTCCAGTTTCCTCCAGGGTAGTAGTTGGGGGCGGGTTATTCAACTAAGGGAGATTAGCGCGTGAGTGGTTAAGTCCCCTGGGTGATCCGAAACCGATGTCCAAAAAAACCATGTGTATTCATATATGAGTTGTATCTCGCCAATTTGTATAAATATCACACACATTGTGATAAATAGTTTACATTAATGTTCATGAATTTCTTATAATGAGAACGATAACAAATGAATAAAACATAGTGTTAAGTCTTTTAATACTTTAATTCTAAAAATAGTTAATTATTGGTGGTGGTAGTAAGACTAATTATTACTATTACAAAATATAAAGCAAAAATGATCCAAAAATATACTCCGTAATATTTATCATGAATGTTCACTGAATTCCGATAAAAGAAAATAATCATAAATGAATACTGTAAAAATTAGTTGTATGATTTTTGATACATCAACATAAAACCGTAAAATATTGTTCGCAAACTATAATATTCATAGTAAACAATAATATTTCTTTGAAAAAAAAATTCCGAACTTTTCTTTGACAAAATGACAAAAATACCCTCTGTCCATTTAGAAGACAAGAGTGGGAAACAAGATGAACCATAGAATGTGGGATCAATTGTAGAAAATTTTGAAAAATTCATATGTACGTATCTCATTCTCGTTAAGAAAATGGAACAGTAGATAACTTATTGGCATATGAACCTGACCATTGAAGCAATGATGCCAAGAAGATGCAATCATGTTTACATGCCAGTTAAAAGATGGAACCACAAGATCTATTAACGGATGTCTATCCTATTATATCTTAACACAAACATATGGAGTATTACATATAAATATAAAATCATTGTATCAAATTAATTATTAAAAAATTTTATATCAAAATAATTAAATACTAATCATCTATGTGATTTGATCATGTGAAAGACTATGATGAGAGGTTGGAGATGACGCTGTGATTGCTTTGACCCATGAGTTAAATCCTCGTACCGCCATTAATTTCAAGATCTTCAAGAATTTTTCTTGGATATCCTTTCAGAATACTTTCTGCTAATGATCACCTATTCAATCGGTCAAAATTTTATCCATGATGTCTCCTTTTCTTTCTTAATGCATTAGTTCCATTAAGAATTAAATTAAAAATAATGATAAAACAAAAGACTGTAATTAAGACTGCCGTTTTTGAGTATGTTTTGTGAAGGCAATTAAAGGAAAATTAAAGGAAATATAAGGAAACATTACGGAGAAGGAAACATATGTTGTAAATAATGAATGTACCGCATTCAGTTCCATAATGTTTTCTTTTATTTTCTTTCATTTTTTTCATTTCCTTATCAAGAAAGACTCACAAATGTGATACATTCTTTATCTATCTCAATTTCCTTTATTTTTTAAATTTTGACTTGAACTTAGAATGCATTAAACAAGAAAATGAGATATGTTCAAAATCAGTATGTATTAACTAATAAAAATATATTTGAAATTCATAGGAAATAAAATAAATTAAAAGAACCCTCAAGAAAGCCTAAAATTATTAGTAGAAAGGTCATTACATCACCTAGAATAAAAAATATGAAAGAGTATTCAGACATGTAACTTTGAGATATTAGATATACACAACAACAACAATACCCAATCCTCCATATGCGAGGTCAGGAAAGCCTAAAATCATTAGTAGAAAAGTCATTACATCACCTAGAATAAAAAATATGAAAGAGTATTCAGACATGTAACTTTGAGATATTAGATATACACACCAACAACAATACCCAATCCTCCATATGCGAGGTATGAGGGAGGTGAGATGTAGACAATACTTTATCTATCCTAGAATAGAAGAGAAGTCGTTTCTCAATCCACGAATCGAGGAAAAAAAATTTGTACACACATATAGAGAAAGATATTAGATACGTGGTATTATATAAATTGGAATAAAAATTTAAGAGTCCACCAATTAAGTGATCACTTTTATAAGTATATGATATTAAAGAGAGAATGATAAAAGAATATGAATAATATCGGCCTGTCGATTTTTCATTTGGCATCTTTACATGGCTTAAAATAGAAAAGCCACAAACCTTTGGACAAACATAAAGAGAGTATGCTTTTGAAAAGGGTATTATAGCAATATAATGAGAAATCAAAATTTTATTAAGTGGTCATTTTAAAAAGTATAACGTTAAGAAGGGTTTTACACTTTTACTTATGTGTTATCAAACACATAATCACTAAACTTAGTAACTAAGAGTAAATACAAATGATAAACAGAGCATAAATAATATCGGTCTGCCTATTTTCATATATCATTTTTACATGGCTTACAAGTAGAAAAGCCACAAAGCTTGAACGAACTATAAAGAGAGTGTAAGTAACTAGAGGAGGTGAATAGTTACTTAGTTTATTTTTACAAAGTCTATCGATTTAGAACTTGAGATAACATTAGTGAGATTTAAATTGTTTGTTCACAAGTAAGGTAAATATAAAGATAAGGGATAAGAGAACAAACACAGAAATTTATAGTGGTTCAGGAAGATGTTAACTAATCTTCCTTAATCCACTCCTCAATTCTAACGAGTTGAGAGTTTGTTTCACTATGATACTTCAAACTCGGTGGAGTGTCCGGATACAACACTAGCTCCTCGATAAGCCACAACTTATGAACCCATATGTCCATTTGAAGAATTCACAATCACCAAAATGCTCTTACCACAAGATCCTAATTTTAACGCCCTAGAACAATAGTTTTTTTTTAAATCAGAGTGACCACCCATCCCAGCGAAATGCCGCGGCGACGCAATTCTGGGCGCGGTGCGGCCAGACAAAGAATTTTAGACCAATTATACATTTTTCCTATTTTCAAAATACGCCTAAGGGCGCGGCGCGGCGAATGGGGTCGCGGCGCGGCCCTATGCTGTCGCTGGTACTAAACTTAACTTGCTTTAAAGTCACACTTTCCAAACATGATACATCATCTATCTTTTATCTACATGAAATTAACTTTTCTAACATCATAACGAGACACTAAAGTCACTCGGTCGCGCACGACCCATTACACCAATCAACATATCGTTTTGACCCACATCGTCTTATATGTCAAACTTGATCCATTTCGACTCATCCCATTATCTATCACGCTTCATTTGAACATACTTAAGCCTTTCATTAACCTTATTACAAAATCTTTGACTACTTGTTTATTCTAAAATGTTTAACGGACATAACTAAAAACGTCAACACATGTAATTACCTAAAGCATGATCCAATTTCGAGACTCACAATTCCACTTGCAAAACCAATTTGATCATACTTAAAAACTCTAAAGCAAAAAAACCTTGAATTGCGAACGTTTGAACACATGATCATCCGCATTCAATAACATAGATCATCATAATAATAAAAGCAAGATTTAGAAAGTTGCTTTTACTTACTTGAGCTAACTTCTTACTTAAATTTCTTGCAAAACTGCTACTTCTTCGATGCTTGCTATATACCCTTTAGGAACTTGCAAGATCTGTTTCCTTCACTTGTCCCAATACATTCGTGAAAGTCTACTTTATGATCTCTCGTCATTTTTCAAGAACCTACATACATGACAACAATGAATATGGGTAAGCTCAATGCTTAGTGAGTAACATAGAGAATTAAGAATAAGTGTTCATAAACTTGGCACACTATAAATAACCATAATTATCCTTCGTAACCCGTCTTCTTAGTAACTATTCTCTTTTAGGAGAGTTTGTATGTCCTTGCTTCACGAACACATCATACACTTCATCACTAATACAGCATAACAATACATATCTACAACTTATTACATTCATAAAAGAACTCAACAATAATCATAAATCATCAATCACATAATACTTACCTTGCGCACCCGTGTATGTACAAGTGTATCCCCACTTACCTGTCGTGGCCCTCATGATCGGCTTATCCCGGTATAATTACTTCTTCATTGGTTTATCATAGACTCATATCTCGTCACTCTACTCGAATTCCTTTGCTATTAAAAATTCCTGAAAGACTTCTTTAACATCTTGAAATTGTATTAGCAAACTTAACACATCATAATATCATCTACCGCATTCATCATTAAGTACCCATTAACAACCGTAACATAAACTAATAAAATTGACTTCATCAAAATCTTTAACTTGATAACTTACCGTAAACAAAATACTTGTTCTACTCGGTCATAATATTCATGATACAACGAAAAACACATCATAATATCGAATACATAATTAAATCGTTAATTGAATATAAATTTACCTATGTACTCACCTTGGCCTCTTTTGCACACTTGGCCGCTTTCCTTCCCTTGATTAGCTCCTAAACACAATGCTAATCACATTAATAACTTGCTTAACACATAAATCCGCTCATAACGCCGTTAGGCATCAAAGTGGCTACTAGCTTAATTTTAACCTAATTAAGCTTTTGACCGATTTTAACTCAAGAAAGGAACTTGAACCACTACACTACAAGTGGTAACTCACGTCCAAATAACTCGTAATAACATGGACACTTACAACATGCCCAAAATTCCAAACAATAATACTTTATACAAGCTTTACACAATTTCACCATTTGGACAGCCCTATATTCACAGCATATTCTGACCCATTTAAGTCTCTGTTCAGCATTTAAAGACTTGTTTATTGGAAAGGACACTCAAAGCCCTTTCCGAAAAGTGCTCACACGCCCTAAACGGAGCTACGGTTGATTTTATATGATTTATACAAAATCAAGTTTTGTGCAGTTTTTCTTAGTGACGGGTTTGACATCATTGACTCCATTTTCAACTCAATTCAACACAAAAACATTTCCAACAAAACCAAGCTACTTACATATACTAATAACACTATTATGAATGATTTTTAACACAATTTAATCATCATACATGGCTAATAATATCATAAACATTACTAGTTCTTCTCTTAGGCATTTTAACAAACACCTTATATGCATAAGTATGTCATGTTCTTTAACATCACAACAATAATTCTTTAATCCATAATATCACTTATGAAACTCAAATTCATGAATAATTAGACATAAGCATCATCAAAGATTCATTTTTTAACAATTAAAATCATCATCATCAACATCAACTTTTCTTTGAGGCATTTCATCAAACACCTTACATGCAAGCCCCAAAAGAAGCAACACTACAACTTACTTGATGTTTAACTCACCAAGAACCCTAATTCAACCTCAAGAACGAAATTAAAACATAAAATTCGAATTAAGAACTTACCAAAGCATTAAAATTGAAGCCCTAGATAGCTAGAACAAGAATCCAAGTCAAATGAGTCAAGATCACTTTTTTTTTTCTCCATGTTCTTCCTCTTTCTCTCTCTAAAAACGCCCCACTCTCTCTCTAAAATGAGAGTAAATTTCCAGAAGTTGTTAGAGCTGGAAAATGAGCTCTCAAGACTGATTTTGATGGCCAAAAACGTTTTTAGGCATTTTACACTTTCAGTCCCTCAATATACAAAAGCTGTCAAACCCCACTTTAACTCGTATTTGGCCCTTTTCCCATCAATCGGGGCAGAATTTTGAAAAACTTAAAACACGAAAGTTGTCATATATTTAATTACGGACGTCTGGGTTTTTATATCACCTCAATCCGAGAAAATATGAGCAAGTTATGCTCGTTTTACGAAACAGTTCCAAAATGACAACTTATCGAAAAGTTAATCGTTAAGCATTTCGACTTAATATTTTTAGCCCACGACCACCAACACTTATTATTATTAAAAATAATAATATTTCAAGTCACTTCTAACCTTTCTTTTACATTTATTCTTAGATCATACATATAAAACGTTAATAAAAGTTACTTATTAATTACTAGAAAAATATCTTGAAATTTGGGGTGTTCAACTCTCCCCCCGTTGGATTGTTCGTGTCCTCACAAACCGATTCTATAATACCGATCATAGCTAATCATCATTTATTACACATAAACGAAGTGAATTCACATCACTTTCCTTTATACCACTACACTGTTCACTAGTCTCTAACATAACTTTTACTGTGCTAATCATGATTTCTCTTCTTTTAAACGGTTTCTCTTAAATCAACATCTCAATATAACCATATTTTAAGAGCTATTTCTATCAAATGCATTTTCTTATGAAAATACACGAAAGATGTCATAAAAATACGTCAAGTTCCTTGGTATTGCCTTACTTCTTTCAATTTACAACAATATGACTTTAGTTCAACGACTCTACATAACTTAATTATCTTCTTATTTGTGGAAGCGTACATTTATCTCACTCTATTTCTTCCCAATTACTTGCATAAAATTTATTTACACCCGTGTGGTATATCCTCCTTGAATCTGTTCTATCAAAACAGAAACGTTAAAGTGACTTCCCGTCTACTCTTACTCGTTTTCAATTAATTACAACTAATCATATTCAATTATGGAATCACCGTTTTCATTTTAGATTCATCATGTAACTTTCGTGACAATGTAAACATTCTTATTTATTAAGGAAAATCTTGCTAGCTATCTTCATTTACCTAAAATTAAACAGGTAAGCATAGAATAAGGGCACCCATCATGGCATTTTGGCGTGTTAACTCACGCGTTTATTTTAAGGATAATATTCATTTTTCTCTGGCATAATCTATTACATTTCTAAGTCCATTCTACCTTAAGGCCATACTTCCTTTCTATCTCAGTATTCCCTTTAGTTAAAAGTCTATCTATATACATCATCTGGTGATCAGTTCTTTCATCTCATAATTACCGTTAATCATGCTAAACTTTCTTAACACTTTTAATCCCACAACACTTGTGTGATAATATTCATCATAAATACAACCCCCAGGTTTTTGTTAAATCAAAATATACATATAATCAACATCATGTATAGTATAAAATTTACTTATCTTGTCATCGCGTTGAGTGTTCCAAACGTACGGATTCACATTCACTTAGTCGTTGCATGTTCCTGTCTTTGCACTTTAATGACCATTATCTATACTTCTCAATCGTATCATCATTCATATGAATAATTAACATAACTTACAAGAAATCAAACCTTGCTTAATGTGTGCACGACATGAATTTGGTAGTCCTTTATTACATGTCCTTCCACACTTAAAGTAAAGCTCTTTCAAAGATTGATACTCTGATCGATAGAGTCCATTCAGTTGTCTCCATCAATTATGCATTTCATAGTTCCTGTACCTTATGATCCTTACACATTACATATTCTTTGATATAAAACTTAGATTTCATCATTTACATAAATATCATTTAACGACCACATTAACATTTATATCTTTGCAACTCTGACTTTTCGTATAACCATAAAGAATCCCTCGCTCGGTGCCATCCAAAGACTTAAGTCTACCTTTCACAATTTTAACTTTTATCAAGCATACAACTTTAATTCATTTAACATTTCTTATCGACTCGTTCTTAAACACCGTTCAACTAAGTCAAAACTTGTTTAGCACATTATCGTTACATCGTTATTAGTCATCATCACTTAAGGGTACATTCATTATACTTTTGACAACTACTTTACATGATAGTTTCTATTCATTTTTTTGCTTAGCCTCACGCTAAGTCTTACACATATTCATGTGTTTGTTCATCCTAAACTTGCAACTTACATCATCCTATATAGAATTCGTGGTCACGAAAACCCAAGAGCACTCTTAGCATTAGCATAATCATAACCAAAAACATAACCTGTCAACCCGCAAGTTTCTTTCTTGCATCAGATCCGGTCATACCACACCAAGACGCAACTTACTAGGGATGACCTAGGATTGTTCCTAAGCTAAACATATATACCCATAGACATAAGGTCTAAACTCATTAAAATAAACATGGATGTCGAGTCTAAGCTTGTCACATTAACATAGACATAAGTCTAAGCTTTTCACCTAGTGATCTTGATCGTCACCCTCTTGCACGGGTGCAATCCGGGAGCATCAAGTCACTCATGACATCATAATTCGTGTTCATGATAAAATTATGAACATTCTTTCATACATAATCATAACCTTTCGACTCGTAAGTTTCGTTCTAAAATCTGATTCAATCATATCATCCATAGACATATGGCCTACTCTTATCACAATTTACATGAACATAAGTCTAAGCTCATCATCATTAATATGGACGTAAGTCCAGGCTCACTAACATTACCATGGACGCAAGTCCAAGCTCATTAACTTTACCATAGACGCAAGTCCAAGCTCATTAACTTTGCCATGGACGCAAGTCCAAGCTCATTAACTTTACCATGGATGCAAGTCCAAGCTCATTAACTTTGCCATGGACGCAAGTCCAAGCTCATTAACTTTGCCATGGATCCAAGCTTATCATTATCGACATGGACACAAGTCCAAGCTCATCATCATTGACATAGACACAAGTCCAAGCTAATCATCATTGACATGGACACAAGTCCAAGCTAATCGTCATTGACATGGACACAAGTCCAAGCTAATCGTCATTGACATGAACACAAGTCCAAGCTAATCATCATTGACATGGACACAAGTCCAATCTAATTGTCATTGACATGGATCCAAGCTTCATCACTTAGTGGGTTTGATCATCACCCTCTTGCACGGATACAATCCGGGTGCATCAAGCCACTTTCATACATCACATCACAAGTGCATAGTCTTCTCGAAACTAGCTCCTTGTTAACTTATTCCATATGATGCATACCATTATCGAATTAAACTTCATGCGTCCAAAATTCATTTCATTTAATAATCATATAGTCACATATCATTCATTTAGCGTAAGCAACTCATAATAATCATGCAACCATACATGTCTAAGCATAGATATACCTCGGTTTAAGTCTAAATAATCCTAAGGTGGATTATCTAATTCCCTTAAACCACCGCTCTGATACCAACTTTTAACGCCCTAGAACGATAATTTTTTTTTTAAATCAGAGTGACCACCCATCCCAGCGAAATGCCGCGGCGCGGCAATTCTGGACGCGGCGCGGCCAGGCAAAGAATTTCAGACCAGTTATACATTTTTCCTGTTTTCAAAATACGCCTAAGGGCGCGGCACGGCGAATGGGGTCGCAGCGCGACCCTATGCTGTCGCTGGTACTAAACTTAACTTGCTTTAAAATCACACTTTCCAAACATGATACATAATCTATCTTTTATCTACATGAAATTAACTTTTCTAACATGATAACGAGACACTAAAGTCACTCGCGCACTACCCATTACACCAATCAACATATCGTTTTGACCCATATCATCTTATATGTCAAACTTGATCCATTTCGACTCATCCCATTATCTATCACACTTCATTTGAACATACTTAAGCCTTTCATTAACCTTATTACAAAATCTTTGACTACTTGTTTATTCCAAAACGTTTAACGGACATAACTAAAAACTTCAACACATGTAATTACCTAAAGCATGATCCAATTTCGAGACTCACAATTCCACTTGCAAAACCAATTTGATCATACTTAAAAACTCTAAAGCAAAACAACCTTGAATTGCGAACGTTTGAACACATGATCATCCGCATTCAATAACATAGATCATCATAATAATAAAAGCAAGATTTAGAAAGTTGCTTTTACTTACTTGAGCTAACTTCTTACTTACATTTCTTGCAAAACCGCTACTTCTTCGATGCTTGCTATATACCCTTTAGGAACTTGCAAGATCCGTTTCCTTCACTTGTCCCAATACATTCGTGAAAGTCTACTTCATGATCTCTCGTCGTTTTTCAAGAACCTACATACATGACAACAATGAATATGGGTAAGCTCAATGCTTAGTGAGTAACATAGAGAATTAAGAATAAGTGTTCATAAACTTAGCACACTATAAATAACAATAATTATCCTTCGTAACCCGTCTTCTTGGTAACTATTCTCTTTTAGGAGAGTTTGTATGTCCTTGCTTCACGAACACATCATACACTACATCACTAATACATCATAACAATACATATCTACAACTTATTACATTCATAAAAGAACTCAACAATAATCATAAATCATCAATCACATAATACTTACCTTGCGCACCAGTGTATGTACAAGTGTATCCCCACTTACCTGTCGTGGCCCTCATGATCGGCTTATCCCGGTATAATTCCTTCTTCATTGGTTTATCATAGACTCATATCTCGTCACTCTACTCGAATTCCTTTGCTATTAAAAATTCTTGAAAGATTTCTTTAACATCTTGAAATTGTATTAGCAAACTTAACATATCATAATATCATCTACCGCATTCATCATTAAGTACCCATTAACAACCGTAACATAAACTAATAAAATTGACTTCATCAAAATCTTTAACTTGATAACTTGCCGTAAACAAAATACTTGTTCTACTCGGTCATAATATTCATGATACAACGAAAAACACATCATAATATCGAATACATAATTAAATCGTTAATTGAATATAAATTTACCTATGTACTCACCTTGGCCTCTTTTGCACACTTGGCCGCTTTCCTTCCCTTGATTAGCTCCTAAACACAATGATAATCACATTAATAACTTGCTTAACACATAAATCCGCTCATAACGCCATTAGGCATCAAAGTGGCTACTAGCTTAATTTTAACCTAATTAAGCTTTTGACCGATTTTGACTCAAGAAAGGAACTTGAGCCACTACACTACAAGTGGTAACTCACGTCCAAATAACTCGTAATAACATGGACACTTACAATATGCCCAAAATTCCAAACAATAATACTTTATACAAGCTTTACACAATTCCACCATTTGGACATCCCTATATTCACAGCATATTCCGACCCATTTATGTCTCTGTTCAGCATCTAAAGACTTGTTTATTGGAAAGGACACTCAAAGCCCTTTCCGAAAAGTGCTCACATGCCCTAAACGGAGCTACGGTTGATGTTATATGATTTTTACAAAATCAAGTTTTGTGCAGTTTTTCTTAGTGATGGGTTTGACATCATTGACTCCATTTTCAACTCAATTCAACACAAAAACATTTCCAACAAAACCAAGCTACTTACATATACTAATAACACTATTATGAATGATTTTTAACATAATTTAATCATCATACATGGCTAATAACATCATGAACATTACTAGTTCTTCTCTTAGGCATTTTAACAAACACCTTATATGCATAAGTATGTCATGTTCTTTAACATCACAACAATAATTCTTTAATCCATAATATCACTTATGAAACTAAAATTCATGAATAATTAGACATAAGTGAAATGTCCCGTTCTTATTGATTAAAAACGTTCCATATTAATTGATTTCGTTGCGAGGTTTTGACCTCTATATGAGACGTTTTTCAAAGACTGCATTCATTTTTAAAACAAACCATAACCTTTATTTCATAAATAAAGGTTTAAAAAGCTTTACGTAGATTATCAAATAATGATAATCTAAAATATCCTGTTTACACACGACCATTACATAATGGTTTACAATACAAATATGTTACATCGAAATCAGTTTCTTGAATGCAGTTTTTACACAATATCATACAAACATGGACTCCAAATCTTGTCCTTATTTTAGTATGCAACAGCGGAAGCTCTTAATATTCACCTGAGAATAAACATGCTTTAAACGTCAACAAAAATGTTGGTGAGTTATAGGTTTAACCTATATATATCAAATCGTAACAATAGACCACAAGATTTCATATTTCAATACACATCCCATACATAGAGATAAAAATCATTCATATGGTGAACACCTGGTAACCGACAATAACAAGATGCATATATAAGAATATCCCCATCATTCCGGGACACCCTTCGGATATGATATAAATTTCGAAGTACTAAAGCATCCGGTACTTTGGATGGGGTTTGTTAGGCCCAATAGATCTATCTTTAGGATTCGCGTCAATTAGGGTGTCTGTTCCCTAATTCTTAGATTACCAGACTTAATAAAAAGGGGCATATTCGATTTCGATAATTCAACCATAGAATGTAGTTTCACGTACTTGTGTCTATTTTGTAAATCATTTATAAAACCTGCATGTATTCTCATCCCAAAAATATTAGATTTTAAAAGTGGGACTATAACTCACTTTCACAGATTTTTACTTCGTCGGAAAGTAAGACTTGGCCACTGTTGATTCACGAACCTATAACAATATATACATATATATTAAAGTATGTTCAAAATATATTTACAACACTTTTAATATATTTTGATGTTTTAAATTTATTAAGTCAGCTGTCCTCGTTAGTAACCTATAACTAGTTGTCCACAGTTAGATGTACAGAAATAAATCGATAAATATTATCTTGAATCAATCCACGACCCAGTGTATACGTATCTCAGTATTGATCACAACTTAAACTATATATATTTTGGAATCAACCTCAACCCTGTATAGCTAACTCCAACATTCACATATAGAGTGTCTATGGTTGTTCCGAAATATATATAGATGTGTCGACATGATAGGTCGAAACATTGTATACGTGTCTATGGTATCTCAAGATTACATAATATACAATACAAGTTGATTAAGTTATGGTTGGAATAGATTTGTTACCAATTTTCACGTAGCTAAAATGAGAAAAATTATCCAATCTTGTTTTACCCATAACTTCTTCATTTTAAATCCGTTTTGAGTGAACCAAATTGCTATGGTTTCATATTGAACTCTATTTTATGAATCTAAACAGAAAAAGTATAGGTTTATAGTCGGAAAAATAAGTTACAAGTCATTTTTGTAAAGGTAGTCATTTCAGTCGAAAGAACGACGTCTAGATGACCATTTTAGAAAACATACTTCCACTTTGAGTTTAACCATAATTTTTGGATATAGTTTTTAAATCATTTTCTCAGAATAACAACTTTTAAATCAAAGTTTATCATAGTTTTTAATTAACTAACCCAAAACAGCCCGCGGTGTTACTACGACGGCGTAAATCCGGTTTTACGGTGTTTTTCGTGTTTCCAGGTTTTAAATCATTAAGTTAGCATATCATATAGATATAGAACATGTGTTTAGTTGATTTTAAAAGTCAAGTTAGAAGGATTAACTTTTGTTTGCGAACAAGTTTAGAATTAACTAAACTATGTTCTAGTGATTACAAGTTTAAACCTTCGAATAAGATAGCTTTATATGTATGAATCGAATGATGTTATGAATATCATTACTACCTTAATTTCCTTGGATAAGCCTACTGGAAAAGAGAAAAATGGATCTAGCTTCAATGGATCCTTGGATGGCTCAAAGTTCTTGAAGCAGAATCATGACACGAAAACAAGTTCAAGTAAGATCATCACTTGAAATAAGATTGTTATAGTTATAGAAATTGAACCAAAGTTTGAATATGATTATTACCTTGTATTAGAATGATAACCTACTGTAAGAAACAAAGATTTCTTGAGGTTGGATGATCACCTTACAAGATTGGAAGTGAGCTAGCAAACTTGAAAGTATTCTTGATTTTATGAAACTAGAACTTTTGGAATTTATGAAGAACACTTAGAACTTGAAGATAGAACTTGAGAGAGATCAATTAGATGAAGAAAATTGAAGAATGAAAGTGTTTGTAGGTGTTTTTGGTCGTTGGTGTATGGATTAGATATAAAGGATATGTAATTTTGTTTTCATGTAAATAAGTCATGAATGATTACTCATATTTTTGTAATTTTATGAGATATTTCATGCTAGTTGCCAAATGATGGTTCCCACATGTGTTAGGTGACTCACATGGGCTGCTAAGAGCTGATCATTGGAGTGTATATACCAATAGTACATACATCTAAAAGCTGTGTATTGTACGAGTACGAATACGGGTGCATACGAGTAGAATTGTTGATGAAACTGAACGAGGATGTAATTGTAAGCATTTTTGTTAAGTAGAAGTATTTTGATAAGTGTATTGAAGTCTTTCAAAAGTGTATAAATACATATTAAAACACTACATGTATATACATTTTAACTGAGTCGTTAAGTCATCGTTAGTCGTTACATGTAAGTGTTGTTTTGAAACCTTTAGGTTAACGATCTTGTTAAATGTTGTTAACCCAATGTTTATAATATCAAATGAGATTTTAAATTATTATATTATCATGATATTATCATGTATGAATATCTCTTAATATGATATATATACATTAAATGTCTTTACAACGATAATCGTTACATATATGTCTCGTTTAAAAATCATTAAGTTAGTAGTCTTGTTTTTACATATGTAGTTCATTGTTAATATACTTTATGATATGTTTTCTTATCATAGTATCATGTTAACTATATATATATATCCATATATATGTCATCATATAGTTTTTACAATTTTTAACGTTCGTGAATCACCGATCAACTTGGGTGGTCAATTGTCTATATGAAACATATTTCAATTAATCAAGTCTTAACAAGTTTGATTGCTTAACATGTTGGAAACATTTAATCATGTAAATATCAATCTCAATTAATATATATAAACATGGAAAAGTTCGGGTCACTACAGTACCTACCCGTTAAATAAATTTCGTCCCGAAATTTTAAGCTGTTGAAGGTGTTGACGAATCTTCTGGAAATAGATGCGGGTATTTCTTCTTCATCTGATCTTCACGCTCCCAGGTGAACTCGGGTCCTCTACGAGCATTCCATCGAACCTTAACAATTGGTATCTTGTTTTGCTTAAGTCTTTTAACCTCACGATCCATTATTTCGACGGGTTCTTCGATGAATTGAAGTTTTTCGTTGATTTGGATTTCATCTAACGGAATAGTGAGATCTTCTTTAGCAAAACATTTCTTTAAATTCGAGACGTGGAAAGTGTTATGTACAGCCGCGAGTTGTTGAGGTAACTCTAGTCGGTAAGCTACTGGTCCGACACGATCAATAATCTTGAATGGTCCAATATACCTTGGATTTAATTTCCCTCGTTTACCAAATCGAACAACGCCTTTCCAAGGTGCAACTTTAAGCATGACCATCTCTCCAATTTCAAATTCTATATCTTTTCTTTTAATGTCAGCGTAGCTCTTTTGTCGACTTTGGGCGGTTTTCAACCGTTGTTGAATTTGGATGATCTTCTCGGTAGTTTCTTGTATAATCTCCGGACCCGTAATCTGTCTATCCCCCACTTCACTCCAACAAATCGGAGACCTGCATTTTCTACCATAAAGTGCTTCAAACGGCGCCATCTCAATGCTTGAATGGTAGCTGTTGTTGTAGGAAAATTCTGCTAACGGTAGATGTCGATCCCAACTGTTTCCGAAATCAATAACACATGCTCGTAGCATGTCTTCAAGCGTTTGTATCGTCCTTTCGCTCTGCCCATCAGTTTGTGGATGATAGGCAGTACTCATGTCTAGACGAGTTCCTAATGCTTGCTGTAATGTCTGCCAGAATCTTGAAATAAATCTGCCATCCCTATCAGAGATAATAGAGATTGGTATTCCATGTCTGGAGACGACTTCCTTCAAATACAGTCGTGCTAACTTCTCCATCTTGTCATCTTCTCTTATTGGTAGGAAGTGTGCTGATTTGGTGAGACGATCAACTATTACCCAAATAGTATCAAAACCACTTGCAGTCCTTGGCAATTTAGTGATGAAATCCATGGTAATGTTTTCCCATTTCCATTCCGGGATTTCGGGTTGTTGAAGTAGACCTGATGGTTTCTGATGCTCAGCTTTGACCTTAGAACACGTCAAACATTCTCCTACGTATTTAGCAACATCGGCTTTCATACCCGGCCACCAAAAATATTTCTTGAGATCCTTGTACATCTTCCCCGTTCCAGGATGTATTGAGTATCTGGTTTTATGAGCTTCTCTAAGTACCATTTCTCTCATATCTCCAAATTTTGGTACC
The DNA here is from genome assembly GCF_046630445.1 of Rutidosis leptorrhynchoides. Taxonomy (NCBI): domain Eukaryota; kingdom Viridiplantae; phylum Streptophyta; class Magnoliopsida; order Asterales; family Asteraceae; genus Rutidosis; species Rutidosis leptorrhynchoides. Next base: position 407,908,529 of record NC_092335.1, read on the forward strand.
CAAATCCTTTCAGCCCTATACCGGGTTCCGTCTTCCCGAATATTAAGATGCTTCTCCGATCCTTTGGGTATTTCATCCTTTAAATTTCCCTCTTTTAAAACTCCTTGTTGCGCCTACTTTATTTGAGTAGTAATGTTATTATGAATCATTATATTCATAGATTTTACTCGAATGGGTTCTCTGTCCTTCCTGCTCAAGGCATCGGCTACCACATTTGCCTTCCCCGGGTGGTAACGAATCTCAAAGTCGTAATCATTCAATAATTCAATCCACCTACGCTGCCTCATATTCAGTTGTTTCTGATTAAATATGTGTTGAAGACTTTTGTGGTCGGTATATATAATACTTTTGACCCCATATAAGTAGTGCCTCCAAGTCTTTAATGCAAAAACAACCGCGCCTAATTCCAAATCATGCGTCGTATAATTTTGTTCGTGAATCTTCAATTGTCTAGACGCATAAGCAATCACCTTCGTTCGTTGCATTAATACACAACCGAGACCTTGCTTTGATGCATCACAATAAATCACAAAATCATCATTCCCTTCAGGCAATGACAATATAGGTGCCGTAGTTAGCTTTTTCTTCAATAACTGAAACGCTTTCTCTTGTTCATCATTCCATTCAAATTTCTTCCCTTTATGCGTTAATGCAGTCAAGGGTTTTGCTATTCTGGAAAAGTCTTGGATGAACCTTCTGTAGTAACCAGCTAGTCCTAAAAACTGGCGTATGTGTTTCGGAGTTTTCGGGGTTTCCCACTTTTCAACAGTTTCTATCTTTGCCGGATCCACCTTAATACCTTCTTTGTTCACTATGTGACCGAGGAATTGAACTTCTTCCAACCAAAATGCACACTTTGAAAACTTAGCGTACAATTCTTCCTTCCTCAATACTTCTAACACCTTTCTCAAATGTTCACCGTGTTCTTGGTCATTCTTTGAGTAAATAAGTATGTCATCAATGAAAACAATGACAAACTTGTCAAGGTATGGTCCACACACTCGGTTCATAAGGTCCATGAACACAGCTGGTGCATTAGTTAAACCAAACGGCATGACCATAAACTCGTAATGACCGTAACGTGTTCTGAAAGCAGTCTTTGGAATATCATCTTCTTTCACCCGCATTTGATGATACCCGGAACGTAAGTCAATCTTTGAATAAACAGACGAGCCTTGTAGTTGATCAAATAAGTCGTCGATTCTCGGTAGTGGGTAGCGGTTCTTGATGGTAAGTTTGTTCAACTCTCGGTAGTCGATACACAACCTGAATGTACCATCTTTCTTCTTGACAAACAAAACAGGAGCTCCCCACGGTGATGTGCTTGGTCGAATGAAACCACGCTCTAAAAGTTCTTGTAATTGGCTTTGCAGTTCTTTCATCTCGCTGGGTGCGAGTCTGTAAGGAGCACGAGCTATTGGTGCAGCTCCTGGTACAAGATCTATTTGAAATTCAACGGATCGATGTGGGGGTAATCCCGGTAATTCTTTCGGAAATACATCGGGAAATTCTTTTGCAATGGGAACATCATTGATGCTCTTTTCTTCAGTTTGTACTTTCTCGACGTGTGCTAGAACAGCATAGCAACCTTTTCTTATTAGTTTTTGTGCCTTCAAATTACTAATAAGATGTAGCTTCGTGTTGCCCTTTTCTCCGTACACCATTAAGGGTTTTCCTTTTTCTCGTATAATGCGAATTGCATTTTTGTAACAAACGATCTCCGCTTTCACTTCTTTCAACCAGTCCATACCGATTATCACATCAAAAGTCCCTAACTCTACTGGTATCAAATCAATCTTAAATGTTTCGCTAACCAGTTTAATTTCTCGATTCCGACATATATTATCTGCTGAAATTAATTTACCATTTGCTAATTCGAGTAAAAATTTACTATCCAAAGGCGTCAATGGACAACTTAATTTAGCACAAAAATCTCTACTCATATAGCTTCTATCCGCACCCGAATCAAATAAAACGTAAGCAGATTTATTGTCAATAAGAAACGTGCCCGTAACAAGCTCCGGGTCTTCCTGTGCCTCTACCGCATTAATATTGAAAACTCTTCCACGGCCTTGTCCATTCGTGTTCTCCTGGTTCGGGCAATTTCTAATAATGTGGCCTGGTTTTCCACATTTATAACAGACTACATTGGCATAACTTGCTCCGACACTACTTGCTCCGCCATTACTCATTCCGACACCATTTGTTCCTTTCGTTCTATTAACCCCTGGTCCGTAGACCTCACACTTCGCCGCGCTATGACCATTTCTTTTACACTTGTTGCAAAATTTGGTGCAGAACCCCGAGTGATTCTTTTCACACCTTTGGCATAGCTGCTTCTGATTGTTGTTGTTGTTGCGGCTATTATTGTTATTGGAATGATTGTTGTAGTTGCTGTTGTTGTTGTTGTTGGGCCGTTTGTTGTAGTTGCGATTGATGTTGCGATTGTTGGGATAATTGTTGCGATTATTGTTGTAATTGCTGTTGTTGTTGTATTGGTGATTCTTATCACCGTTTTCCTCCCACTTTCTTTTGACTTGCTTCACATTGGCCTCTTCAGCAGTCTGTTCTTTAATTCTTTCTTCAATCTGGTTCACTAGTTTGTGAGCCATTCTACATGCCTGTTGTATGGAGGCGGGCTCGTGTGAACTTATATCTTCTTGGATTCTTTCCGGTAATCCTTTCACAAACGCGTCGATCTTCTCTTCCTCATCTTCGAATGCTCCCGGACACAATAGGCACAATTCTGTGAATCGTCTTTCGTACGTGGTAATATCAAATCCTTGGGTTCGTAACCCTCTAAGTTCTGTCTTGAGCTTATTGACCTCGGTTCTGGGACGGTACTTCTCGTTCATCAAGTGCTTGAATGCTGACCACGGTAGTGCGTACGCATCATCTTGTCCCACTTGCTCTAGATAGGTATTCCACCATGTTAATGCAGAACCTGTGAAGGTATGCGTAGCGTACTTCACTTTGTCCTCTTCAGTACACTTACTTATGGCAAACACCGATTCAACCTTCTCGGTCCACCGTTTCAATCCGATCGGTCCTTCGGTTCCATCAAATTCCAAAGGTTTGCAGGCAGTGAATTCTTTGTAGGTGCATCCTACACGATTTCCTGTACTGCTAGATCCAAGGTTATTGTTGGTATGTAGCGCAGCCTGTACTGCGGCTATGTTTGAAGCTAGAAAAGTACGGAATTCCTCTTCATTCATATTCACGGTGTGTCGAGTAGTCGGTGCCATTTCCTTCAAAATAGTTAAATGGAACAAGTTAATCATACAGAATATTAAGAGTAGTTAATAGTATTTCGTAGCATAATATGAACTCATTTATAAAAGCTTTTTCTTCATATTAGCGTTTTATAAGTTTAAATTCGGGTAGTACCTACCCGTTAAGTTCATACTTAGTAGCTAATATACAATTCAACTACTACAATTCTATATGAAAAACTGATTGTAATAATATTTCGCGTTCAAACTTTTATACAATATTTTACAAACTTACAATACCGCTTATTTTACATAAAGCATGAAATATAGCACACAATAACTTTGATACAAGATAGTTGTGAAGACAATTCTAGCTAGTACACAAGTCGTTCGGCAAAGGCAATAAAGACACGTAATTCATACGTCCAGAAACAAGTCATGCATTCTGGTTTTACTAGGACTACTTCCCATCCTTGGTCTTGTGCAACATAACCGTTATGGCCGTTGATAAGACAGCGTGTTGTAACGTCATCAAAGGGACGAGGGTTACGTAATGTCCAACAGTCCCGTAATAATCTAAAAACCTCATTTCTTACCCCAATTACCGACTCCGTCACTTGTGGAAACGTTTTGTTTAATAGTTGTAGCCCGATGTTCTTGTTCTCACTTTGGTGAGAAGCGAACATTACTAATCCGTAAGCATAACATGCTTCTTTATGTTGCATGTTAGCCGCTTTTTCTAAATCACGAAGTCCAATATTCGGATATATTGAGTCAAAATAATTTCTTAACCCGTTGCGTAAAATAGCATTTGGGTTCCCCGCAATATATGCGTCAAAGTAAACACATCGTAACTTATGGGTTTCCCAATGTGATATCCCCCATCTTTCAAACGAAAGTCTCTTATAAACCAAGACATTCTTGGAACGTTCTTCAAATGTCTTACAAACTGATCTCGCCTTAAATAGTTGTGCCGAAGAATTCTGGCCGACTCTAGACAAGATTTCATCAATCATGTCTCCGGGTAGGTCTCTTAAAATATTGGGTTGTCTATCCATTTTGTGTTTTTAAACTGTAAAATAGACAAGAGTTAGTTTCATAAAAAAATACTTATTAATACAAGCAATTTTTACATATATCATAAAGCATAAGAACACTATATTACATATATTACACCACACGAATACAACTATCTTATTCCGACTCGCTCGTTTCTTCTTCTTCGGTTTTGGTTCGTTTTGCCAAGTTTCTAGGGATATATGATGTTCCCCTAATACGAGCCGTCGTTGTCCACATTGGTTTAGAAAAACCTGGTGGTTTAGAGGTTCCCGGGTCATTGTTACAACTTAAGGACTTCGGGGGTTGACGATACATATAAAGTTCATCGGGGTTGGAATTAGATTTCTCTGTTTTTATGCCCTTTCCCTTATTATTTTCTTTTGCCTTTTTAAATTCAGTTGGGGTAATTTCTATAACATCATCGGAATTCTCGTCGGAATCCGATTCATCGGAGAATTGGTAATCCTCCCAATATTTTGCTTCCTTGGCGGAAACACCATTGACCATAATTAACTTTGGTCGGTTGGTTGAGGATTTTCTTTTACTTAACCGTTTTATTATTTCCCCCACCGGTTCTATTTCTTCATCCGGTTCCGATTCTTCTTCCGGTTCCGATTCTTCTTCCGGTTCCGACTCTTCTTCCGGTTCCTCTTCGGGAACTTGTGAATCAGTCCACAAATCATTCCAATTTACATTTGACTCTTCATTATTATTAGGTGAGTCAATGGGACTTGTTCTAGAGGTAGACATCTATCACATAATATCAAACACGTTAAGAGATTAATATATCACATAATATTCATATGTTAAAAATATATAGTTTCCAACAAAAATGTTAAGCAATCATTTTTAAAGAAAACACGGTCGAAGTCCAGACTCACTAATGCATCCTAACAAACTCGATAAGACACACTAATGCAAATTTTCTGGTTCTCTAAGACCAACGCTCGGATACCAACTGAAATGTCCCGTTCTTATTGATTAAAAACGTTCCATATTAATTGATTTCGTTGCGAGGTTTTGACCTCTATATGAGACGTTTTTCAAAGACTGCATTCATTTTTAAAACAAACCATAACCTTTATTTCATAAATAAAGGTTTAAAAAGCTTTACGTAGATTATCAAATAATGATAATCTAAAATATCCTGTTTACACACGACCATTACATAATGGTTTACAATACAAATATGTTACATCGAAATCAGTTTCTTGAATGCAGTTTTTACACAATATCATACAAACATGGACTCCAAATCTTGTCCTTATTTTAGTATGCAACAGCGGAAGCTCTTAATATTCACCTGAGAATAAACATGCTTTAAACGTCAACAAAAATGTTGGTGAGTTATAGGTTTAACCTATATATATCAAATCGTAACAATAGACCACAAGATTTCATATTTCAATACACATCCCATACATAGAGATAAAAATCATTCATATGGTGAACACCTGGTAACCGACAATAACAAGATGCATATATAAGAATATCCCCATCATTCCGGGACACCCTTCGGATATGATATAAATTTCGAAGTACTAAAGCATCCGGTACTTTAGATGGGGTTTGTTAGGCCCAATAGATCTATCTTTAGGATTCGCGTCAATTAGGGTGTCTGTTCCCTAATTCTTAGATTACCAGACTTAATAAAAAGGGGCATATTCGATTTCGATAATTCAACCATAGAATGTAGTTTCACGTACTTGTGTCTATTTTGTAAATCATTTATAAAACCTGCATGTATTCTCATCCCAAAAATATTAGATTTTAAAAGTGGAACTATAACTCACTTTCACAGATTTTTACTTCGTCGGAAAGTAAGACTTGGCCACTGTTGATTCACGAACCTATAACAATATATACATATATATTAAAGTATGTTCAAAATATATTTACAACACTTTTAATATATTTTGATGTTTTAAATTTATTAAGTCAGCTGTCCTCGTTAGTAACCTATAACTAGTTGTCCACAGTTAGATGTACAGAAATAAATCGATAAATATTATCTTGAATCAATCCACGACCCAGTGTATACGTATCTCAGTATTGATCACAACTCAAACTATATATATTTTGGAATCAACCTCAACCCTGTATAGCTAACTCCAACATTCACATATAGAGTGTCTATGGTTGTTCCGAAATATATATAGATGTGTCGACATGATAGGTCGAAACATTGTATACGTGTCTATGGTATCTCAAGATTACATAATATACAATACAAGTTGATTAAGTTATGGTTGGAATAGATTTGTTACCAATTTTCACGTAGCTAAAATGAGAAAAATTATCCAATCTTATTTTACCCATAACTTCTTCATTTTAAATCCGTTTTGAGTGAACCAAATTGCTATGGTTTCATATTGAACTCTATTTTATGAATCTAAACAGAAAAAGTATAGGTTTATAGTCGGAAAAATAAGTTACAAGTCATTTTTGTAAAGGTAGTCATTTCAGTCGAAAGAACGACGTCTAGATGACCATTTTAGAAAACATACTTCCACTTTGAGTTTAACCATAATTTTTGGATATAGTTTTTAAATCATTTTCTCAGAATAACAACTTTTAAATCAAAGTTTATCATAGTTTTTAATTAACTAACCCAAAACAGCCCGCGGTGTTACTACGACGGCGTAAATCCGGTTTTACGGTGTTTTTCGTGTTTCCAGGTTTTAAATCATTAAGTTAGCATATCATATAGATATAGAACATGTGTTTAGTTGATTTTAAAAGTCAAGTTAGAAGGATTAACTTTTGTTTGCGAACAAGTTTAGAATTAACTAAACTATGTTCTAGTGATTACAAGTTTAAACCTTCGAATAAGATAGCTTTATATGTATGAATCGAATGATGTTATGAATATCATTACTACCTTAATTTCCTTGGATAAGCCTACTGGAAAAGAGAAAAATGGATCTAGCTTCAATGGATCCTTGGATGGCTCAAAGTTCTTGAAGCAGAATCATGACACGAAAACAAGTTCAAGTAAGATCATCACTTGAAATAAGATTGTTATAGTTATAGAAATTGAACCAAAGTTTGAATATGATTATTACCTTGTATTAGAATGATAACCTACTGTAAGAAACAAAGATTTCTTGAGGTTGGATGATCACCTTACAAGATTGGAAGTGAGCTAGCAAACTTGAAAGTATTCTTGATTTTATGAAACTAGAACTTTTGGAATTTATGAAGAACACTTAGAACTTGAAGATAGAACTTGAGAGAGATCAATTAGATGAAGAAAATTGAAGAATGAAAGTGTTTGTAGGTGTTTTTGGTCGTTGGTGTATGGATTAGATATAAAGGATATGTAATTTTGTTTTCATGTAAATAAGTCATGAATGATTACTCATATTTTTGTAATTTTATGAGATATTTCATGCTAGTTGCCAAATGATGGTTCCCACATGTGTTAGGTGACTCACATGGGCTGCTAAGAGCTGATCATTGGAGTGTATATACCAATAGTACATACATCTAAAAGCTGTGTATTGTACGAGTACGAATACGGGTGCATACGAGTAGAATTGTTGATGAAACTGAACGAGGATGTAATTGTAAGCATTTTTGTTAAGTAGAAGTATTTTGATAAGTGTATTGAAGTCTTTCAAAAGTGTATAAATACATATTAAAACACTACATGTATATACATTTTAACTGAGTCGTTAAGTCATCGTTAGTCGTTACATGTAAGTGTTGTTTTGAAACCTTTAGGTTAACGATCTTGTTAAATGTTGTTAACCCAATGTTTATAATATCAAATGAGATTTTAAATTATTATATTATCATGATATTATCATGTATGAATATCTCTTAATATGATATATATACATTAAATGTCTTTACAACGATAATCGTTACATATATGTCTCGTTTAAAAATCATTAAGTTAGTAGTCTTGTTTTTACATATGTAGTTCATTGTTAATATACTTTATGATATGTTTTCTTATCATAGTATCATGTTAACTATATATATATATCCATATATATGTCATCATATAGTTTTTACAATTTTTAACGTTCGTGAATCACCGATCAACTTGGGTGGTCAATTGTCTATATGAAACATATTTCAATTAATCAAGTCTTAACAAGTTTGATTGCTTAACATGTTGGAAACATTTAATCATGTAAATATCAATCTCAATTAATATATATAAACATGGAAAAGTTCGGGTCACTACAATAAGCATCATCAAATATTCATTTTTTAACAATTAAAATCATCATCATCAACATCAACTCTTCTTTGAGGAATTTCATCAAACACCTTACATGCAAGCCCCAAAAGAAGCAACACTACAACTTACTTGATGTTTAACTCACTAAGAACCCTAATTCAACCTCAAGAACGAAATTAAAACATAAAATTCGGATTAAGAACTTACCAAAGCATTAAAATTGAAGCCCTAGATAGCTAGAACAAGAATCCAAGTCAAATGAATCAATATCACTCTTTTTTCTCCATGTTCTTCCCCTTTCTCTCTCTAAAAACGCCCCACTCTCTCTCTAAAATGAGAGTAAATTTCCAGAAGTTGTTAGAGCTGGAAAATGAGCTCTCAAGACTGATTTTGATGGCCAAAAACGTTTTTAGGCATTTTACACTTTCAGTCCCTCAATATACAAAAGCTGTCAAACCCCACTTTAACTCGTATTTGGCCCGTTTCCTGTCAATCGGGGCAGAATTTTGAAAAACTTAAAACACGAAAGTTGTCACATATTTAATTACGGACCTCTGGATTTTTATATCACCTCAATCTGAGAAAATATGAGCAAGTTATGTTCGTTTTACGAAACAGCTCCAAAATGACAACTTATCGAAAAGTTAATCGTTAAGCATTTCGACTTAATATTTTTAGCCCACGACCACCAACACTTATTATTATTAAAAATAATAATATTTCAAGTCACTTCTAACCTTTCTTTTACATTTATTCTTAGATCATACATATAAAACGTTAATAAAAGTTACTTATTAATTGCTAGAAAAATATCTTGAAATTTGGGGTGTTACACTAATGCTCCAACTTAGTGAAACCTTAACTATCTTTTAGGCCCCTTTAAGAAGATAGTTCACAAGTAAACTCACAACTAATTTTACAATCACTCTTGGTATAATTACTCTAAATAATTTATAATATTATTTGAATGATATTAGTAAACATATGATAATGTAAGTGCAACAGGCGGTCTTCAAATGATTCAAGGCTTGGCTTTTATAGGCAAGAGAAAATCAGTCCAGAACATGTGCGGCTCACCTCACAGTCGATCGTGGGTCGACCGTGCAGGTTCTGACTTCTGAATTTGTAGTCGTTTAAGACCTTTAATTTTGTCATTTACTCTTATTGGATGGCTGCAATTAGAAGCCAAAACCATCTGGAAAGACCTGCATAACCCCTATTATCTTGGATGTATTCTTGAAATTTGACATAGGCTTGAAAGAGGAAAGCCCCATTATACTTCTAGTGTGTCATTGATTCTTTTTATGGAAAATGCCGATTTTTATCCCTTGACAAATCACAAGCTTCCAAAGTTCATATCAAAATTCTTCAAGGCTTTTGTCAACATTTGATTGAAAGTATATGCATTCATTGGTTACTTGCAATGCTCCAAATAAGACCCATTTATTTTACATGAAGACTTCCAGGAAGTTACACTAATCATATATTTAAGCATGTAACTAATGATTAATGATTAATCAAGTGGAGAGCAACTCTTTAGTTGGAACTTAATGACCATCCTAATCATGTCCATATATATTTTAGATTTAAAAGGATGACTTGCAAAAGGACATTTAACAACACTTATGTTTTTAACCTTAATCATAAGCTAAAGTGTCATTAAGACATCATTAGGTGACATTAAGCTAGATTAACATCCTAGAGACCAAAACTCTTTTGGATATGAAGAAGGAAACTATTCTAACTATGTTGAAACATGTTTCGTGAATTATAGATGCCCCGAAGTGGTCAAACTTTATTTGGTCAAAAAATTTGGACAGAGAGAATTGCGCTCTATTCACGGTTGTTCGTGGAGTCGATCACGTACCTAGTTTCTCAGAAATCAAGGTACAGGACACCTACGGTCTGACCTGTAGTCGACCGTGGACCCAGTCGTGAACTTCCTGAGTTTTTCAAAGGACTCTTTTGACTTGTTTATTAAGTGTATTCGTTCGTTTGCTAGAGATCATGTAGGCTTGTGAACTTGTCTTTTTCTATACGCTTTTAAGCACTTCAGACTTGGTGTCATCATCAAAACAAAGTAATCAACATTTGAATATTATCATTGGATCACTAACCATCATTCTCACCCTTTTTGATAATGACAAACCTATGTAAGTCTGCTTAAATGTACAATACAACACAGGTTTTAACGTCACTTATCATAAACTTTCTCTCCTTTATGTCGAACCAAAAAGGTTAGCTCCCCCTGGAACTAAGAGCGCCCTAGAGTAATGCTCCCCCTTGAATCTTACATAGCACTAGATGGTATAGCTCTCCTTAAATTGTAAAACATAAGACTGATAGAAAGAGGAATAACACGCATAAAAGTCATTATAAGAGTACATAATGCAACCATAAGTCATAATCATAAGCATAAATACATGCCCTTAATATTTCCCTAACTAACATTTTTAAAGATAAGGAGCATTGGTGTTGGCGTCATCAGAGATGGTAGAGTCCTTAGTCTCGAATGAAATAATTATGATTAGAGTCTCAATCCAAAAAGTGAGTGGAATGGTTGACACGGTACGAGGAACCCTTAGAAGATTATCATACCTATGTGATGAAATAGGTGATAAAGATGAATAAAGTAGGGAAGTGATGATTGGGTAGTTCATGAAGGTTGTTCATTCGTTGAGTCATGAGGTATGCGATATTTATAGCGTCGTTGGAGAGAAAGGGCCATAGAAGGGCCACTTCGGTTCCCGAGAGATGATTGACTGGAGTTTCCCTACAAAAGATGTTGTGTCGAATGATGGTCAGGAGTAGTTGAAGATCATGACGAATCTCGGAGTCTTGAATAAGGATTCGATGGTTGTGGTTGTGAGGTAAATTCGAGTCAGTGATGGTGGAGAGTACCTCTTGTGTAGGGTAGGTAGGATACAATGATCTAATATTGGTTCGAGGAGTGTAGAAACGAAGACCGTGTGAGGGAATCTCCATAACCAAGGCAAAGTATGAGAGAGGCCAAAAGTGAGTCTTGTTACAAAGTTGAAATTTGACTCGTTTTGGGTGGACAAGTTCAAAGTTGGCATAAAACTCTTAAATAAGAGATGGGTAGATGACTTCATCTAGGTTCAAGAAAGAGGGACATCCTTTTTAAGAAATTTGTGTGAAGGTTTGGAAACTCGTTGTAGTGAACGACTCTTTCTTCAAGAAGGGTTCTACTTTCCATTTGTTGATGGTGATATGCCACACATTTTCTTCGTGTGTTGATCATTTCCCAGGAACGTATGTTGATTAATTCTTGTCTAGACGCGTTTTGAAAATAAGTGTGTTGTGCCATTATTTTGAAAGATAGACAAGTTTCATCATGTCAATTTATGTTTGCCAAGATTTTGATAAGTGTCATGAGATTGACATTTATAATGAGGACTTGGTCAAACATTTGTGTGTGTATGAGTGATTTTCAAAAATAAATTTCATGAATTATGCAAGAAAAAGTTCTTACATGGCACCTTATTAATAATGATTTTTCAAAAGAACTTTCACACAATAGATGGGTTATGCATCAAAACACGTGTTCCTAATAGTATGAAAGATAATAAATATATTCTCATGGAAGATTATGTAAAGAGTATGAAAGCACGTGAGAAAACTTTTATAGTAAGCAAAGTTAAAGATTTTGGATGCTTACCTTGAAGGACCACTAGAGATGTTTATGAGAAAGAAGACAATGAGATCTGAGATCTAGTGGTTGGGATTTAAAGAAGGAGTGGGGTAGGTGAATGTGACAACCCGAAAATTTCCGACCAAATTTAAACTTTATCTTTATATTATTCTGACATGATAAGCAATGTTTGTTAAGTTGGATCTCAAAAATTTTAAACTGTGTTCATATATTCATTTTAACCTCGACCAAATTTCGACGATTCACGAACCATTATATAAATGGATATGATTATATGTATATGTATATAGTATAACTTGAGAATATTAATAAAGTATTAAACGTATAATACTTTACATGAACGTATTTGTTTCAATATGTTTATCGGTGAAATTAAATGATAATATCAAATGATTGATTTATCAGATACATTGTACGATTATGAGTCTTTGTTATGAGGTCCACGTTGATTTGAGAAATCGTTCATTTTTAACGATATTCGGAATTATTGGTAAAGTGTTAAAGTAACGAGAACTAGACAAAGGTTAGTGGAGGTTCCTGTTTAACTTTCAATGCATGTTTTACAATGATTGTCTTGTATCTCTGGATAAGTTAATTATTTTTCATAGTATTGAAAACGTCTTACCATATAGATAAAACCTTTTGACAAGTTATAAATAATAACGATCCGTGATTTAATTGACTTGCAACGTGTATTCAAAACATGTTTATGAATATTGAATATATATATGATTTCAAATTAGTTAAGTAAACGATAGTAACACTTGTTTAATGATTCGACTGATAATTATATATATTAATTAGGACGTTTGAGAGATTAAAATAAACATTTGCGCATAAAGGAATTTTATCAATTTTAGCTTTAAAGGGTAAACGTGACGTGTTATAATAAACGATTTTAAATAAATTTTGAAATATAATTGATTTTGAAAAACTAAATATTATTAAATAAATATTTCAATATGTATAAATTTATTTCTAAGTAAAAATATATTTATATATTTTATAGAGTGATAAAATATAATTTTAACTTAGTCATAAAACGTTTGGATTAAAATAATATATTTTGATAAACAACGAGACATTAATTTATAGAAGAAAATGACCACCACACTCAAATATATAAGTTATACTTTAGGTAATATAGTCTATTAATGATTAAGTCTAATTTTTGATAAAGGTACACGTAGCGTAACGAAAAATACTAGTTTTCTAAGCGTACGAAAATGCGTTCGAGAAAGCAGTGCGGCCGGAATGGATCAACCAACAAGCTATCATCTATTCTGGATGAATTGGGGATGGGTTCGTAGCCTACTTAATCACTGGAGACAAGAAGAAGGTGATCCCTTCGATCCACCACATTGCCATCTTGGCGATGAACCAGAAGCACTTATCGGCGAACCTGTTCGAGACACCATTTTCTCTCTCATTTCCACGGTATCTCGTCATGATTATATACTATCTCAAATCCTAGATCTTATTCATCCATCCATCCGAATCGACAATCATCCCTGTGTAATAGAAGAAGTCAACGAGCTTCGCGCTCGGATAGTGGCTTTAGAGAATATGGTGCAAATGTTACAAGCACCAGCAGCACCACTGGCATCAACAGTACCACCATCATCAACACCAATAGTACCATTACTGTAGTGACCCGAACTTTTCCATGTTTATATATATTAATTGAGATTGATATTTACATGATTAGATGTTTCCAACATGTTAAGCAATCAAATTTGTTAAGACTTGATTAATTGAAATATGTTTCATATAGACAATTGACCACCCAAGTTGGCCGGCGATTCACGAACGTTAAAACTTGTAAAAACGACATGACGATATATATATGGATATACATATGGTTAACATGAGATTATGATAAGTAAGTATCTCCATAAGTATATTAACAATGAGTTATATACATATAAACAAGACTACTAATTTAAGGATTTCGAAACGAGACATATATGTAACGATTATCGTTGTAACGACATTTAAATGTATATATATCATATTAAGATATATTAATATATCATAATATCATGATAATATAATAATTTAACATCTCATTAGTTATAATAAACAATGGGTTAACAACATTAATTGAGATCGTTAACTTAAAGGTTTCAAAACAACACTTACATGTAACGACTAACGATGACTTAACGACTCAGTTAAAATGTATATACATGTAGTGTATTTAGATGTATTAAAATACTTTTGGAAGACTTCAAGACATATATCAAAACACTCATACTTAACGAAAATGGTTACAGTTACTTTCCCATTCTTTTCTTTCATCAAGAATTCTAGTCGTATTTTTACCCGTATTATACACAACTTCAAAACGTACTTACTATGGGTATATACCAATAGGAACTAGCATGGGATTCCACTCTTGATTATGTCATGTATGACTAATCAATTTTAACTTCTACCATGAGCTAGTCAACTAACTAGAACTCCTTTTAACCCCACTCACCACTCACCAATTACCACTCATCATTCACTCCATTTCACTTCCAATTCTCTTTCTAATTCTCTCTCAACACACCCACACTATTATGAACGTATTTTTCCAGTAGTTAATCATCATCTTCATCAAAAATCACTTCAAGAATCAAGCTATAATCATCATAGGAAGAACACTTCAAGAACACTTCAAAAATCCCTTCAAGTTTACTAATCTACTTCCAAGCTTTCTAATCCATTCCAAGTAATCATCTAAGATCAAGAAACCTTTGTTATATACAGTAGGTTATCTTTCTTATTCAAGGTTATATTCATATTCAAACTTTGATTCAATTTCTATAACTATAAACTATCTTAATTCGAGTAAAAATCTTACTTGAACTTGTTTTTATGTCATGATCCTACTTCAAGAACTTTCAAGCCATCCAAGATCCTTTGAAGCTAGATCATTTATTGTCACTTCCAGTAGGTTTACCTACTAAACTTGAGGTAGTAATGATGTTCATAACATCATTCGATTCATATATATAAAACTATCTTATTCGAAGGTTTAAACTCGTAATCACTAGAACATAGTTTAGTTAATTCTAAACTTGTTCGCAAACAAAAGTTAATCCTTCTAACTTGACTTTTAAAATCAACTAAACACATGTTCTATATCTATATGATATGCTAACTTAATGATTTAAAACCTGGAAACACGAAAAACACCGTAAAACCGGATTTACGCCGTCGTAGTAACACCAAAAATTATGGTTAAACTCAAAGTGGAAGTATGTTTTCTAAAATGGTCATCTAGACGTCGTTCTTTCGACTGAAATGACTACCTTTACAAAAACGACTTGTAAATTATTTTTCCGACTATAAACCTATACTTTTTCTGTTTAGATTCATAAAATAGAGTTCAATATGAAACCATAGCAATTTGATTCACTCAAAACGGATTTAAAATGAAGAAGTTATGGGTAAAACAAGATTGGATATTTTTTCTCATTTTAGCTACGTGAAAATTGGTAACAAATCTATTCCAACCATAACTTAATCAACTTGTATTGTATATTATGTAATCTTGAGATACCATAGACACGTATACAATGTTTCGACCTATCATGTCGACACATCTATATATATTTCGGAACAACCATAGACACTCTATATGTGAATGTTGGAGTTAGCTATACAGGGTTGAGGTTGATTCCAAAATATATATAGTTTGAGTTGTGATCAATACTGAGATACGTATACACTGGGTCGTGGATTGATTCAAGATAATATTTATCGATTTATTTCTGTACATCTAACTGTGGACAACTAGTTGTAGGTTACTAACGAGGACAGCTGACTTAATAAACTTAAAACATCAAATTATATTAAAAGTGTTGTAAATATATTTTGAACATACTTTGATATATATGTATATATTGTTATAGGTTCGTGAATCAACCAGTGGCCAAGTCTTACTTCCCGACGAAGTAAAAATCTGTGAAAGTGAGTTATAGTCCCACTTTTAAAATCTAATATTTTTGGGATGAGAATACATGCAGGTTTTATAAATTATTTACAAAATAGACACAAGTACGTGAAACTACATTCTATGGTTGAATTATCGAAATCGAATATGCCCCTTTTTATTAAGTCTGGTAATCTAAGAATTAGGGAACAGACACCCTAATTGACGCGAATCCTAAAGATAGATCTATTGGGCCTAACAAACCCCATCCAAAGTACCGGATGCTTTAGTACTTCGAAATTTATATCATATCCGAAGGGTGTCCCGGAATGATGGGAATATTCTTATATATATGCATCTTGTTAATGTCGGTTACCAGGTGTTCACCATATGAATGATTTTTATCTCTATGTATGGGATGTGTATTGAAATATGAAATCTTGTGGTCTATTGTTACGATTTGATATATATATGTTAAACCTATAACTCACCAACATTTTTGTTGACGTTTAAAGCATGTTTATTCTCAGGTGAATACTAAGAGCTTCCGCTGTTGCATACTAAAATAAGGACAAGATTTGGAGTCCATGTTTGTATGATATTGTGTAAAAACTGCATTCAAGAAACTGATTTCGATGTGACATATTTGTATTGTAAACCATTATGTAATGGTCATGTGTAAACAGGATATTTTAGATTATCATTATTTGATAATCTACGTAAAGCTTTTTAAACCTTTATTTATGAAATAAAGGTTATGGTTTGTTTTAAAAATGAATGCAGTCTTTGAAAAATGTCTCATATAGAGGTCAAAACCTCGCAACGAAATCAATTAATATGGAACGTTTTTAATCAATAAGAACGGGACATTTCAGTTGGTATCCGAGCGTTGGTCTTAGAGAACCAGAATTCTGCATTAGTGTGTCTTATCGAGTTTGTTAGGATGCATTAGTGAGTCTGGACTTCGACCGTGTTTACTTGAAAAATGATTGCTTAACAAATTTTCTTGGAAACTATATATTTTTAACATGTGAATATTATGTGATATATTAATCTCTTAACGCGTTTGATATTATGTGATAGATGTCTACCTCTAGAACAAGTCCCATTGACTCACCTAATAATAATGAAGAGTCAAATGTAAATTGGAATGATTCGTGGACTGATTCACAAGTTCCCGAAGAGGAACCGGAAGAAGAGTCGGAACCGGAAGAAGAATCGGAACCGGAAGAGGAGGAACCGGATGAAGAAATAGAACCGGTGGGGGAAATAATAAAACGGTTAAGTAAAAGAAAATCCTCAACCAACCGACCAAGGTTAATTATGGTCAATGGTGTTTCCGCCAAGGAAGCAAAATATTGGGAGGATTACCAATTCTCCGATGAATCGGATTCGGACGAGAATTCCGATGATGTTATAGAAATTACCCCAACTGAATTTAAAAAGGCAAAAGAAAATAATAAGGGAAAGGGCATAAAAATAGAGAAATCTAATTCCAACCCCGATGAACTTTATATGTATCATCAACCCCCGAAGTCCTTAAGTTGTAACAATGACCCGGGAACCTCTAAACCACCAGGTTTTTCTAAACCAATGTGGAAAATTACGGCTCGTATTAGGGGAACGTCATATATCCCTAGAAACTTGGCAAAACGAACCAAAACCGAAGAAGAAGAAACAAGCGAGTCGGAATAAGATAGTTGTATTCGTGTGGTGTAATATATGTAATATAGTGTGCTTATGCTTTATGATATATGTAAAAATTGCTTGTATTAATAAGTATTTTTTTTTTATGAATCTAACTCTTGTCTATTTTACAGTATAAAAACACAAAATGGATAGACAACCCAATATTTTAAGAGACCTACCCGGAGACATGATTGATGAAATCTTGTCTAGAGTCGGTCAGAATTCCTCGGCACAACTATTTAAGGCGAGATCAGTTTGTAAGACATTCGAAGAACGTTCCAAGAATGCCTTGGTTTATAAAAGGCTTTCGTTTGAAAGATGGGGGATATCACATTGGGAAATCCATAAGTTACGATGTGTTTACTTTGACGCATATATTGCGGGGAACCCAAATGCTATTTTACGCAACGGGTTAAGAAATTATTTTGACTCAGTATATCCGAATATAGGACTTCGTGATTTAGAAAAAGCGGCTAACATGCAACATAAAGAAGCATGTTATGCTTACGGGTTAGTAATGTTCGCTTCTCACCAAAGTGAGAACAAGAACATCGGGCTACAACTATTAAACAAAACGTTCCCACAAGTGACGGAGTCGGTAATTGAGGTAAGAAATGAGGTTTTTAGGTTATTACGAGACTGTTGGTCATTACGTAACCCTCGTCCCTTTGACGACGTTACAACACGTTGTCTTATCAACGGCCATAACGGTTATGTTCTACAAGACCAAGGATGGGAAGTAGTCCTAGTAAAACCAGAATGCATGACTTGTTTCTGGACGTATGAATTACGGGTCTTTATTGCCTTTGCTGAACGACTTGTGTACTAGCTAGAATTATCTTCACAACTATCTTGTATTAAAGTTATTGTGTGCTATATTTCATGCTTTATGTAAAATAAGCGGTATTGTAAGTTTGTAAAATATTGTATAAAAGTTTGAACGCGAAATATTATTATAATCAGATTTTCATATAGAATTGTAGTAGTTGAATTGTATATTAGCTACTAAGTATAAACTTAACGGGTAGGTACTACCCGAATTTAAACTTATAAAACGCTAATATGAAGAAAAAGCTTTTATAAATGAGTTCATATTATGCTACGAAATACTATCAACTACTCTTAATATTCTGTATGATTAACTTGTTCCATTTGACTATTTTGAAGGAAATGGCACCGACTACTCGACACACCGTGAATATGAATGAAGAGGAATTCCGTACTTTTCTAGCTTCAAACATAGCCGCAGTACAGGCTGCGCTACATACCAACAATAACCTTGGATCTAGCAGTACAGGAAATCGTGTAGGATGCACCTACAAAGAATTCACTGCCTGCAAACCTTTGGAATTTGATGGAACCGAAGGACCAATCGGATTGAAACGGTGGACCGAGAAGGTCGAATCGGTGTTTGCCATAAGTAAGTGTACTGAAGAGGACAAAGTGAAGTACGCTACGCATACCTTCACAGGTTCTGCGTTAACATGGTGGAATACCTATCTAGAGCAAGTGGGACAAGACGATGCGTACGCACTACCGTGGTCAGCATTCAAGCACTTGATGAACGAGAAGTACCGTCCTAGAACCGAGGTCAATAAGCTCAAGACAGAACTTAGAGGGTTACGAACCCAAGGATTTGATATTACCACGTATGAAAGACGATTCACAAAATTGTGCCTATTGTGTCCGGGAGCATTCGAAGATGAGGAAGAGAAGATCGACGCGTTTGTGAAAGGATTACCGGAAAGAATCCAAGAAGATATAAGTTCACACGAGCCCGCCTCCATACAACAGGCATGTAGAATGGCTCACAAACTAGTGAACCAGATTGAAGAAAGAATTAAAGAACAGACTGCTGAAGAGGCCAATGTGAAGCAAGTCAAAAGAAAGTGGGAGGAAAACGGTGATAAGAATCACCAATACAACAACAACAGCAATTACAACAATAATCGTAACAATTATCCCAACAATCGCAACATCAATCGCAACTACAACAAACGGCCCAACAACAACAACAACAACAACAACAACAACAACAGCAACTACAACAATCATCCCAACAAAAATAATAACCGCAACAACAACAACAATCAGAAGCAGCTATGCCAAAGATGTGAAAAGTATCACTCGGGGTTCTGCACCAAATTTTGCAACAAGTGTAAAAGAAATGGTCATAGCGCGGCGAAGTGTGAGGTCTACGGACCAGGGGTTAATAGAACGAAAGGAACAAATGGTGTCGGAACGAGTAATGGCGGAGCAAGTAGTGTCGGAGCAAGTTATGCCAATGTAGTTTGTTATAAATGTGGAAAACCGGGCCACATTATTAGAAATTGCCCGAACCAGGAGAACACGAATGGACAAGGCCGCGGAAGAGTTTTCAATATTAATGCGGTAGAGGCACAGGAAGACCCGGAGCTTGTTACGGGTACGTTTCTTATTGACAATAAATCTGCTTACGTTTTATTTGATTCGGGTGCGGATAGAAGCTATATGAGTAGAGATTTTTGTGCTAAATTAAGTTGTCCATTGACGCCTTTGGATAGTAAATTTTTACTCGAATTAGCAAATGGTAAATTAATTTCAGCAGATAATATATGTCGGAATCGAGCAATTAAACTGGTTAGCGAAACATTTAAGATTGATTTGATACCAATAGAGTTAGGGAGTTTTGATGTGATAATCGGTATGGACTGGTTGAAAGAAGTAAAAGCAGAGATCGTTTGTTACAAAAATGCAATTCGCATTATACGAGAAAAAGGAAAACCCTTAATGGTGTACGGAGAAAAGGGCAACACGAAGCTACATATTATTAGTAATTTGAAGGCACAAAAACTAATAAGAAAAGGTTGCTATGCTGTTCTAGCACACGTCGAGAAAGTACAAACTGAAGAAAAGAGCATCAATGATGTTCCCATTGCAAAAGAATTTCCCGATGTATTTCCGAAAGAATTACCGGGATTACCCCCACATCGATCCGTTGAATTTCAAATAGATCTTGTACCAGGAGCTGCACCAATAGCTCGTGCTCCTTACAGACTCGCACCCAGCGAGATGAAAGAACTGCAAAGCCAATTACAAGAACTTTTAGAGCGTGGTTTCATTCGACCAAGCACATCACCGTGGGGAGCTCCTGTTTTGTTTGTCAAGAAGAAAGACGGTACATTCAGGTTGTGTATCGACTACCGAGAGTTGAACAAACTTACCATCAAGAACCGCTACCCACTACCGAGAATCGACGACTTATTTGATCAACTACAAGGATCATCTGTTTATTCAAAGATTGACTTACGTTCCGGGTATCATCAAATGCGGGTGAAAGAAGATGATATTCCAAATACTGCTTTCAGAACACGTTACGGTCATTACGAGTTTATGGTCATGCCGTTTGGTTTAACTAATGCACCAGCTGTGTTCATGGACCTTATGAACCGAGTGTGTGGACCATACCTTGACAAGTTTGTCATTGTTTTCATTGATGACATACTTATTTACTCAAAGAATGACCAAGAACACGGTGAACATTTGAGAAAGGTGTTAGAAGTATTGAGGAAGGAAGAATTGTACGCTAAGTTTTCAAAGTGTGCATTTTGGTTGGAAGAAGTTCAATTCCTCGGTCACATAGTGAACAAAGAAGGTATTAAGGTGGATCCGGCAAAGATAGAAACTGTTGAAAAGTGGGAGACCCCGAAAACTCCGAAACACATACGCCAGTTTTTAGGACTAGCTGGTTACTACAGAAGGTTCATCCAAGACTTTTCCAGAATAGCAAAACCCTTGACTTCATTAACGCATAAAGGGAAGAAATTTGAATGGAATGATGAACAAGAGAAAGCGTTTCAGTTATTGAAGAAAAAGCTAACTATGGCACCTATATTGTCATTGCCTGAAGGGAATGATGATTTTGTGATTTATTGTGACGCATCAAAGCAAGGTCTCGGTTGTGTATTAATGCAACGAACGAAGGTGATTGCTTATGCGTCTAGACAATTGAAGATTCATGAACAAAATTATACGACGCATGATTTGGAATTAGGCGCGGTTGTTTTTGCATTAAAGACTTGGAGGCACTACTTATATGGGGTCAAAAGTATTATATATACCGACCACAAAAGTCTTCAACACATATTTAATCAGAAACAACTAAATATGAGGCAGCGTAGGTGGATTGAATTATTGAATGATTACGACTTTGAGATTCGTTACCACCCGGGGAAGGCAAATGTGGTAGCCGATGCCTTGAGCAGGAAGGACAGAGAACCCATTCGAGTAAAATCTATGAATATAATGATTCATAATAACCTTACTACTCAAATAAAGGAGGCGCAACAAGGAGTTTTAAAAGAGGGAAATTTAAAGGATGAAATACCCAAAGGATCGGAGAAGCATCTTAATATTCGGGAAGACGGAACCCGGTATAGGGCTGAAAGGATTTGGGTACCAAAATTTGGAGATATGAGAGAAATGGTACTTAGAGAAGCTCATAAAACCAGATACTCAATACATCCTGGAACGGGGAAGATGTACAAGGATCTCAAGAAACATTTTTGGTGGCCGGGTATGAAAGCCGATGTTGCTAAATACGTAGGAGAATGTTTGACGTGTTCTAAGGTCAAAGCTGAGTATCAGAAACCATCAGGTCTACTTCAACAACCCGAAATCCCGGAATGGAAATGGGAAAACATTACCATGGATTTCATCACTAAATTGCCAAGGACTGCAAGTGGTTTTGATACTATTTGGGTAATAGTTGATCGTCTCACCAAATCAGCACACTTCCTGCCAATAAGAGAAGATGACAAGATGGAGAAGTTAGCACGACTGTATTTGAAGGAAGTCGTCTCCAGACATGGAATACCAATCTCTATTATCTCTGATAGGGATGGCAGATTTATTTCAAGATTCTGGCAGACATTACAGCAAGCATTAGGAACTCGTCTAGACATGAGTACTGCCTATCATCCACAAACTGATGGGCAGAGCGAAAGGACGATACAAACGCTTGAAGACATGCTACGAGCATGTGTTATTGATTTCGGAAACAGTTGGGATCGACATCTACCGTTAGCAGAATTTTCCTACAACAACAGCTACCATTCAAGCATTGAGATGGCGCCGTTTGAAGCACTTTATGGTAGAAAGTGCAGGTCTCCGATTTGTTGGAGTGAAGTGGGGGATAGACAGATTACGGGTCCGGAGATTATACAAGAAACTACCGAGAAGATCATCCAAATTCAACAACGGTTGAAAACCGCCCAAAGTCGACAAAAGAGCTACGCTGACATTAAAAGAAAAGATATAGAATTTGAAATTGGAGAGATGGCCATGCTTAAAGTTGCACCTTGGAAAGGCGTTGTTCGATTTGGTAAACGAGGGAAATTAAATCCAAGGTATATTGGACCATTCAAGATTATTGATCGTGTCGGACCAGTAGCTTACCGACTTGAGTTACCTCAACAACTCGCGGCTGTACATAACACTTTTCACGTCTCGAATTTGAAGAAATGTTTTGAAGGTATTTCGTATGCGCGAGAGACATATTAAATCAATGTGGCTAATATGTTATGATCCAAGTCGGGTCATACCCAATAACAAGCTTACCGACACCTTATAAGTATTTAATCATAACGAATGGATCGTTAAATAAATACGCGACACTTGGATTTCAGAAAATCGGTTTTCTGAAATATTATTACTTGAGATAAATTATTTGGATGATTTATATATATAATTATTTATGGATTCAAATAATTAAAATGTGCTATATTTTATAAAAGGCTTTATAAAATATACAAGTAACAAATAAATACATGAAGTATTTACAAGTTTATAAAAATTGAATGGATTTTTTTTTTATAAACAAGCATGGGCTGCATATGTGGACTCCAAGACATCAAACCCATGCTTATTCTTGTTACTTTTGATAAGCACATTTCCTTAAGTGTATGTCTTTTGACTCTAACACAAATACATGCATAAAAGATCAAGTAATTTATCAAAAACTCCTCTCTTTTTTCTGCATCATTCTGGCCGTGAGTTTCAGCTGGTTGCAAGGGGTTGTTCCAAGCTAATTTGCTAGTAAAATTCAAGTGTAATTAAATCCTAACCAAGGCTAAGTTGTTGGTAACAATCTTGGGGTATAATCCCTTGAGGTTCTAAACTTTTAGAGCTTGCATTCTCCATCATTTTAAAGTTGCAGCTGGTCGAAATTTCCAGCAGGTTCAGGAGGTTTTCAAGCTCGTGTTTAAGGTGTTTAAGGGTCTTAAACATTAGCAAGCTCAAAGGGGTTGTTGGTGAATCAAAGGCTAGGGTTTTGCTTACTTGAAGTTTCAAGTTTGGAGCCTACTTCTTCATCATTTTCATCCATTTTCTGCACCATCCTAACAGCCCTCAAAACAGATTTTGAGGAGGTATATATCTTCTCCTCTTGTTCTTATATGTAAGTATATATTCTAGACTTGATATTAACATGGAATTTGACCAAAAGGATGAACATTTAAACATGAACTTATCATAATGCTTCCGCTTGTTTTAACTATCTCAAAATGGTTTTCATAACATGTAAATTTTGAGAATATGTTGTTTATAATGTTGTTAAATTCCATCAATGGTATCATGAGCCGAAGTCTATGGATTATGCTTCGTATATTGTCTTTAAACCCACTATATTTGCATTCCAAGTACATGCATGAATATGGAATGTAAAAATGTTCGGGTTTGGGTGGGTTTGGTAAGTTGGCCGAATTATTGGGGTTCCAAAAAGGGTTTGGAACTTGTCATTTGGTCAATTTTATTCTATGTTGTTGTTCACAATCAATGCCTAGACCTTGTGTTTGTTTGGTTGTGTGTTTGAATGATTTGTATTATTCATTTGGTATGTAATAATAATTTATTCATTTGGTTGTAATATTCATTCATTTGGTTATGTAATCTATTTTATTTTTGGTATGTAAAGTAGATTAGGTTGTATTTTCATTTTCTAGACAAAATGTATTAGGATATATTTTGTAAAATGATGAAGATGATGAAGACTTGAAGAACACATGGAGAAGCATTTGGATGCAAGGTTAAGTGGGAGGTTAAAACCTCTTACTTTGTGTTATTACCCTTACC
This sequence comes from Rutidosis leptorrhynchoides, assembly GCF_046630445.1. Classification (NCBI taxonomy): domain Eukaryota; kingdom Viridiplantae; phylum Streptophyta; class Magnoliopsida; order Asterales; family Asteraceae; genus Rutidosis; species Rutidosis leptorrhynchoides. Next base: position 407,933,389 of record NC_092335.1, read on the forward strand.
CGATGGCATTTTGTTTTCGGCTAAACAAAATGCTTATCAAAAGGCTTGATTGTGAACATTTGTTTTGCATGCGTAGTTGTTTAAATTCTTGTATGATTGTGAATTGTGTATGTTACTACAACATGTTATCACACAAGTTAACAACAAGCAAAACTACTATTTAATTGGTTAAATAATTAACAACATGAAATGTACCATACTACAATTTAATCGGTTAAATTGAAATGGCTAAAGACATTAATAAATGGTTATTAAAGAACAAGAACGGATCTCACATATAAAAATGGTTTATATCAAAGTGATGATATTGGATTTATTACATGACATGAAAAATGGATTTTCAAATAAACCATACACTAAATGCATGTTAGTGTATGGTGCAAAAGTTTTCTCAAACTAAAATTAATGAAAACTTAAAATCCCTTATTAACAAGGCAAACAAGTTAAACGCCATCCTATTGTGTGACACTTAAAAGTATTAGGGAACTCATGATGGGATAAAGGTCACCTAACCATTATGAGCAAACTAATATGATTAAGGTAAATTTCGCATGCTTGTGGGATAAAGGTCACCTAACCACATGTATGTTAAATTTACAAGTCTATACAAGTAGGACGACTTGATTTGGGAATCATGAACTTAGGGTCACCGAAGCATGAGGAACAAATAGGCGTTGATGGGATAAATATGCCATGCAAAAGGATTGCATGATCCCATACTCTAGAAGTTGCAAATGGATTGCAATTGTCATTTATTGACTACCTAGCTAAATCAAATTGCGGGATAAAGGTCACCTAACCGAAATTTGGTTTACCGTTGGATTCTAGAATTTAATAATTCAATTTGATTTAAAGGGTATTGAATGTTAAATTAAAATCGATACTTAAACAAACTTTGTTAATTTTGTAGATGGCTGCCAATAACAACAACATCATTCCTAACGCACCACTTAACCTAAACCACCTATCATTAAGGTCTCTCTTAGAGAAAGACAAACTCAACCATACCAACTTTATAGATTGGTTCCGCAATCTTCGGATTGTCCTCAAACAAGAGGATAAAGCGTATGTACTTGAGGACCCCATTCCCGATCAACCGGATGAGGATGATGAGGAGGCAATGGCCTTTTACGATAAGTATTGCCGTGACTCCCTTCAAGTCTCATGCCTAATGCTTGGGACTATGATTCCCGAACTCCAAAAGGATTTCGAGCATCATAGTGCATACGACATGATAACGCAATTGAAGGAGATGTTCCTTCAACAAGCGCGTGTCGAGCGCTTCGAAACGGTTCGGGCGCTACATGCTTGTCGTATGGACGATACCCAATCGGTTTCATCTTATGTACTTAAGATGAAAAGCCTTATCGATCGTGCTAACCATCTTAACCTAAACATTTCCAATGAGTTAGCCACCGATCTTATCCTTAACTCCCTATCAAAAAGGTTTGATCAATTTGTAATTAATTACAATATGAATGGGATGGATAAGAGCATAGGTGAGCTTCACGGTATGCTTAGAACGGCGGAAACTAGCATGGGTAAAAGGGCTTAACCCGTGTTAGCAATCGATCAAGGTGGGTCCAAAAGTAAGACCTCTAAGCCAAAGGTGGCTAAGAGAAAAGGACCCGCCTATCAAGGCAAAGGGAAAAGGAAGATGGTTACCCCAACCATCAACAAGGCTAAGAAGCAAAAGGTAGCCGAGAAGGCAAACCCCAAGGAAGACCCATGTTTCGGTTGCGGTGAAATGGGTCATTGGAAACGAAACTGTCCGGTTTATCTTAAAGAGTTGAAAGAAAAGAGGGAAAAAGGGCAAACCTCAGGTAATATATATATATTTTATATATAGAGCTTAGTATTACTTCTTCTAATACATGGGTATTAGACACTGGATGTGGAACTCATATTTGCAATTCTTTGCAGGGGTTCAAAAGAAGTGATCATAAGGCGGGAACATCAAGTCTCTATATGGGCAATGGTGCAAAGGTGCATGTTAAAGCTCAAGGAGAATTTGTTTTGAAGCTTCCAAGTGGATTGGAGCTTATTTTAGAAAATGTTTTGTATGCTCCGGATTTGTGTAGAAACATTATTTCTATTTCTCGCTTAAAACAATGTGGTTACGTTGTTAATTTTATTGATGATGATATTCATATTTCGAAAGATAATGTATTCTATTTCAAGTCCTCGCCTTCAAATGGAATTTATGAATTGGTACATGATGACGCATCATCGAGCTCTATATACCATACAAGCACCAAGAAACTCAAAAGGGATTTGAGTGATTCCTATTTATGGCATTGTCGCCTTGGTCACATTAACAAGAACCGAATGCATACACTTCAAAGGAATGGACTTTTGAAATCAAATGAAATGGATTCGTTTGATGTATGTGAATCTTGTTTACAAGGCAAGATGACTAAAGCACCTTTCAAAGGAACTTATGAAAGGGCTAAAGATTTATTGGGATTAATACATTCGGATGTATGTGGACCCTTTAAACCCATGACTAGGAATGGTGAAAGATACTTTGTTACTTTCATTGATGACTTTAGTCGTTTCGGATATGTCTACTTATTAAGACACAAGGACGAAACGTTTGAAGCATTCAAAGAATATCAAAACGAAGTACAAAATCAACTCAATAGGACAATTAAGGTACTTCGTACCGATAGAGGAGGTGAATACCTAAGCGATGCCTTCCAAGATCATCTTAGGAGTTGTGGGATTATCTCACAACTTACTCCACCCGGAACACCCCAACTTAATGGAGTTTCCGAAAGGAGGAACCGAACCCTAATGGATATGGTTCGATCTATGATGGCAAGAAGCTCATTACCTCTATCATTTTGGGGTTATTGTCTAAGCTCCGCGGCTCGTATTTTAAATATGGCCCCAACCAAGAAAGTGGAACGAACTCCTCATGAGATGTGGTTTGGAAAACCTCCTTCTCTTTCATACTTAAAAGTATGGGGATGTGAAGCTTATCCTAAGCGTTATGTAGCTAATAAGCTACATGCTCGATCCACAAAGTGTATCTTCATAGGATATCCCAAAGATGACATGGGATATTACTTCTATGATCCATCCGAGCAATCGGTATTTGTTGCTCAGAAAGCGGAATTCCTAGAAACCAAGTTCCTTATGGAAGGTGATGGTGAAAGGAAGATAGATCTTGTAGAGGTACAAGATCAAGTCGATGATACACAATTGGTTGGCACTAGTACTCAACATGAGGATGTTGAAAATGATCAAATGGATGATCAAGGTACACAAGACGTTCGAAGATCTAGTAGGATTAGTAATCCTCCCAAGAGATATGGGTTTCTCGTGGATGGTTGCTATACGGTTGATTTGGATGAACCGACAAACTACGAAGATGCTTTATCAAGGATTGATAAAGATAAATGGCAGGATGCCATGAACGCCGAGATGCAATCCATGTATGAAAACCAAGTTTGGGAACTTGTTGAGCAACCTCCTAGCTCTAAGCTAGTTGATTGCAAATGGCTTTTCAAGAATAAAACTGACATACATGGAAACTTGGATACATATAAAGCTAGACTTGTAGCAAAAGGTTTCACTCAAACTCAAGGGGTTGATTATGATGAAACT